>NC_088345.1:34673750-35040000 GCF_036884655.1 Musa acuminata AAA Group | reverse complement strand
TTATGTCAGCCATCTCTTTCGCACGACTTTAAGAGGAGCGATTGAACCATAAAGCCCGGAGGACTAGGATCACTCCTTGACCTACAATACTAAAGCCCTCAGCCCCCCCTACTATCAACCGAGTCCCTGCACCGAAAAGGTTAACAAGAGAAGAACTTCGGGAGTGATCTGCGAAGGGGTTATGTTGGCATTGCGACGAGCCGTGGAGCCACGAGCATCACTGTAGAAAAGGGAGACTTCTTATGATTGAACCAGTAGAAAAAGAGGTCATTGAACATCCAGAAGAGAGCCTTGAATATGAAATAGAAGATATGGAAGAAGAGCCACAACCGACCGACATTACGGTACACGCACTAGCCGGCTACTCAAACCCGCAAACGATGAAAGTTGGAGGCCTTCTCAAACAACAACCGATTACTGTTCTCATCGACATGGGCAGCACTAATAACTTCCTGAATAGTAAGGTTGCTGCTCATATGACACTGCATATTGAAGGTTGCAGCAAGTTCGATGTAAAGGTGGCCGACGGTAGAATCCTAAAGTGCGACCAAAGATGCCCGCAGGTGAAATGGCTAATTACACTAGGTGATGTCTCTTGGAACTTTTCTAAATTAATTATGAAATTCTACTGTAAGGGCAAACAGATCATCCTACGCGGGAAGCATGGAAGCAACGTTACCACTGTTTCGACCCAACGAATGGAGAAAGTTTTATGCAAGGTAAATGGTGGCTTTTTGATGCACCTCCAGCAGCAACTAGAGGGGAAGAAAATAGAAATTTAAGATCAAAATCTTGCCCAATTGCTTACTGAATTTGCCGACATTTTTGCTGAACCATGCGGTCTTCCTCCTTCTCGACAACATGACCATCGAATTCCAATCCTTCCGGGCAAGCCACTAGTGAACACTCGACTGTACCGATATCCTCACCTCCAAAAAGATGAAATTAAAAGATCATAAAGGAGATGCTTGAAACAGGGGTGATTCGGCCAAGTTGCAGCCCCTATTCTTCACCAGTGCTACTTGTACGCAAGAAGGACGGAACTTGGCGGATGTGCATCGACTACCAAGCTTTAAATGGCATCACTGTCAAAGACAAGTACCCAATACCAGTGGTGGATGAACTTCTTGATGAATTAAAAGGAGCTCGAGTCTTCATGAAGTTGGAGCTCCGATCCGATTACCACCAAATTCGGGTATGTGAAGATGATATTCCAAAAACTGCATTCCGCAAACATGATGGTCATTATGAATTCTTGCATTTACGGATTATTCTGACGATCCTTTGGGAGAACACTCTTTTTGTTAAGCAACCAAAGTGTAGCTTTCTCCAGCAAAAAGTAGAGTACCTTGGGCACATAATATCAGAAGGAGTGGCGGTAGACCCAACAAAAATTTAGACAATGCAAGGCTGGCCGAAACCTACAAACGTGAAATTACTACACGGGTTCCTTGGACTAACAGGCTACTACCGAAAATTTGTTAAGGACTATGAGAAGATCAGTGCACCACTAACTTCTCTACTGAAAAAATATGCTTTCCAATGGTCGGACAAAGCCTCTGCTGCATTCGACAAACTTAAGGTAGCCATGACAACGACGTCGATGCTAGCGCTACCAGATTTCAGCCGACCCTTCATCATTGACATCGACACATCTGGAGTCGGAATTGGAGTCATTCTCATGCAAGATGGTCGACCACTCGCATACACTAGCAAGGCATTATCTCCCTCCCATCAAAACATGTCAGTATATGATAAGGAGATGCTCGCCATTGTACACACAGAAATGAGGTGGAGACCCTATCTGATCTGTCACGACCCGAGTCTGATGAGGCAACTGGCCAATAACTCCATTTTGGTCCTTCAACCATGGACCAAAATTCTTAAGCGGGAGTTAATGTAGTACACTCATCAGACCCTTATAAGCTAATCATACACATTGCCCACTTCCGATGTGGGACTAATGGGATGTTACACTATCCTCAACTCAGTGGTGGCTCCACGCTGTGATGAGTTCTCGACTCCATCCACGGGTAGCCCTTTCCTACTCGAGCCCTCTCACCCTGCCCAAATGTTAGGTCGGCTCTGATACCAAATGTCACGACCTGAGTATGATGAGCCAACTGCCATTTTGGTCCTTCAACCATGGACCAAAATGCTTAAGCGAGAGTTAGCGTAGTACACTCATCAGACCCTTATAAGCTAATTATACACATTGCCTACTTCCGATGTGGGACTAATGGGATGTTACACTATCCCCAACTCAATTAGCTTGACGTCCTCGTCAATGCCCAATATAACCCAGATTAAGCGGGAGTTAACGTAGTACACTCATCAGGCCCTTATAAGCTAATCATACACATTGCCCACTTCCGATGTGGGACTAATGGGATGTTACACTATCCCCAACTCAATTAGCTTGACGTCCTCGTCAAGGCCCGACATAACCCAGATCGAACCCTAGCATAGAGCATGTGAGAATTAACTCAGTGGTGGCTCCACGCCGTGATGAGTTCTCGACTCCATCCATGGGTAGCCCTTTCCTACTCGAGCCCTCTCACCCTGCCCAAATGCTAGGTCGGCTCTGATACCAAATGTCACGACCCGAGTCTGATGAGCCAACTGGCCAATAACTTCATTTTGGTCCTTTAACCACGGACCAAAATGCTTAAGCGGGAGTTAACGTTACACTCATCAGGCCCTTATAAGCTAATCATACACATTGCCCACTTCCGATGTGGGACTAATGGGATGTTACATGATTGGCCAGCGATTTCAAATTAAAACCGACAATAAAAGCCTCAAGTATTTTTTGGAGCAAAAGATATCATCCCCTGAGCAACAAAAATGAGTAACCAAACTTCTTGGATTTGATTATGAAATTATTTACAAAAAGGGGAAAGAAAACGTTGTTGCAGATGCACTCTCACGGCTACCTGAGCAAGCTAAGGTTTCAGCCATCTCCCTTCCTACCACTAGTCTCCTCGTGGACAATATGGAAGAATGGAAGAAGGATCCAGAGATCAGCAACATTATAAAAAAATTGGAGGAGGAACCAAGTGCAATAGCCCACTACACTTAGGATTCGAGGGATCTACGCTACAAAGGTCGTATTGTGCTTATACCTAACTCCCCTTGTATCACAATCATCCTGCATGAAATGCACTCCATACCTTCAGCAGGGCACTCTGGATTCCTAAGAACCTACAAAAGAGTGAATTAAAATTTTTATTGGAGAGGGATGAAAAAAATTATTGATGAATATGTGGCACAATGTGATGTATGTCATGTTGAATCTCGGATTTTGATGATGAAGTCAATTGTCATTTGTTAACTAATCTATATGTTGAGATAAGTGTGCAGGATTAACTACGATGAAAGTAAGATATGCAGTAGGAGTTGCGCCGGAGTCAAGACAATGATCACATTGGGAGTTCGAGAGTTCGACGGAAGTTCGGACAGTCGTCGGAGGTTCTGCGGGAACAAATCCGAGAAGTCCATGAGCTTGCCAAAGAAGCTCGTCAAAACTTGCCAAGTGGATCGTCGCAAGTCCAGGAGTTTTCCGGAAGTCCGCAGGAGCATCACCGAGGGTTCATCGGATGATCGACGGAAGTTTGTCGGAAGCTCGCCGAAAGAAGCGATTGACTCACCGGAGCAAGATGCAGTAAATATCTTAGGAAAAATCATAGTTAGCACAATGATTAAGTTGGAAATAGGAGGTGATCCCATTAACTTAATCTTGGGGCAATTGGGCCTCTGAAAAACCCAAATTGGGTCGAATGGATCAACCCATTCGGACCTTGATTTCTACTAGGCGATTGAACCGCCCAAGCCAGGAGGTGGCATCGCTTGGGCTAAGTCTCCGAGTGAGACTAGGCGGTGTAACCGCCCTAGCCAGGAGGTGGCACCGCCTGGGCTCAGTCTCTGAGCGAGACTAGGCGGTGTAACCTCCCCTAACAAAGGTGGCACCGCTTGGGCTCGGTCTCCGAGCTCTGGCTGAGCGGTGCAACCGCCTCAGTTAGGAGGTGGCACCGCCTGAGCTTGGTCTTCAAGCTCTAGCAGGAGGTGCAACTGCCCCTGACAGGAGGTGACACCGCCCAGAGGCTCAGTCTTCGAGCTCTGCTAGGCGGTGCAACCGCTCCAGTCATGAGGTGCAACTGCCAAATCCCGAAATTTCGAGAATTGACAGTTTTGAGCTCCAAATTCAAACTGGGTTGGGCCTATAAATACCCCACCCATTCAGCACTGAAAGGCAATAGATATACACCGAAATCCTGATCTTGTTCTATGATTTTTAGAGCTCAAAATTATTGTAAAGGCCAAAAGTTCTTCTCCCTCTTTTCTTCCAAGTTCTGAGCTTTAAAGAGAGGAGAGAAAATTCTGTAAGGGTTGTCTCCTAAGCCCGTCAAAAGGAGTGAAACTAAAAAGGGTGGTTGGCCTTCGCCTATTGAAGGAAGGCCTCTTGTTGACGTCGGTGACCTCATCGGTGGAGGAAGCCAAAAGTGGAGTAGGTCAAGATTGACCGAACCACTCTAAATCTCGGTTTGCATTTACTTTGAGCATATTATCTTTACTGCAAACCTCCTCTAAAGCTTACTGGTTTCTACATATATACGATCGGGTTTCAAGCTTTGCACTTTCCGAATCGGCGTTTAGACGTAAAACAGTTTCATCGTACGATCATCATATTTCTATTTACGTTTACGTTTTGATTTCTATCACAATTGCAAACTGCCTTTATATCCTTACTTAAACTGCATCTCGCTTAATCAAGTGATTTACGAATCAGCATTTAGACGTAAAGCAATTTTTTCGTACAAATATCATACTTTAATTTGCACCTACTATCTGATTAGAATCATAACTGCAAACTGTATTTATATCTCTGCTGCATCTCGCTTAAACGAAAGTTAAAGTGATTTACGAATTGGCTTTCTTACCAAAATCACTTTTAACGAACAAACGTAGATTTTATTTTTCGTAGAAGGTTTTCCTCTGCACTAATTCACCCCCCCCCCCCCCCCCCCCCCCCCCTCTTAGTGCTCTTGATCCTAACAATTGGTATCAGAGCGGGGTTAACTCTCAAACGGATTAAAACCCAAGAGAGATGGCATACACTGGAAACCAAGAGGGACATTCTATTACACGTCCACCCATGTTCAATGGGACGGACTACACCTATTGGAAGACCCGAATGAGGATCTTTCTTATTTCTATGGATTTTGAACTTGGGAATCTTGTCGAAAATGGATTTTTGAAGTCTTCTCTTCCAATGATCGATTGGAATGAATTGGAGAAGAAGGCTTTCGCTCTTAATGCAAAGGCTATGAATGCCTTATTTTGTGCGCTTGATAAAAACGAGTTCAACCGTGTTTCGGTTTGTGAAACCGTATTTGATATTTGGCACACACTCGAAGTGACTCATGAAGGCACAAGTAGAGTGAAAGAGTAAAAAATCAATCTTCTGTTACATTCTTTCGAACTTTTCCGAATGAAACTGAGTGAGACTATTGGCGACATGTTTACCCGTTTCACGGATGTCGTCAACAGTCTAAAAGGACTCAAAAAAAGTTTTTCGGATTTTGAGCTCGTAAATAAGATTCTAAGATCCCTTCCTAAGAGTTGGGATCCTAAAGTCACTGCTATTCAAGAGGCGAAAGATCTAAACAACTTCCCTCTTGAAGAACTAATCGGGTCATTAATGACCTACGAGATGACTTGCAAAGCTCATGAAGAGCAAGAAGACATCCTTCCAAAGAACAGGAAGGATATGGCACTTAGAACTTCAGAATACCACTTGAGAGAAAACTCAAGTGATGAGGACTGTGACGATGACTTAGCACTTCTAACAAGAAAATTTAAAAAATTCATTAAAAGAAACAAGTTTAAGAATGACACAAAAAATAAACTTGAACCCAAGAAGGACCAAGTTATTTGCTATGAGTGCAAAAAGCTGGGACACTACAAGAGTGATTGTCCCCAAGTCAAAAAGAGAACATCAAAGAAGAAGGCGCTCAAAGCAACATGGGATGACTCGGGTGCGTCCGAAGAAGAGGAGTCCAACACCGAGCAAGTTGCTCATTACGCCTTAATGGCCATCGGAGAGGAGGTAACGAATTTAATAGATGCAGATTTATCATTTGATGAATTATTAAATGCCTTCCATGATTTATTTGATGAATGCAAGATTATTAGTAGAAAATACAAATTGCTAAAAAAGGAGCATGATAGTCTTACTTGTAATTTCGATAAGTTAAAAACTGAATATCATGATAGTTTAGGTTCATGCATAAAATGCCATGATCTAGAAACTCTCCAAAAGGAAAACTTGCTACTTAAGGACACCGTGAAGAAATTTGAGGTTGGCAGCAAGTCCTTGAACATGATCCTTGCAAACAAGGGTCACGTTCCCAAAAGAAGTGGAATCGGATTTGTGAGAAGTCCTCACCAAAATCCAACCACCTTCATAAAAGGCCCCATCTTACATGTTCGACACCAAGACAAATACAACTTTTGTTGCAAACTTGGACATAAAATGTATTATTGTCCATTCAAGAAAATTAGTCCGAACAAATTAATTTGGGTTCCTAAAGGAACCATGATAAATTCTATGTAACATGATAAATAATGTAGATCTATTTTTGAGGCACCCAAAAGCAAATTAGTACCTAAAGATCATCCATTCTTGTAAAGACATAAAACATCTTAAGTTGGGAGCAAGAAATAATATCCTGCTCTTTGGATTCTCGATATTCATGACCCGAGATCCAAAAAGAACTCGCGTTGCTCTCTAGCTTAAATAACAGAAAAGAATTAGAACGTTAAAATTACAAATGTAATATAGATACAATCCTATTTGATCTCTCAGAATTGGAAACCCATGATTCTCACTTCACATATTCTCTAGATTTTCAAACTCATTGATTTCATCCGTTCGTTACTTTCAAATTCAACTATATCATGAACTTACTAAGTTTGTCATAAACTTGCAAGGCTTACCAACCTAAACAATCTGTCACAAATATGTACACGACATTTAGAGTATGCATGTCACAAGATCTATCTTGATCATGCAAAATTTCTTATCTTACAATGAAAATTCTTACGTAATTACGTAAGTAAAGTTGATTGCTCTGAATGAAAATTCTTCTCAAGTCAAAAACATTCAATTCAGATCACACTGCAGTCAGAACAAGTGCTCACCGCCTGTAGGCGGTGGCACCGCCCTAGTTGGAGGTAGCACCTCCGGCTGTCACGTGTTGTAAGCGGTTGCACCGCCCCAGCCAGCGGTGCAACCGCCCGCAACTCTGCCTCTTTTTAACCTGAGCTAGGGCCGACGGTGGAACCGACCCCAACTCACTCCCTTCCCCTCTTTACTCTTCCAAAGCCTCGCCACCTCCATTTCATCCCTCATAGCATCCCAAATACTCCTCATTTTGAAGCAAAAGATCAACAATCTCTCCTTCTATTGAAGATCTCACTAAGGTATTCTCTAAGAACCCCTTAAATTCTATTTTTGATTCATTTACTCTTGCTCATTACTATCCTCTTAAATAGCAGTAGTTATGGGGTCTAGAAGATCCTCAAGAGACAAAAGGAAGAGGAGATTAGTGGAAGATTTTGATCTTACCCTTTTCGATTCAAAATATCATGTTGAAAAGTTTTCCTCTTTCGAACTTAGGAGTGTCAATAAGGGAAAACATGTAGATTTAAATGAACTAAGAGACTTAGAGACAATCCAATGGTTTGCAAACTTAGATCTACTCCCTATTTTACAAATTAGTGAACCCATCTATCCAAGACTTGTTAGATTGTTTTACAACAATATACAAGTAGATAAAGAAGAAAGAATGTCTACCTATCTCCTAGGACAACACATCTTCATTACGGATAAATTCATTTGCAACATGATAGGTATTCCCATAAAAAATAGAGGACTTTACTTTAGGGGATCATGGGATGATGAAACTGTTGGGACAACGTATTGTCACGGACTTAGCTAGTTTTGCTTAAGTCGTGCGGCACCCTTGCGTGTCCATCCGCAAAGGTTAGCCTCCCCGAAGCCTCCCATTATCCCTTAGGACTAACAAAAGAGGGAACGGGCTAGAGAGAACGCCTCAATCGAGATCCACAAGCAAACATCTCCAAAAACACTTTATAGACAATGCAAATTACAAACAGACTTTACAAGCTCTGAACAATGGCACAACAAAGGGTAAAATGGTCCATTATAGACCAAAAATCTCTCACACGTGTCCATATGACACAACCTTTATTTACAAGCCTAAAGAGGCCACCAACCCAACTAAAATGGGACTATTAAGCCTTCGGCCGCCCCTCTTCATGCTGTACAAGGCATGAACATGCCAAAAGACATGGACATACATAAGCATTACATTAAACATCTTGTTTAGAAGTTTGTCCGTGACATTCTCCCCCACTTATTCATTCGACGTCCTCATTGACGCCTTTATCGACACTGCAACTCCTTGCCTTTGCTGAGTCTTCAATCTTCTGCTCCAACTACAATGCGCCTCTTGGCTCCCAGCTGCTTTCCGTTGTTGTTTTTGAGTAGTCGAACCTTTGATCCGCCATGCTGCTTCAACTCACCAATGACTCTGACTCTGGTGTGGGGTTGGCTGAGTTGTGTTGATCATTGTTGATTCCTGCGGATCCCCTAGATGAAGGAAAAGACTATCCTTACTACACCAGTCTCTCAAATTCCTCATGCTGCTTGAACTGAGTGGATGCTTGTTGGAGCTTTAACGAGCATCGTCTCGTAAACTTCTGAAGTTTTGGGTCCTTCCTCCATAAAATTTGCTCATTGACTCTTCTTTCACTTAGTTGTCACATCCAAGTAGGTTCGCATCACTTCCGCTTTCGATTGGCATTTCGTTGGGAAATGAAGCGGACAATCTACTCTCAGTAGCACTGATCAACGTTGGTGAGGATTTGACAACTATTGTCTTCCATTATCTTCGAAGGGTCTTTCAACTTGTGCAAAGCTCCTCTACTGGATAGATAAGAGAATTGGGGTACTCGGTTTTGCCCATTCTCTTAATGGTTGAGAAGGCAAAGGTTACTTGACTTCGCCCGCCTCCTCGAGGTTGTACTCCATGCATCGAGCTAGTTACTAGCCTTCGCCTGCTCTTTGCTTACACTTCTGAAGCACTTGAAGTGTTTGCACTCCTTGCGTTGAGTTAGTTACTATGATTCACCTTCTCAATGCCATCGAACTTCTGGAATGCAGGAAGTTTTCACCCCAACTTGGAGTAATTCTCTTATAGATTTGGTCGCCTCTGGGATTGTACCGTCTTCTCCATCAAACCTGCCGCCTACTCCACTAAGTAGCAAAGGTACAGCACCACGTACTGCCTGCTTCGTTCCTTGGTTATGCACTCTTGCATGACCCGAAGTCCTTCACTTTCGGCTATCTTGATGAGAAGTTCATTGACACCGGTCTTACGAAATTCCTCGGCCTCTGCCCTTCAGCCTTGTCTCGGTACTGAGAGATTGCCTCTGCATGCTCCACCTCCTCGACCCCTTTCACGGCCAAGCGCTCTCCCTCCATGAGAGCAAGAGATCAATAACTTTCACGGAAGTCCCGCCTCTGCGGTACCATGGCGCTGCCATGCCCATGGCCCTACTATCCGTCGCCTCGCATCTGCATCCCTTTTCTTCACGATCAGTAGAAATGTTTCCGTGGCACTCCTCTGAGTCCACCTCCATTCTAACTGATGTTTGATTTTGGGTAGCTAAGTCCCTCTGGGCTCATCGTCACTTCCTCGCCCCTTTTGACCCCCTGCTTCAACACCTCTGTGTTCTCCAAGCAGTCTGTTTGGTCGATGGAAAGACAGACTGCAACTCATATGCATGGCCTCTGCCATCACGTTGTAGGGTTTGCACCGATTATGTTCTCCTTAGCTTCCTTGGTAGCAACGTTCGCTTACTCGACCTTGTCCTCTGAATTGCCGGGCTCCCTTAAGCGAATATAAGCTCTAGAGTAGTCCAACTCTCCAACTGCTTCGATCATACCTCTGCATGATCAAGTCCCTCCCATGGGACTCACTAGTACTTGCATTCGAACTTTTCCCTTAGTAGAACACAGCCCTCATATGCTGATGACCAAGGTTTTCATCCGATGCAAAATTCGATGCACGCCTAGAAGACCCGCCTCTGCGGTACCATGGCCTTCACTCCTTGAATCCATAGCCCTTCTTGCCATCGTATTGTTCGCCGAAGTGGAGCATCCAATAGCTCTCGATCATACCTCCATATGATCTAGTCCCTCCCGGGACTATGTCATGTGTATCGCATTGCCACGAACTGTTCCACCACGATCTGCTGCACCATGTCGCCTCCTGGTGACATCTCCATTGCATTCTGATCCTTATGGAATAAACTCGAATTGTGAACCCTCCATGTGTGGCCTCTGCCAATACATCGCAGGGTCTCCTCCACCTTTGATTTTGTTCGCTCCTTTGGCAATCAACCTTCATCCGCCCACTCTTGGGTCACACCTAGATGAAGCACTGCTCTAGGACAGTCCGTCGCCTAGTAGCTCCCGAAGTCCACCGAATTCACTATAATTTATGCACCAATGTCTGGATCCTAGGCCTCTGCCCCTACTAGCACAATCTCCGCTGTGCACCGCTTCCTTCATGGCAACTTGAATGGTAATATTGTGGCATATTCTTCAAGAGTACCTACCTCTGCGTCCTCTTGCCCCGTGCTAAGGCCTTTTGAACCCAACTTCGTCTTCGCAAATTGAGTCGCCTTAGATCCTCCATCAAATGCTTTTCCGAGATAAGTTGCATGTGCCCAGAAGCTCCCTTCTTCTTTGGCACCATGCAAGATGAGTCCGCTCCGTCAGAATGAAGGACCCATGGAACAACATGATCCTACTCTTGCCTCTGCAAGAGTTCATGTCCTTGACCTCTGTCTAATGAAAGCATTATGCCTCTGCTCCATGTTCCAACTTCTATGTTGGCTCCCTTTATGCGGCTTGAGTACTTCGCCAAGTTACACTCAAGTTGCTCCGCTCCTCGTTTTTGCATTGAGTCGATGGTGGCCCTCGTGCCCACCATTCCACAGGTCAGCCCTCCCTTGAGTTCGATCTCCATATCGACTCCAAGTGTGCCTTCATTTAAGTTGCTTTGGGTTGCTCCCACACTTGATCTCGTAATGCATCCACCAATGCATTCTCTCAAGCGAGATCATGCGACGACTCCTCGCTGCTTGCTCAGTCCATCGAGCTTCGTGGAGTTGTTGTTTGTTGAGGTACTCCTCCTCAACATGTGAGGTTCGTCCCACATGATTCTCCCTCTGGAGAGCTGGGACTTATCCCTCCTGGATAACTATCCCGTTGGAGCAACATCTCTCTTCGTTTCGTAGACCACCATCTCCTTGGACTACTCCGATCTGCTGAACAAACTATGCATTGTTCTGCCTCCTGCAAACACACTTGCTAGATTGTGACTCCCCGTCAATACAGTCCCCGCTGCACCCCTCAAAGCCTAGCAACATGCTGAACTCATTGCACACTTTAGCCTCCTACGGACGTATCCTTCACATGCCGAAGAGAAAGTTTCAATGCTTCATAGCGCCTAGTTTCGATCGCCTTGGGATGGCCACGAACATTCCATTGTCCGCATACAAGCCCATGCATGAGTACCAAATTCTTTGAGTTAGCAATTCCCCTCACCTCTGTGAGCTTTGCATAACTCTTTTGGTCATTGAGCAACTCATTCTACCTTGCATGGTCTCATCCTTTACCAAGTGCCTCACTTGGCTTGAGCACCATCAAGTATGGTTGTCAACGTTGAGCCGTAGCTCAAACTCAGCCATCCCAACCTTTGTGCGCTCCACATTCTTCCAAGCTTGCCTGTTCTCGTGGTGCCTCTTGCGCGAAGGGTTGGCCATTCCTCTGAATGCCAATGTTAGATGCCCGCTCCTCTGAGCGACTCCTTTTCCCTACATCTCTATTTCTGTTTTCCCCCAAACGGTCGCGCGTGTGCTGACTGCCCTCAACGTAGCCCCGCTAGGTTCCCCACGTTTGCATGCTAAGTGTTTCTATAAGTGCTTGTCCCGCTCTGATACCATCTATCACGGACTTAGCTAGTTTTGCCTAAGTCGTGCGGCACCCTTGCGTGTCCGTCCGCAAAGGTCAGCCTCCCCGAAGCCTCCCATTGTCCCTTAGGACCAACAAAAGAGAGAACGGGCTAGAGAGAACGCCTCAATCGGGATCCACAAGCAAACATCTCCGAAAACACTTTATAGACAATGCAAATTATAAACAGACTTTACAATCTCTGAATAGTGGCACAACAAAAGGTAAAATGGTCCATTATAGACCGAAAATCTCTCGCACGTGTCCACATGACACAACCTTTATTTACAAGCCTAAAGAGGCCACCAACCCAACTAAAATGGGACTATTAAGCCTTCGGCCGCCCCTCTTCATGCTGTACAAGGCATGAACATGCCAAAAGACACGGACATACATAAGCATTACATCAAACATCTTGTTTAGAAGTTTGTCCGTGACAGTATGTTGAAGCCTTAGGAATAATTTTCGCCAATCCCAACTTAGCATTTGTTCCTAAAAGTTTTGAACATCTACTGCCACTAAACACTAAGGTACTTCATCATATCCTAACTAGCATCATTCTCCCTAAACAATACCATCATGATGAAGTAAGCCAATTAGAATTAGGAACTATGTATTGGATCATGAAAGGACATGACATCTGTCTTGGTTATCTTATCCAGCAAAACATGTTAGAACTATCTAAGAAAGACATAATGCCTCCATATGGTGGTATAATCACTAGAATACTAAAAGCCTACGATATTCCAATACCACTGGAAGAAGAAGTAATAAAAGTAAATAGGTTTAGCATAATAAACAAAAATCTACTTCACCGATTAAGATGTGTTTATAGAAATGGTAACTGGGTTAGAATGCCTAGAAGAAGCGATCCCCCTCAACCTGAACCAGAACCGGAAACACCAGTCTTTAGGGGTACTCAATCTCCTCCGATCTGTCCCTTTGAGGAAACACACTCATTTGAGCAAGCGTATACATCATCTGTCGGAGATATTGGGATTCGGATGGGCCGATTTGAACAATGACAAGAACGGCTTGAACATCGACAAGATCAAATCCTATCTGAGTTGTAGCAAATTCATCGATAATTTGACTCTTTATTTAGGCACTTTAATTTTTCACCCCCTGAATGAGCTTGTATGTGAACACAATAACCTATTGTTATTGTAAACTCTTTATGTTACTCATCACAATGCCATGTGCCTTGATCCTTGATATGGTTACCCGATGTATTTGTTTGTGAGCAGAGTTACGAACATCACTCATTGTTTAATCTCGTTACTCACTGTCTTGGTTTGAGAAAATGATTTGAGAAATTAAATGTTTTGGTTTCCATGATAAATATGATTTGAGAAAATGATATATCAATGCAGTTGATGCGTTATATTGTCATAATACTAAACATCAACTAGTTGATATTTTTACAAAACCTCTAAATAAAGAGCAATTTGATTTCATAAGAGAATTAGGAATGTTGATGTGTCCGAATACATAAACTAGTTAAAATTATCTTTCGGACTTTATTGAATGATCAAATCACTTGATTGCCATTACATGCCTAAATAACATGTTGGAAATTATGTGTTGAATACAAAAATTTTCATAACAATAAGTATGTTTTGTCTTCATGATTGTATAGCATAGTCTTGTCCGAATACATGAAAGTGTTAATTTCATTTTCAGATTCGCTTAACAATTAATATCCTAAAAATCAGATTTTCTCATACACTTATTATATGAAAAATATTTTTCTGAAATGGATTTGATGAAATGATTCCTGCTTATAAATTCCATCTTGAAATATGGATGATAGTGTTTCTACTTGCAAAGACTTGTTTCACACACATATCTTGATCCTTGTAAAAATGAAGCATGATTTAATCTCTCATCGATTTTAACTTCACTCAAAGTAAAAAAGGAAAAAGTATTCAAAGCAATCTATGTATCAAGCTTTCCTTTATATGCTTGGAAAATAACATGTAAAGGCATGAACAACTTTCACACTTATGCTCAAAATTCGCTTATTGTTCTCCTACTATCACAATTACCATGCTTTTTGTTGATGACAAAGGGGGAGAAATATATGAGTATTAATGCCATGCTTGCATCACCAAGAGATATATAAATTGATGCTATGATTGCTATAATTTGCATTATGCCTTGTTTGTATCATGTAATGATATCAAAATCTTATTTCTCAGTTTTATATGTTGATATCTTATAATATGATGAATTGCTACTATTACCATCATTCAAACCTATTATGTAAAATTTAAAAATGAATGTCAAGCCTTGACATCATCTTCAGAGAGATACATCATGATGGGAATCATGATGGGAGTATTGATAAGTTTAAATGATTTTAACTTATCAATATGTCTCTTGAATTCAAAGGTTTTGAATTCAAGAATGACTTATCTCAAGTATGGCATATAGACAAGGGGAGTTAAGGTTAACTCCATTATCAATTGATTGTCATCATCAAAAAGGCGGAGATTGTTGAATCTCAGATTTTGATGATGAAGTCAATTGTCATTTGTTATCTAATCTATATGTTGAGATAAGTGTGTAGGATTAACTACGATGAAAGTAAGATATGCAGTAGGAGTTGCGCCGGAGTCAAGACAATGATCACGTTGGGAGTTCGAGAGTTCGACGGAAGTTCGGACAGTCGTCGGAGGTTCTGCGGGAACAAATCCGAGAAGTCCATGAGCTTGCCAAAGAAGCTCGTCGGAACTCGCCAAGTGGATCGTCGCAAGTCCAGGAGTTTTCCGGAAGTCCGCAGGAGCATCACCGACGGTTCATCAGATGATCGACGGAAGTTCATCGGAAGCTCGCCAAAAGAAGCGATTGACGCACCGGAGCAAGTTGTAGTAAATATCTTAGGAAAAATCATAGTTAGCACAATGATTAAGTTGGAAATGGGAGGTGATCCCATTAACTTAATCTTGGGGCAATTGGGCCCTAGTAAATTTCATGGCTTCGTCAACAATTTGGGTTCAACTTGGCACCATAATTTTTAAGAGAAGAACGTGTTTGAACCCCCTTTGATATGTCTCCTAAGATTAGCTCCTTAGGATGAGCATCTACATACTTCCAATCCTTGGGTAAAGATGTTTCGGAAGTGGATGCATCCAAGTTGCTAGTTGGAGACGGGGTTTCATTTAAATTCAAGGAATCAAAATTAACATCATCATCAAAATCATTTTTCCTGATTTCGGAAATCTCATTGAAAACAACATGAATGGATTCTTCAATAATTGAAGTTCTTTTATTGAAGATACGAAAAGCTTTAGAAACCGAAGAATAACCAAGAAAGATTCCTTCATCGGATTTAGCATCAAATTTTTCTAAGTTATCTTTTTCATTCAAGATAAAACACTTACACCCAAAGACTTTAAAATATGAAACATTGGGTTATTTGTTGTTCCATAACTCATAGGGAGTTTTGGTGAGTAAGAGTCTTACTAGAACTCTATTCAAAATATAGCATGCAATGTTTACGGCTTCGTCCCAAAAGTATTTGGGTAGGCTATGTTCATTCAACATGGTTCTTGCTATTTCTTGTAAATTTTGATTTTTTCTTTCTACTACTCCATTTTGTTGAGGATTTCTTGGAGTAGAGAAATTATGGTTGTATCCATTGAGTTCACAAAATTCTTGGAAATCATGGTTTTGAAATTCACCACCGTGATCACTTCTAATTGATGAAATCATAGAACCCTTCTCATTTTGAACAAGTTTACAAAACTTGGTAAAATATCTAAAGCATTTATTTTTCTATTTTAAGAAGTCCATGTGTATCTCCTATAGTCATCCACAGTGACGAAGGCGTATTTGCTACCTCCTAGGCTTGATGTAGAGATTGGTCTGAACAAGTCCATATGGATCAATTGTAAAGGCCTAGAGGTGCTTATTTGATTCTTAGATTTGAAATTACCCTTAATTTGTTTACCTAATTGGCAAGCATCACATACATTATCTTTGATGAACTTGATATGAGGAATTCCTCTTACAAGTTCTTTAGATGATATTTGAGTGATTAGTTTCATGCTAGCATGACCTAATCTTCTATGCCATAGCCAAGCATCCTCATTCAAAACCGAAAAACACATTTCATTACACAAATCATTGATGTCAATAGTGTATACGTTATTTTGTTTTAATGCAATCATAGACGTATTTTTGTATGATTTTTCAATGATGCAAGCATTATATTCGAATCTGATAATATATCCTTTATCACATAATTGACTAATGCTTAAAAGGTTATGTTTTAAACCATCAACTAACAAAACATCTTCGATAAAGAAGTTGGATTTGTTACCTATGGTTCATTTGCCAATGATTTTACCCTTGTTGTTGTCTCCGAAGGTGACATATCCTTCGTCTATGCTAGTGAGCTTAGAGAATTGAGATGGATCTCCGGTCATATGCCTTGAGCATCCACTATCAAGGTACCATCCCTTTCTCCTAGCTTGCGATGGTATAGGTTTCTACAAGAAAAGATGATCTTTAGGTACCCATTTGCTTTTGGGTGCCTAAAAAATAGATCTATATTGTTTATCATTTTGCATAGAATTTATCATGGTTCCTTTAGGAACCCAAATTAATTTGTTCATACTAATTTTCTTGAATGGACAATAATGTGTTTTGTGTCCAAGTTTGTAACAAAAGTTCCATTTGCTTTGGTGTCGAACATGTAAGATGAGGCCTTTTATGAAGGTGGTTGGATTTTGGTGAGGACTTCTCACAAATCCGATTCCACTTTTTTTGGGAACGTGATCCTTGTTTGCAAGGATCATGTTCAAACACTTGCTACCAACCTCGAATTTCTTCAAGGTGTCTTTAAGTAGCAAGTTTTCCTTTTGGAGAATTTCTAGATCATGGCATTTTATGCATGAACCTAAACTATCATGATATTCAGTTTTTAACTTATCGAAATTACAAGTAAGACTATCATGCTCCTTTTTTAACAATTTGTATTTTCTGCTAATAATCTTGCATTCATCCAATAAGTCATAGAAGGCATTTAATAATTCATCAAATGATAAATCTGCATCTATTAAATTCGTTACCTCCTCTCCGATAGCCATTAAGGCGTAATGAGCAACTTGCTCGGTGTTGGACTTCTCTTCTTCGGACGCGCTCGAGTCATCCCACGTTGCTTTGAGCGCCTTCTTCTTTGATGTTCTCTTTTTGACTTGGGGACAATCACTTTTATAGTGTCTCGGCTTTTTGCATTCATAGCAAATAACTTGGTCCTTCTTGAGTTCAAGTTTATTTTTTGTGTCATTCTTAAACTTGTTTCTTTTAATGATTTTTTAAAATTTTCTTGTTAGAAGTGCCAAGTCATCGTCACAGTCCTCATCACTTGAGTTTTCTCTCAAGTGGTCTTCCGAAGTTCTAAGTGCCATATCCTTCATGTTCTTTGGAAGGATGTCTTCTTGCTCTTCAAGAGCTTTGCAAGTCATCTCGTAGGTCATTAATGACCCGATTAGTTCTTCAAGAGGGAAGTTGTTTAGATCTTTCGCCTCTTGAATAGCAGTGACTTTAGGATCCCAACTTTTAGGAAGGGATCCTAGAATCTTATTTACGAGCTCAAAATCCAAAAAACTTTTTTCGAGTCCTTTTAGACCGTTGACGACATCCGTAAAACGGGTAAACATGTCACTAATAGTCTCACTCGGTTTCATCCGAAAAAGTTCGAAAGAATGTAACAAAAGATTGATTTTTTACTCTTTCACTCTACTTGTGCCTTCGTGAGTCACTTCGAGTGTGTGCCAAATATCAAATGCGGTTTCACAAACCGAAACACGGTTGAACTCGTTTTTATCAAGTGCACAAAATAAGGAATTCATAGCCTTTGCATTAAGAGCGAAAGCCTTCTTCTCCAATTGATTCCAATCGATCATTGGAAGAGAAGACTTCGAAAATCCATTTTCGACAAGATTCCAAAGTTCAAAATCCATAGAAATAAGAAAGATCCTCATTCGGGTCTTCCAATAGGGTAGTCCGTCCTATTGAACATCGGTGGACGTGTAATAGAATGGCCCTCTTGGTTTCCGGCGTATGCCATATCTCTTGGGTTTTAATCCATTTGAGAGTTAACCCCGCTCTGATACCAATTGTTAGGATCAAGAGCACTAAGAGGGGGGGTGAATTTGTGCAGCGGAAAACCTTCTACGATTAAAAAAAACTGTGTTCGTTCGATAAAAGTGATTTCAGTAAGAAAGTCGATTCGTAAATCACTTTAACTTTTGATTAAGCGAGATGCAGCAAAGATATAAATGCAGTTTGCAGTTATGGTTCAAATCAGATAGTAGGCGCAAACTGAAATATGATATTCGTACGAAAAAACTGATTTAAGTCTAAATGCTGATTCGTAAATCATTTAATTAAGCGAGATGTAGTTAAAGCAAGGATATAAAGGTAGTTTGCAGTTATGATAGAAATCAAGACGTAAACGCAAACTGAAATATGATGATCGTACGATAAAACTGATTTACGTCTAAACGCCGATTCGGAAAGTGCAAAGCTTGAAACCCAATCGTATATGCGCAAAAAGCAGTAAGCTTTTGAGAAGGTTTGCAGTAAAGATAATATGCTCAAAGTAAATGCAAACCGAGATTTAGAGTGGTTCGGTCAATCTTGACCTACTCCACTTTTGGCTTCCTCCACCGACGAGGTCACTGATGTCAACTAGAGGCCTTCCTTCAATAGGCGAAGGCCAACCACCCTTTTACATTTTCACTCCTTTTGACGGGCTTAGGAGACAACCCTTACAGAATTTCCTTTCCTCTCTTAACAGATTAGGACTTGGAAGAAAAGAGGAAGAAGAACTTTCAACTCATACAACACTTTTGAGCTCTAAAAATTACAAAGTAAAATCAGAATTTCGGTGGTTTCTGGGTGCCCTTTCAGTGCTGAAAGGGTGGGGTATTTATAGGCCCCAACCTAGTTTGAATTTGGAGCTCAAAACTATCAATTCCCGGATTCTGGGATCTGGCGGTTGCACCGCATGACTGAGGCGGTTGCACCGCTTGGCAGAGCTCGAAGACTGAGCCTCTGGGTGGTGCCACCTCCTATCAGGGGCGGTTGCACCTCCTGCCAGAGCTCGAAGACCGAGCTCAGGCGGTGACACCGCCTGAATGAGGCGGTTGCACCACTCAGCCAGAGCTCAGAGACCGAGCCCAAGCAGTGCCACCTCCTGTCAGGGGCGATTGTACCACCCAATCTCGCTCGGAGATTGAGCCCAGGCGGTGCCACCGCCTGGCTTGGACGGTTCAACCGCCTGGCAGAAATCAGGGTCCGAATGGGTTGATCCATTCGGCACAATTTGGGTTTTTCAGGGGCCCAATTGCCCCAAGATTAAGTTAATGAGATCACCTCCCATTTCCAACTTAATCATTGTGCTAACTACGAGATTTCCTAAGACATTTACTGTAACTTCCTCCGGTGCGTCAATCGCTTCTTCCGGCGAGCTTCCAGCGAACTTCCGTCGATCATCCGATGTACTCTCGGTGTTGCTCCTGCGGACTTCCGGCAAAATCCTGGACTTGCGACGATCCACTTGGCGAGTTCCGACGAGCTTCTTTGGCAAGCTCATGGACTTCTCGGATTTGTTCCCGTAGAACCTCTGACGACTATCCGAACTTCCGTCGAACTCTCGAACTCCCAACGTGATCATTGTCTTGACTCCGGCGCAACTCCTGCTGCATATCATACTTTCATCATAGTTAATCCTGCACACTTATCTCAACATATAGATTAGATAACAAATGACAATTGACTTCATCATCAAAATCCGAGATTCAACACCTTTGAGCAGCAACTTGGAGGGAGGAACCCCTATAGAGTTCCAAGGAGGCCGATCCCTTAAAGAGATCAACCCCAAGTTTAGAATCTACAAGGGTTCTAACAGAACGTCGGTTGCCACCACCTTCGCCAATGCTGCCTAGCCAGCGACGATGCCGTTCGCCGCCCAGCCTGCCACGACCCTCGCTACCTCCTTCTCCACCGCCGCCGCTGCACTCCGGCCAGCAACGACTGCTGCTGCCAGCCACCGCAGCCTTCACCTCAACCCCCTCAATCTGCACCATTGCTGCAGCCCCCTTGCTCTGCATCTTTGCCGCAGCCGCCGGTTGCCACCACTACAGCCTCAACCGTGACCGCTTCAACGCCACTTCCCTCTTGTTCTTCCTTCGCTGCTGTAGTTGTTGGTTGCCATCACTGCAGCCTCAACCCGGCTGCTTGGCAATTGCTTCCTTGGGTCACAACAGTCACAACCATCGCCTTTCAGTCTCGACACTCTCATCTCACACAGTGACAAAAACACAAGGTAGCAACTCTTCCTCCGTCGCAGCCACCGCAGCGGCAAGTCCTTGCCGGCGCTGCCCCCAACCACACCACCATCGCTGCCTCCTAGCCCTCAACAGCAGCGATCCCTCTACGCAACGACCGAACAAGCATCGCTGCCTCCCACGCGGCGATCGCAACTACATCCCTGCATCCTCTTAGCAACCCTTCATTCCCATAGTGTTTCCACCGACTCCGTCACAATAGTAGCACAAAAATAGGGCAGTGATTGATGCCCTTGACCAACACCGAAAATAGGAGTTGAGATTACAGATTTGCAGTCTTACGAAATGGCCACCGATAACTCAGTGAAAGCACAAATGAAAGTATTGGAAATTAGAATTGAGAACCGGTTACAAGAAGTACTTAATGATTTCAAAAAGGACTTACTAGGGAGCCTTAGTAAATTTCAACAAGGTGGGAGCTCAAGTTCTAAGTTGCACAGATCTGAAAATATAGGAAAAGGGCCTCAAGATTGTGACACAATCTACCCATACATTAAGGTGGATGGACAGCTCTCAAAAATTTGTCTCTCTGATACCAAATGATAAGACCCTAAAGTCTTATCGTAGGCTCTGATACCAAATGATAAGACCCTAAAGTCTTATAGTAAAAAAGAAGAAGGGAAAGGGGATGATCACTTCGAGGGAATTAGCCTCCTTAATCACTTCGAGGGGATCGGCCCTCCTTGATCGCTTCGAGGGGATCGACCTCCTAGGGTTTGTCAAAAGACAGAATAGTATTTTTCATATATTACTGAAAAGAAGCAGTTACATCCCTATTTACAGAGTTCCACCCAAAGTCCATCAGGACTTGAACTCTAATAATAAATAAATATTAAATAAACCTGTACTTGATTCTAACTGAACTAAATCGACTCAATAAACAACTGGACTAAACAGACTCAATAAATATTATTCAAAAGCTCGGAAAAAGGTTCCTAACATCGCTAAAAACCTGAAGGTTGACCACATGCATCTCTAGAGTGAGGTGTAGGCCGTGAAGTAATGCCTCGTACTCGGCCTCGTTGTTGGTGGCTTGGAATTGTAACTGGAGCAACCTCTCATAGGTTTCCCCTGATAGGTCCTTGAGGATAAGCCCAATGTCAATCGCTCTGGTAGTGGACGAGCCGTCCATATGCAGGGTCCATGTGTTCTGGTTGTTGTCCTACCCCACGTCAATGTCTTCAAGGGTTAGCTCGGAAACAAAATTAGCCAGTACTTGAGCTTTGATGGTAGTCCTAGGGGAGTATTGAATGTCAAATTCACTGAGCTCGATCGACCATCGCAGCATATGTCCCACCGCGTCGAAGTTGGAAAGGATCTGCCATAGCGGTTAGTCGGTTATCACTTTGATCGGGTGGGCTTGGAAGTAGGATTGCAACTTTCAGGCCGTCTTTATAAGGGTGAGAGCCAGCCTCTCGATCGGGGGGTATTGCGCCTCTGGCCCGACAAGGATATGGCTGATATAATATATGGGCTATTGAGTAGGCGACTCCTCCTGGACCAACACCAAGCCGATTGCTTGTGGCGAGGCTGCCAAGTAGAGACTAAGGGTTTCGCTCGGTTTGGGCGAGGCAAGTGGGGGCAAGCGAGCGAGGCACGCCTTTAGCTTTTGGAATGCTTCCTCGCAATTCGGGGTCCACGTAAAACCGTCGGCCTGTTGTAGAGCCTGAAAAAGGGGGAGGGACTTGTCGCCTGATCACAACACGAACCTACTGAGTGCCGCCATCCTCCCAGCAAGTCGTTGCACCTCCTTGATCAAGCGGGGGGGGGTTGCATTTCGGCTATGGCCCGCACCTTTTCCGGGTTGGCGTCTATCCCCCTTTGGTGAATGATAAAGCTGAGAAACCTCCCCGAGCTGACTCCGAAGATGCATTTAGTTGGATTTAGATGCATGTTAAATCGTCGGAATGTCTGGAATGTCTCCTCTAGGTCGGTTAGGTGTAAACTTGCAGCCCTACTCTTTACGATCATGTCGTCCACGTACACCTCCATATTCCTTCCGAGCTGGTGTTTAAAAAGTTTGTCGACCATCCTTTGGTAGGTTGCACCAATGTTTTTTAGGCCGAAGGGCATTACTTTGTAACAGTATGCTCCTTTGTGGGTGACGAAGGCTATGTCTCCTTGATCCTGAGTTGCCATTCGGATTTGGTTGTAGCCGGAGAAAGCATCCATGAAGGTAAGGAGCTCCTTGCTTGTGATGGCGTCGACCAATTGATCCACCCTAGGGAGCGGATAGCAGCCCTTGGGGCATGCCCAATTGAGATCGGTGTAATCAACACACATCCTCTGGCTTCCATTAGATTTCTTAATAAGGATTATATTCGATAGCCACCGAGGGTATTGGACCTCGGTAATAAATCCGACCTTTCTAAGACGGTCGACCTCGTCACCGATCGCCTTCAATCAGTCGGGAGCAAACTTTCTTGGTCTTTGTCTCACCGGCCGAGCCTAGGGGTCGATGTTGAGCTGGTGTTGGGCCACTTCCGGGCTGATCCCGAGCATCTCCTCGGGGGACCATGCGAACATATCAACATTCCTCCTCAGAAAGTCTATGAGGTGGAGTTGGTTAGCCTCAGGAAGTGCTGTTCCGACCTTGACGGTCTAGTCAGGTCGGGTCTTTTTCAATGGTACCTCGATGAGCCGCTCAGGGGGCTCCAGCGGCATTGGTGTTGCGGGTCCTTCGCGGGGGTCGAGGACCTGAGCAGGGTGCGATTTTCCTGGGAGAGTGACCGTCGCGAGATAGCACCGCCTCGACTCCCCTGGGTCACTACGGGCCTCCCTGATCCCCGCCGAAGTTGGAAACTTGATGGCCCAGTGATAGGTGGAGACCACCACTTTTAACTTGTTCAGCGTCGATTGGCCGAGGATGATGTTGTAAGCCGAGGGGAGGTCGACTACCATAAAGGTGTTTATCATTGTCTTCACTCTTGGTTCCTCCCCAATGGTGATAGGGAGGGTCCTAGTCCCGAGCGGGGATATAGAATCCCCCGTGAATCTCGTGAGTGCGGATGCCATAGGGGTGAGGTCTCCCTTGGTCAAGCCGAGCCTCCGAAAGGCGTCGAAGTAAAGAACGTCGGCGAAGCTTTCGGTATTGACCATCACTCTTTTTACTCGAGCGTTAGCGACCTGGATGGAGATTACCAAAGCATCATCTGTTGAATCTCGTATTTTGATGATGAAACTACTTGATATATGTTTATGATTTAATCTGCGTTTTGAGTGACGCAGGATGCTTCGATCAGGATGAGACAATTAAAGCAGGAAAATCATATTGTGCCGAAGGAACATGTCAGAAGATTGGACGTCGGGCCAGTGGATCGGTCGACGTATCGACAGAAGGCTTCGGGCCGTGGACTCGGGCATCGGGCCAAGAAGAGCGGGTATTGTGCCAAGGATATCGGAGTTGCGGAGTCAACTGACCGATTGGGCAATAGGCTGCAGGAGAGGACGATGCGCCGAAGAATCGGACGAAGCGTCGAGGGACCAATGACATGTCGGACAACTTGGTTAATTGCTTAGGATTAATTGTCTCGATCGAAGTTTTGTTTTAAGTGTGCAGGATTAACTACGATGAGAGTAAGACAAGCAGCAGGAGTTGCGCCGGAGTCAAGATCATGATCACGTTGGGAGTTCGAGAGTTCGATGGAAGTTCGGACGGTCGTCGGAGGTTCAGAGAGAACAGATCCGAGAAGTCCAGAAGCTTGCCAAGCGAAGCTCGTCGGAACTCGCCAAGTGGATCGTCGCAAAGTCCAGGAGTATGCCGGATGTCCGCAGAAGGATCACCGAGGGTTATCGGTTGATCGACGGAAGTTGGCAGGAAACTCGCCGGAAGAAGCGATTGACGCAACGGAGCAAGCTGCAGAAGTTGTCTTAGAGATAATCGTAGTTAGCACGATGATTAAGCATGAAAATGGGAGGTGATCCCATTAGCTTAATCTTGGGGCAATTGGGCCCCTGAAAAGATTCAAAGTGGGTCGAATGGAGTGAACCATTCGGACCCTGATTGCACCAGGAGGTGCAACCGCCCCAGCCAGGAGGTGCAACCGCCTGGGCTGTGGGGTTGAGAGGTGCAACCGCCCCAGCCAGGAGGTGCAACCGCCTGGGCTGTGGGGCTGGGAGGTGCAACCGCCCCAGCCAGGAGGTGCAACCGCCAGGGCTGCACGGCTGGGAGGTGCAACCGCCCCAGCCAAGAGGTTGCACCGCCAGAGCTCAAGTTCCGAGCTCTGCCAGGCGATGCAACCACCAAGCTCAGTCTTCGAGCTTTGGCAGAGAGGTGCATCAGCCTGAGCTCAGTCTCGAGCTCTGCCAGGTGATGCATTCACCAAGCTCAGTCTTCGAGCTCTGGCAGAGAGGTGGATCAGCCTGAGCTCAGCTTGGAGCTCTGCCAGGTGATGCAACCACCGAGCTCTGTTTCGAGCTCTGCCAGGTGATGCAATCACCAAGCTCAGTCTTCGAGCTCTGCCAGGTGATGCAACCATCGAGCTCAGTCTTCGAGCTCTGGCAGAGAGGAGCAATCGGCAGAGCTCAGTCTTCGAGCTCTGCCAGGCGGTGCCACCTCTCCAGTCGAGAGGTGCAACCGCCTGATCCCAGAATTCTGGGATTTGATCGATTTGATTGTTTTGAGCTCGAATTTTGAATTGGGTTGGGGCCTATAAATACCCCACCCATTCAGCACTGAATTGAGCAAGAACTGACCCGAAATCTTGATCTTTTCAGTGGTTCTTAGAGCTCAAAACTGCTAGTTTTCCTCCTCCTTCTGTTCTTCAAGTTTGAGTTGAAAAGAGAGGAGAGAAAACATCTGTAAAGGTTGTCTCCTAAGCCTGTCAAAAGGAGAGAAACTGTAAAAGGGCAGTTAGCCTTCGCCCATTGAAGGAAGGCACCTAGTTGACGTCGGCAACCTCATCGGTGGAGGAAGCCAAAAGTGGAGTAGGTCAAGGCTGACCGAACCACTCTAAATCTCTGGTTTGCGTTTACTTTTGAGCACTTTATCATTACTGCAAACCTCCCTCATCACTACTGCTCTCTGCGCTTTCACGAACAAGTTCTAAGTGCTGTTCTTCCAAATCTGCATTCAGACGTAAACTCGTATTTTCATACATTACAGTTTACGTTTACGTTTGATTCTGCAGAACTGTTTTCCGTGCTTTTACGAACGAGCTTCCTTGCAGTTTACGCTTACATTTTAATCCTATTAATAACTGCAATCTGTCCTCTACGATTTTACGAACGAGTTTCAACATTTAGACGTAAAACTGCATTCAGACGTAAATCGGCTTTCTTCGCTCAATCATCAGATTTCAGTTCACGTTTACGTCTTGGTTTCAACTGCATACTGCCTTCTGCGAGTATACAAACGAGTTTCAAAGTTTAGACGTAAATCTGCGTCTAACTGCGTTTAGACGTAAATCTGCGTTTAGACGTAAAACTGCGTTTAGACGTAAAACTGCGTTTAGACGTAAAACTGCGTTTAGACATAAATCTGCGTTTAGACGTAAAACTACGTTTAGACGTAAAACTACGTTTAGACGTAAATCTGCGTTTAGACGTAAATCTGCATTTAGACGTAAATCTGAGTTTAGACGCAAAACTGCGCTTAGACGCAAAACTGCGCTTAGACGCAATCTGCGCTTAGACGCAAAACTGTGCTTTGACGCAATCTGCGCTTAGACACAAACTGCACTTAGATACAAACTGAGAATTTGCTTTTGCATCATAATAGTTTTTAAACAAACGCAGCTTTTGGTTTTAATCGCTGTAAGATTTCCGCTGCACTAATTCACCCCCCCCCTCTTAGTGCTCTCGATCCTAACAATTAGTATCAGAGCGGGGTTTTTCTCATTTCGGATTTACACCCGAGAGAAATGACTTTTCAAGAGGGCTGTTCGGTCTTTCGTCCACCGTTCTTTAATGGATTGGACTACACTTATTGGAAAACTCGAATGAGAGTTTTCTTAATTTATCTAAATCTGGATTTATGGAATATCATTGAAAACGGTTTTCAGCTTCCCTCCAAACCGATGAACGAATGGTCGGTTTTGGAGAAGAAGAATTTTTCTTTAAACGCAAAGGCTATGAATGCCTTATTTTGCGCATTGGACAAAAATGAGTTCAATCGGATTTCTACGTGTGAAACGGCTTTCGACATTTGGCGCACTCTTGAAATCACGCACGAGGGAACTAGTAGAGTCAAAGACTCGAAAGTTAATATTCTACTGCTTGATTTCGAGCTTTTTCATATGAAACCAAGCGAAACCGTTGTTGACATGTACACCCGTTTTACGGATGTCGTCAATGGTTTAAAATCACTTGGTAAAAGCTTTTCGGATTTTGAACTCGTTAACAAAGTTTTGCGCTCACTTTCTAAAACTTGGGATTCAAAAGTAACTGCTATTCAAGAATCGAAAAACTTGAACCATTTTCCACTTGAAGAACTAATTGGTTCATTGATCACATATGAAATGACGTGCAATGCACGTGAAGAACTTGAGAACCACCTTCCAAAGAACAGGAAGGATTTGGAACTCTGGACAAATGAATGCCACTTGAGCGATGACTCAAGTGATGAGGACAATGATGAACAAACCAACCTTCCAAAGAACAGGAAGGATTTGGGACATAGAACATTTGAAGACCACTCGAGCATAAGCTCAAGTGATGGTGAACTTAAAATGAAACGAAAATTAAAAAGCAAAAAGAATGGAACTACTTGCTTTAAACGCAAGAAGAAGAACAAAAATTGGGATGAATCGAGCTCCTCCGAAGAAGAGAAAGTCAACAAAAGCAAGGCGGCAAACTACGCCTTAACAGCCTACAATGATGAGGTAATCGAAATCCCCCTAATTTACTTCGAAATTACATGATGCTTTTCATGATGCACTTTTCTTTTTCTTTAAATTTTGTTGAAAATTATATTTTTAATAATTTAACAATGAAAATGCAAAAATATGATCATGCTTGTAATCTTGAAAATGATAATGAAAATTGCATGTCTTATGTTAATGCAAGATAGAAATCTAATGATTTTACACCTAGTGAGATTAATCTTATGTGCTTGAGAAGCAAGAATGTATATTTTGATGATTTTCATATTGCTTTTCAATGACGATACATGGCTTTTGTCTGGAAGGCTTGATATTTTTCATTGTCTTTGTTTATGAAATATAATGTATGGTTTTGACATAAAAATAAAGATTTGAGCATGCTATTATAAAGTCAATCATAGATTAAAACTAAAGAGGTTTTAGGCATCTATAAGAATCATTCAAAATTATGTTCAATGAAACCTTGCTTAATGTTGCAATGAAAATATTAAAGTTATACTTGATGATTTCAGATTTGACAAATGCTACACTTTAAATATGAATCATTCTTCAATCAGATTAAATGCTTCAATCATTTTCTAACTCTAGAGTTCTCGATTTTGGTGAAATACAAGTGATAAATTCATTTATGATATCTTGTAAATCACTTGAATTATGAATGAGTTTTTCTTTTTTATGATGTGTTAAAAGAATCACTTAAAAAGAAAATGTTTTTCCCATTTTATCGAGATTAATGATTTCATGATATTATGTGAATCTCGAAACTAATTTTGATGAAATAGTAATAACGTTATTCATGTTATGAATCTTAAAAATGATAATATGCTTCATGTGATAATATGGATACATGAAACACTTATGATTTTCTGTGTATTCATAAAATATTTATCTCATCATCCAATAACTCTTCTTGATATTCCTTATGAGATGAAATGAAATAATGCATGAAATACAAATGAGGAGTTAATAATCATGCATAATAGGATGTAATGAATTCTAGATACCATCGTTTGAATATCTATGATCATGCTGCCAAAATGATATATCACGAATGCTTGAATATCATGTTTGATATGCTCATGATGATGATTGATTTTTCGGTATCATGCATAAACTTTTTGAAATGTAATGTTAATGAATCTGTGCATTGAAACTATAATGATGCACAAATAAAAATGATTACTTACCTTTGTCATGATTTAGAAATTGATGTAAAGGGTTTTTCCCTTGTTGACAATGACAAAGGGGGAGATAGCTAGCTTGTACAAGTCAAGAAGATGCAAAAACTTGATTTGCTAGCTTACCTATTTTAAGAAGCAAAGATTGCTAACTTGCTTATTTCAAGAAGAAAAATTGTCTTCTTGAACATCACTATCTTGAATATCTCAAGAAGCAAAACTTGCAATTTGCACATTGTAATAGGAAGCAAGAATCATGAGCTTACACAAGAAATTTATCTTGCATTTGCTTTCGAAATTTTTGCTAGCTTATATATTGTGAAACTTGTATATCGTAAAAATTGCTAGCTTGTTGGTCTAAAGAGAAGCAAAAAGTTGCTATCTCAAAAGAAGCAAATGTGCTATCTTGCCTATCTCAAGAGGCAAAAATGCTAACTTGCGCATCTAGCAAAGTGAGCAAAATCTTCAAGAAGCAAGAGTTGCCTTCTTGAATATCTCTATTTTGCTAACTTGCATGATGTAGAACTTGCTATCTTGAACATTACCAAAAGTGCTATCTTATATGCTATAAAACTTGCATATCTAAAACTTGATAGCATGAATGTTCTAAGCATGATGTAACACATGCTAAATCTTCTAGCTCCAAGATTGCATGATGATAAAACTTGATACTATGTTTTTCATGCAATGAGTTGAACCAATATCACACACAAACACTTGATTGTGATACTTCTCCTTTTTGTTGATGACAAAGGGGGAGAAGTATGTTGATGACATGACATGAGATGCATAAGTTTATGCATAAGTTCATGTTGACGTGTTGCAAGTATTCATGATGAATATTGCAATGACTTGAATTCAGTGTGAATTCAAGGTTCTATCAATATGGCATATTGATAGGGGGAGTTTGTTTAAACTCCGGGAGTTAAGGTTAACTCCGTTTATGATGACATGTTGCTTAGATTTTTGAATCTAAGAGGTTCTATCAATATGGCATATTGATAGGGGGAGTTTGTTTAAACTCCGGGAGTTAAGTTTAACTCCGTCATCAAGTGGTTGTCATCATCAAAAAGGGGGAGATTGTTGAATCTCGTATTTTGATGATGAAACTACTTGATATATGTTTATGATTTAATCTGCGTTTTGAGTGACGCAGGATGCTTCGATCAGGATGAGACAATTAAAGCAGGAAAATCATATTGTGCCGAAGGAACATGTCAGAAGATTGGACGTCGGGCCAGTGGATCGGTCGACGTATCGACAGAAGGCTTCGGGCCGTGGACTCGGGCATCGGGCCAAGAAGAGCGGGTATTGTGCCAAGGATATCGGAGTTGCGGAGTCAACTGACCGATTGGGCAATAGGCTGCAGGAGAGGACGATGTGCCGAAGAATCGGACGAAGCGTCGAGGGACCAATGACATGTCGGACAACTTGGTTAATTGCTTAGGATTAATTGTCTCGATCGAAGTTTTGTTTTAAGTGTGCAGGATTAACTACGATGAGAGTAAGACAAGCAGCAGGAGTTGCGCCGGAGTCAAGATCATGATCACGTTGGGAGTTCGAGAGTTCGATGGAAGTTCGGACGGTCGTCGGAGGTTCAGAGAGAACAGATCCGAGAAGTCCAGAAGCTTGCCAAGCGAAGCTCGTCGGAACTCGCCAAGTGGATCGTCACAAAGTCCAGGAGTATGCCGGATGTCCGCAGAAGGATCACCGAGGGTTATCGGTTGATCGACGGAAGTTGGCAGGAAACTCGCCGGAAGAAGCGATTGACGCATCGGAGCAAGCTGCAGAAGTTGTCTTAGAGAAAATCGTAGTTAGCACGATGATTAAGCATGAAAATGGGAGGTGATCCCATTAGCTTAATCTTGGGGCAATTGGGCCCCTGAAAAGATTCAAAGTGGGTCGAATGGAGTGAACCATTCGGACCCTGATTGCACCAGGAGGTGCAACCGCCCCAGCCAGGAGGTGCAACCGCCTGGGCTGTGGGGTTGAGAGGTGCAACCGCCCCAGCCAGGAGGTGCAACCGCCTGGGCTGTGGGGCTGGGAGGTGCAACCGCCCCAGCCAGGAGGTGTAACCGCCAGGGCTGCACGGCTGGGAGGTGCAACCGCCCCAGCCAAGAGGTTGCACCGCCAGAGCTCAAGTTCCGAGCTCTGCCAGGCGATGCAACCACCAAGCTCAGTCTTCGAGCTTTGGCAGAGAGGTGCATCAGCCTAAGCTCAGTCTCGAGCTCTGCCAGGTGATGCATTCACCAAGCTCAGTCTTCGAGCTCTGGCAGAGAGGTGGATCAGCCTGAGCTCAGCTTGGAGCTCTGCCAGGTGATGCAACCACCGAGCTCTGTTTCGAGCTCTGCCAGGTGATGCAATCACCAAGCTCAGTCTTCGAGCTCTGCCAGGTGATGCAACCATCGAGCTCAGTCTTCGAGCTCTGGCAGAGAGGAGCAATCGGCAGAGCTCAGTCTTCGAGCTCTGCCAGGCGGTGCCACCTCTCCAGTCGAGAGGTGCAACCGCCTGATCCCAGAATTCTGGGATTTGATCGATTTGATTGTTTTGAGCTCGAATTTTGAATTGGGTTGGGGCCTATAAATACCCCACCCATTCAGCACTGAATTGAGCAAGAACTGACCCGAAATCTTGATCTTTTCAGTGGTTCTTAGAGCTCAAAACTGCTAGTTTTCCTCCTCCTTCTGTTCTTCAAGTTTGAGTTGAAAAGAGAGGAGAGAAAACATCTGTAAAGGTTGTCTCCTAAGCCTGTCAAAAGGAGAGAAACTGTAAAAGGGCAGTTAGCCTTCGCCCATTGAAGGAAGGCACCTAGTTGACGTCGGCAACCTCATCGGTGGAGGAAGCCAAAAGTGGAGTAGGTCAAGGCTGACCGAACCACTCTAAATCTCTGGTTTGCGTTTACTTTTGAGCACTTTATCATTACTGCAAACCTCCCTCATCACTACTGCTCTCTGCGCTTTCACGAACAAGTTCTAAGTGCTGTTCTTCCAAATCTGCATTCAGACGTAAACTCGTATTTTCATACATTACAGTTTACGTTTACGTTTGATTCTGCAGAACTGTTTTCCGTGCTTTTACGAACGAGCTTCCTTGCAGTTTACGCTTACATTTTAATCCTATTAATAACTGCAATCTGTCCTCTACGATTTTACGAACGAGTTTCAACATTTAGACGTAAAACTACATTCAGACGTAAATCGGCTTTCTTCGCTCAATCATCAGATTTCAGTTCACGTTTACGTCTTGGTTTCAACTGCATACTGCCTTCTGCGAGTATACAAACGAGTTTCAAAGTTTAGACGTAAATCTGCGTCTAACTGCGTTTAGACGTAAATCTGCGTTTAGACGTAAAACTGCGTTTAGACGTAAAACTGCGTTTAGACGTAAAACTGCGTTTAGACGTAAATCTGCGTTTAGACGTAAAACTACGTTTACACGTAAAACTGCGTTTAGACGTAAATCTGCGTTTAGACGTAAATCTGCATTTAGACGTAAATCTGAGTTTAGACGCAAAACTGCGCTTAGACGCAAAACTGCGCTTAGACGCAATCTGCGCTTAGACGCAAAACTGCGCTTTGACGCAATCTGCGCTTAGACGCAAACTGCACTTAGATACAAACTGAGAATTTGCTTTTGCATCATAATAGTTTTTAAACAAACGCAGCTTTTGGTTTTAATCGCTGTAAGATTTCCGCTGCACTAATTCACCCCCCCCCTCTTAGTGCTCTCGATCCTAACAATTGGTATCAGAGCGGGGTTTTTCTCATTTCGGATTTACACCCGAGAGAAATGACTTTTCAAGAGGGCTGTTCGGTCTTTCGTCCACCGTTCTTTAACGGATTGGACTACACTTATTGGAAAACTCGAATGAGAGTTTTCTTAATTTCTCTAAATCTGGATTTATGGAATATCATTGAAAACGGTTTTCAGCTTCCCTCCAAACCGATGAACGAATGGTCGGTTTTGGAGAAGAAGAATTTTTCTTTAAACGCAAAGGCTATGAATGCCTTATTTTGCGCATTGGACAAAAATGAGTTCAATCGGATTTCTACGTGTGAAACGGCTTTCGACATTTGGCGCACTCTTGAAATCACGCACGAGGGAACTAGTAGAGTCAAAGACTCGAAAGTTAATATTCTACTGCTTGATTTCGAGCTTTTTCATATGAAACCAAGCGAAACCGTTGTTGACATGTACACCCGTTTTACGGATGTCGTCAATGGTTTAAAATCACTTGGTAAAAGCTTTTCGGATTTTGAACTCGTTAACAAAGTTTTGCGCTCACTTTCTAAAACTTGGGATTCAAAAGTAACTGCTATTCAAGAATCGAAAAACTTGAACCATTTTCCACTTGAAGAACTAATTGGTTCATTGATCACATATGAAATGACGTGCAATGCACGTGAAGAACTTGAGAACCACCTTCCAAAGAACAGGAAGGATTTGGAACTCTGGACAAATGAATGCCACTTGAGCGATGACTCAAGTGATGAGGACAATGATGAACAAACCAACCTTCCAAAGAACAGGAAGGATTTGGGACATAGAATATTTGAAGACCACTCGAGCATAAGCTCAAGTGATGGTGAACTTAAAATGAAACGAAAATTAAAAAGCAAAAAGAATGGAACTACTTGCTTTAAACGCAAGAAGAAGAACAAAAATTGGGATGAATCGAGCTCCTCCGAAGAAGAGAAAGTCAACAAAAGCAAGGCGGCAAACTACGCCTTAACAGCCTACAATGATGAGGTAATCGAAATCCCCCTAATTTATTTCGAAATTACATGATGCTTTTCATGATGCACTTTTCTTTTTCTTTAAATTTTGTTGAAAATTATATTTTTAATAATTTAACAATGAAAATGCAAAAATATGATCATGCTTGTAATCTTGAAAATGATAATGAAAATTGCATGTCTTATGTTAATGCAAGATAGAAATCTAATGATTTTACACCTAGTGAGATTAATCTTATGTGCTTGAGAAGCAAGAATGTATATTTTGATGATTTTCATATTGCTTTTCAATGACGATACATGGCTTTTGTCTGGAAGGCTTGATATTTTTCATTGTCTTTGTTTATGAAATATAATGTATGGTTTTGACATAAAAATAAAGATTTGAGCATGCTATTATAAAGTCAATCATAGATTAAAACTAAAGAGGTTTTAGGCATCTATAAGAATCATTCAAAATTATGTTCAATGAAACCTTGCTTAATGTTGCAATGAAAATATTAAAGTTATACTTGATGATTTCAGATTTGACAAATGCTACACTTTAAATATGAATCATTCTTCAATCAGATTAAATGCTTCAATCATTTTCTAACTCTAGAGTTCTCGATTTTGGTGAAATACAAGTGATAAATTCATTTATGATATCTTGTAAATCACTTGAATTATGAATGAGTTTTTCTTTTTTATGATGTGTTAAAAGAATCACTTAAAAAGAAAATGTTTTTCCCATTTTATCGAGATTAATGATTTCATGATATTATGTGAATCTCGAAACTAATTTTGATGAAATAGTAATAACGTTATTCATGTTATGAATCTTAAAAATGATAATATGCTTCATGTGATAATATGGATACATGAAACACTTATGATTTTCTGTGTATTCATAAAATATTTATCTCATCATCCAATAACTCTTCTTGATATTCCTTATGAGATGAAATGAAATAATGCATGAAATACAAATGAGGAGTTAATAATCATGCATAATAGGATGTAATGAATTCTAGATACCATCGTTTGAATATCTATGATCATGCTGCCAAAATGATATATCACGAATGCTTGAATATCATGTTTGATATGCTCATGATGATGATTGATTTTTCGGTATCATGCATAAACTTTTTGAAATGTAATGTTAATGAATCTGTGCATTGAAACTATAATGATGCACAAATAAAAATGATTACTTACCTTTGTCATGATTTAGAAATTGATGTAAAGGGTTTTTCCCTTGTTGACAATGACAAAGGGGGAGATAGCTAGCTTGTACAAGTCAAGAAGATGCAAAAACTTGATTTGCTAGCTTACCTATTTTAAGAAGCAAAGATTGCTAACTTGCTTATTTCAAGAAGAAAAATTGTCTTCTTGAACATCACTATCTTGAATATCTCAAGAAGCAAAACTTGCAATTTGCACATTGTAATAGGAAGCAAGAATCATGAGCTTACACAAGAAATTTATCTTGCATTTGCTTTCGAAATTTTTGCTAGCTTATATATTGTGAAACTTGTATATCGTAAAAATTGCTAGCTTGTTGGTCTAAAGAGAAGCAAAAAGTTGCTATCTCAAAAGAAGCAAATGTGCTATCTTGCCTATCTCAAGAGGCAAAAATGCTAACTTGCGCATCTAGCAAAGTGAGCAAAATCTTCAAGAAGCAAGAGTTGCCTTCTTGAATATCTCTATTTTGCTAGCTTGCATGATGTAGAACTTGCTATCTTGAACATTACCAAAAGTGCTATCTTATATGCTATAAAACTTGCATATCTAAAACTTGATAGCATGAATGTTCTAAGCATGATGTAACACATGCTAAATCTTCTAGCTCCAAGATTGCATGATGATAAAACTTGATACTATGTTTTTCATGCAATGAGTTGAACCAATATCACACACAAACACTTGATTGTGATACTTCTCCTTTTTGTTGATGACAAAGGGGGAGAAGTATGTTGATGACATGACATGAGATGCATAAGTTTATGCATAAGTTCATGTTGACGTGTTGCAAGTATTCATGATGAATATTGCAATGACTTGAATTCAGTGTGAATTCAAGGTTCTATCAATATGGCATATTGATAGGGGGAGTTTGTTTAAACTCCGGGAGTTAAGGTTAACTCCGTTTATGATGACATGTTGCTTAGATTTTTGAATCTAAGAGGTTCTATCAATATGGCATATTGATAGGGGGAGTTTGTTTAAACTCCGGGAGTTAAGTTTAACTCCGTCATCAAGTGGTTGTCATCATCAAAAAGGGGGAGATTGTTGAATCTCGTATTTTGATGATGAAACTACTTGATATATGTTTATGATTTAATCTGCGTTTTGAGTGACGCAGGATGCTTCGATCAGGATGAGACAATTAAAGCAGGAAAATCATATTGTGCCGAAGGAACATGTCAGAAGATTGGACGTCGGGCCAGTGGATCGGTCGACGTATCGACAGAAGGCTTCGGGCCGTGGACTCGGGCATCGGGCCAAGAAGAGCGGGTATTGTGCCAAGGATATCGGAGTTGCGGAGTCAACTGACCGATTGGGCAATAGGCTGTAGGAGAGGACGATGTGCCGAAGAATCGGACGAAGCGTCGAGGGACCAATGACATGTCGGACAACTTGGTTAATTGCTTAGGATTAATTGTCTCGATCGAAGTTTTGTTTTAAGTGTGCAGGATTAACTACGATGAGAGTAAGACAAGCAGCAGGAGTTGCGCCGGAGTCAAGATCATGATCACGTTGGGAGTTCGAGAGTTCGATGGAAGTTCGGACGGTCGTCGGAGGTTCAGAGAGAACAGATCCGAGAAGTCCAGAAGCTTGCCAAGCGAAGCTCGTCGGAACTCGCCAAGTGGATCGTCGCAAAGTCCAGGAGTATGCCGGATGTCCGCAGAAGGATCACCGAGGGTTATCGGTTGATCGACGAAAGTTGGCAGGAAACTCGCCGGAAGAAGCGATTGACGCATCGGAGCAAGCTGCAGAAGTTGTCTTAGAGATAATCGTAGTTAGCACGATGATTAAGCATGAAAATGGGAGGTGATCCCATTAGCTTAATCTTGGGGCAATTGGGCCCCTGAAAAGATTCAAAGTGGGTCGAATGGAGTGAACCATTCGGACCCTGATTGCACCAGGAGGTGCAACCGCCCCAGCCAGGAGGTGCAACCGCCTGGGCTGTGGGGTTGAGAGGTGCAACCGCCCCAGCCAGGAGGTGCAACCGCCTGGGCTGTGGGGCTGGGAGGTGCAACCGCCCCAGCCAGGAGGTGCAACCGCCAGGGCTGCACGGCTGGGAGGTGCAACCGCCCCAGCCAAGAGGTTGCACCGCCAGAGCTCAAGTTCCGAGCTCTGCCAAGCGATGCAACCACCAAGCTCAGTCTTCGAGCTTTGGCAGAGAGGTGCATCAGCCTGAGCTCAGTCTCGAGCTCTGCCAGGTGATGCATTCACCAAGCTCAGTCTTCGAGCTCTGGCAGAGAGGTGGATCAGCCTGAGCTCAGCTTGGAGCTCTGCCAGGTGATGCAACCACCGAGCTCTGTTTCGAGCTCTGCCAGGTGATGCAATCACCAAGCTCAGTCTTCGAGCTCTGCCAGGTGATGCAACCATCGAGCTCAGTCTTCGAGCTCTGGCAGAGAGGAGCAATCGGCAGAGCTCAGTCTTCGAGCTCTGCCAGGCGGTGCCACCTCTCCAGTCGAGAGGTGCAACCGCCTGATCCCAGAATTCTGGGATTTGATCGATTTGATTGTTTTGAGCTCGAATTTTGAATTGGGTTGGGGCCTATAAATACCCCACCCATTCAGCACTGAATTGAGCAAGAACTGACCCGAAATCTTGATCTTTTCAGTGGTTCTTAGAGCTCAAAACTGCTAGTTTTCCTCCTCCTTCTGTTCTTCAAGTTTGAGTTGAAAAGAGAGGAGAGAAAACATCTGTAAAGGTTGTCTCCTAAGCCTGTCAAAAGGAGAGAAACTGTAAAAGGGCAGTTAGCCTTCGCCCATTGAAGGAAGGCACCTAGTTGACGTCGGCAACCTCATCGGTGGAGGAAGCCAAAAGTGGAGTAGGTCAAGGCTGACCGAACCACTCTAAATCTCTGGTTTGCGTTTACTTTTGAGCACTTTATCATTACTGCAAACCTCCCTCATCACTACTGCTCTCTGCGCTTTCACGAACAAGTTCTAAGTGCTGTTCTTCCAAATCTGCATTCAGACGTAAACTCGTATTTTCATACATTACAGTTTACGTTTACGTTTGATTCTGCAGAACTGTTTTCCGTGCTTTTACGAACGAGCTTCCTTGCAGTTTACGCTTACATTTTAATCCTATTAATAACTGCAATCTGTCCTCTACGATTTTACGAACGAGTTTCAACATTTAGACGTAAAACTGCATTCAGACGTAAATCGGCTTTCTTCGCTCAATCATCAGATTTCAGTTCACGTTTACGTCTTGGTTTCAACTGCATACTGCCTTCTGCGAGTATACAAACGAGTTTCAAAGTTTAGACGTAAATCTGCGTCTAACTGCGTTTAGACGTAAATCTGCGTTTAGACGTAAAACTGCGTTTAGACGTAAAACTGCGTTTAGACGTAAAACTGCGTTTAGACGTAAATCTGCGTTTAGACGTAAAACTACGTTTAGACGTAAAACTGCGTTTAGACGTAAATCTGCGTTTAGACGTAAATCTGCATTTAGACGTAAATCTGAGTTTAGACGCAAAACTGCGCTTAGACGCAAAACTGCGCTTAGACGCAATCTGCGCTTAGACGCAAAACTGCGCTTTGACGCAATCTGCGCTTAGACGCAAACTGCACTTAGATACAAACTGAGAATTTGCTTTTGCATCATAATAGTTTTTAAACAAACGCAGCTTTTGGTTTTAATCGCTGTAAGATTTCCGCTGCACTAATTCACCCCCCCCCTCTTAGTGCTCTCGATCCTAACAATTGGTATCAGAGCGGGGTTTTTCTCATTTCGGATTTACACCCGAGAGAAATGACTTTTCAAGAGGGCTGTTCGGTCTTTCGTCCACCGTTCTTTAACGGATTGGACTACACTTATTGGAAAACTCGAATGAGAGTTTTCTTAATTTCTCTAAATCTGGATTTATGGAATATCATTGAAAACGGTTTTCAGCTTCCCTCCAAACCGATGAACGAATGGTCGGTTTTGGAGAAGAAGAATTTTTCTTTAAACGCAAAGGCTATGAATGCCTTATTTTGCGCATTGGACAAAAATGAGTTCAATCGGATTTCTACGTGTGAAACGGCTTTCGACATTTGGCGCACTCTTGAAATCACGCACGAGGGAACTAGTAGAGTCAAAGACTCGAAAGTTAATATTCTACTGCTTGATTTCGAGCTTTTTCATATGAAACCAAGCGAAACCGTTGTTGACATGTACACCCGTTTTACGGATGTCGTCAATGGTTTAAAATCACTTGGTAAAAGCTTTTCGGATTTTGAACTCGTTAACAAAGTTTTGCGCTCACTTTCTAAAACTTGGGATTCAAAAGTAACTGCTATTCAAGAATCGAAAAACTTGAACCATTTTCCACTTGAAGAACTAATTGGTTCATTGATCACATATGAAATGACGTGCAATGCACGTGAAGAACTTGAGAACCACCTTCCAAAGAACAGGAAGGATTTGGAACTCTGGACAAATGAATGCCACTTGAGCGATGACTCAAGTGATGAGGACAATGATGAACAAACCAACCTTCCAAAGAACAGGAAGGATTTGGGACATAGAATATTTGAAGACCACTCGAGCATAAGCTCAAGTGATGGTGAACTTAAAATGAAACGAAAATTAAAAAGCAAAAAGAATGGAACTACTTGCTTTAAACGCAAGAAGAAGAACAAAAATTGGGATGAATCGAGCTCCTCCGAAGAAGAGAAAGTCAACAAAAGCAAGGCGGCAAACTACGCCTTAACAGCCTACAATGATGAGGTAATCGAAATCCCCCTAATTTACTTCGAAATTACATGATGCTTTTCATGATGCACTTTTCTTTTTCTTTAAATTTTGTTGAAAATTATATTTTTAATAATTTAACAATGAAAATGCAAAAATATGATCATGCTTGTAATCTTGAAAATGATAATGAAAATTGCATGTCTTATGTTAATGCAAGATAGAAATCTAATGATTTTACACCTAGTGAGATTAATCTTATGTGCTTGAGAAGCAAGAATGTATATTTTGATGATTTTCATATTGCTTTTCAATGACGATACATGGCTTTTGTCTGGAAGGCTTGATATTTTTCATTGTCTTTGTTTATGAAATATAATGTATGGTTTTGACATAAAAATAAAGATTTGAGCATGCTATTATAAAGTCAATCATAGATTAAAACTAAAGAGGTTTTAGGCATCTATAAGAATCATTCAAAATTATGTTCAATGAAACCTTGCTTAATGTTGCAATGAAAATATTAAAGTTATACTTGATGATTTCAGATTTGACAAATGCTACACTTTAAATATGAATCATTCTTCAATCAGATTAAATGCTTCAATCATTTTCTAACTCTAGAGTTCTCGATTTTGGTGAAATACAAGTGATAAATTCATTTATGATATCTTGTAAATCACTTGAATTATGAATGAGTTTTTCTTTTTTATGATGTGTTAAAAGAATCACTTAAAAAGAAAATGTTTTTCCCATTTTATCGAGATTAATGATTTCATGATATTATGTGAATCTCGAAACTAATTTTGATGAAATAGTAATAACGTTATTCATGTTATGAATCTTAAAAATGATAATATGCTTCATGTGATAATATGGATACATGAAACACTTATGATTTTCTGTGTATTCATAAAATATTTATCTCATCATCCAATAACTCTTCTTGATATTCCTTATGAGATGAAATGAAATAATGCATGAAATACAAATGAGGAGTTAATAATCATGCATAATAGGATGTAATGAATTCTAGATACCATCGTTTGAATATCTATGATCATGCTGCCAAAATGATATATCACGAATGCTTGAATATCATGTTTGATATGCTCATGATGATGATTGATTTTTCGGTATCATGCATAAACTTTTTGAAATGTAATGTTAATGAATCTGTGCATTGAAACTATAATGATGCACAAATAAAAATGATTACTTACCTTTGTCATGATTTAGAAATTGATGTAAAGGGTTTTTCCCTTGTTGACAATGACAAAGGGGGAGATAGCTAGCTTGTACAAGTCAAGAAGATGCAAAAACTTGATTTGCTAGCTTACCTATTTTAAGAAGCAAAGATTGCTAACTTGCTTATTTCAAGAAGAAAAATTGTCTTCTTGAACATCACTATCTTGAATATCTCAAGAAGCAAAACTTGCAATTTGCACATTGTAATAGGAAGCAAGAATCATGAGCTTACACAAGAAATTTATCTTGCATTTGCTTTCGAAATTTTTGCTAGCTTATATATTGTGAAACTTGTATATCGTAAAAATTGCTAGCTTGTTGGTCTAAAGAGAAGCAAAAAGTTGCTATCTCAAAAGAAGCAAATGTGCTATCTTGCCTATCTCAAGAGGCAAAAATGCTAACTTGCGCATCTAGCAAAGTGAGCAAAATCTTCAAGAAGCAAGAGTTGCCTTCTTGAATATCTCTATTTTGCTAGCTTGCATGATGTAGAACTTGCTATCTTGAACATTACCAAAAGTGCTATCTTATATGCTATAAAACTTGCATATCTAAAACTTGATAGCATGAATGTTCTAAGCATGATGTAACACATGCTAAATCTTCTAGCTCCAAGATTGCATGATGATAAAACTTGATACTATGTTTTTCATGCAATGAGTTGAACCAATATCACACACAAACACTTGATTGTGATACTTCTCCTTTTTGTTGATGACAAAGGGGGAGAAGTATGTTGATGACATGACATGAGATGCATAAGTTTATGCATAAGTTCATGTTGACGTGTTGCAAGTATTCATGATGAATATTGCAATGACTTGAATTCAGTGTGAATTCAAGGTTCTATCAATATGGCATATTGATAGGGGGAGTTTGTTTAAACTCCGGGAGTTAAGGTTAACTCCGTTTATGATGACATGTTGCTTAGATTTTTGAATCTAAGAGGTTCTATCAATATGGCATATTGATAGGGGGAGTTTGTTTAAACTCCGGGAGTTAAGTTTAACTCCGTCATCAAGTGGTTGTCATCATCAAAAAGGGGGAGATTGTTGAATCTCGTATTTTGATGATGAAACTACTTGATATATGTTTATGATTTAATCTGCGTTTTGAGTGACGCAGGATGCTTCGATCAGGATGAGACAATTAAAGCAGGAAAATCATATTGTGCCGAAGGAACATGTCAGAAGATTGGACGTCGGGCCAGTGGATCGGTCGACGTATCGACAGAAGGCTTCGGGCCGTGGACTCGGGCATCGGGCCAAGAAGAGCGGGTATTGTGCCAAGGATATCGGAGTTGCGGAGTCAACTGACCGATTGGGCAATAGGCTGCAGGAGAGGACGATGTGCCGAAGAATCGGACGAAGCGTCGAGGGACCAATGACATGTCGGACAACTTGGTTAATTGCTTAGGATTAATTGTCTCGATCGAAGTTTTGTTTTAAGTGTGCAGGATTAACTACGATGAGAGTAAGACAAGCAGCAGGAGTTGCGCCGGAGTCAAGATCATGATCACGTTGGGAGTTCGAGAGTTCGATGGAAGTTCGGACGGTCGTCGGAGGTTCAGAGAGAACAGATCCGAGAAGTCCAGAAGCTTGCCAAGCGAAGCTCGTCGGAACTCGCCAAGTGGATCGTCGCAAAGTCCAGGAGTATGCCGGATGTCCGCAGAAGGATCACCGAGGGTTATCGGTTGATCGACGGAAGTTGGCAGGAAACTCGCCGGAAGAAGCGATTGACGCATCGGAGCAAGCTGCAGAAGTTGTCTTAGAGATAATCGTAGTTAGCACGATGATTAAGCATGAAAATGGGAGGTGATCCCATTAGCTTAATCTTGGGGCAATTGGGCCCCTGAAAAGATTCAAAGTGGGTCGAATGGAGTGAACCATTCGGACCCTGATTGCACCAGGAGGTGCAACCGCCCCAGCCAGGAGGTGCAACCGCCTGGGCTGTGGGGTTGAGAGGTGCAACCGCCCCAGCCAGGAGGTGCAACCGCCTGGGCTGTGGGGCTGGGAGGTGCAACCGCCCCAGCCAGGAGGTGCAACCGCCAGGGCTGCACGGCTGGGAGGTGCAACCGCCCCAGCCAAGAGGTTGCACCGCCAGAGCTCAAGTTCCGAGCTCTGCCAAGCGATGCAACCACCAAGCTCAGTCTTCGAGCTTTGGCAGAGAGGTGCATCAGCCTGAGCTCAGTCTCGAGCTCTGCCAGGTGATGCATTCACCAAGCTCAGTCTTCGAGCTCTGGCAGAGAGGTGGATCAGCCTGAGCTCAGCTTGGAGCTCTGCCAGGTGATGCAACCACCGAGCTCTGTTTCGAGCTCTGCCAGGTGATGCAATCACCAAGCTCAGTCTTCGAGCTCTGCCAGGTGATGCAACCATCGAGCTCAGTCTTCGAGCTCTGGCAGAGAGGAGCAATCGGCAGAGCTCAGTCTTCGAGCTCTGCCAGGCGGTGCCACCTCTCCAGTCGAGAGGTGCAACCGCCTGATCCCAGAATTCTGGGATTTGATCGATTTGATTGTTTTGAGCTCGAATTTTGAATTGGGTTGGGGCCTATAAATACCCCACCCATTCAGCACTGAATTGAGCAAGAACTGACCCGAAATCTTGATCTTTTCAGTGGTTCTTAGAGCTCAAAACTGCTAGTTTTCCTCCTCCTTCTGTTCTTCAAGTTTGAGTTGAAAAGAGAGGAGAGAAAACATCTGTAAAGGTTGTCTCCTAAGCCTGTCAAAAGGAGAGAAACTGTAAAAGGGCAGTTAGCCTTCGCCCATTGAAGGAAGGCACCTAGTTGACGTCGGCAACCTCATCGGTGGAGGAAGCCAAAAGTGGAGTAGGTCAAGGCTGACCGAACCACTCTAAATCTCTGGTTTGCGTTTACTTTTGAGCACTTTATCATTACTGCAAACCTCCCTCATCACTACTGCTCTCTGCGCTTTCACGAACAAGTTCTAAGTGCTGTTCTTCCAAATCTGCATTCAGACGTAAACTCGTATTTTCATACATTACAGTTTACGTTTACGTTTGATTCTGCAGAACTGTTTTCCGTGCTTTTACGAACGAGCTTCCTTGCAGTTTACGCTTACATTTTAATCCTATTAATAACTGCAATCTGTCCTCTACGATTTTACGAACGAGTTTCAACATTTAGACGTAAAACTGCATTCAGACGTAAATCGGCTTTCTTCGCTCAATCATCAGATTTCAGTTCACGTTTACGTCTTGGTTTCAACTGCATACTGCCTTCTGCGAGTATACAAACGAGTTTCAAAGTTTAGACGTAAATCTGCGTCTAACTGCGTTTAGACGTAAATCTGCGTTTAGACGTAAAACTGCGTTTAGACGTAAAACTGCGTTTAGACGTAAAACTGCGTTTAGACGTAAATCTGCGTTTAGACGTAAAACTACGTTTAGACATAAAACTGCGTTTAGACGTAAATCTGCGTTTAGACGTAAATCTGCATTTAGACGTAAATCTGAGTTTAGACGCAAAACTGCGCTTAGACGCAAAACTGCGCTTAGACGCAATCTGCGCTTAGACGCAAAACTGCGCTTTGACGCAATCTGCGCTTAGACGCAAACTGCACTTAGATACAAACTGAGAATTTGCTTTTGCATCATAATAGTTTTTAAACAAACGCAGCTTTTGGTTTTAATCGCTGTAAGATTTCCGCTGCACTAATTCACCCCCCCCCTCTTAGTGCTCTCGATCCTAACAATTGGTATCAGAGCGGGGTTTTTCTCATTTCGGATTTACACCCGAGAGAAATGACTTTTCAAGAGGGCTGTTCGGTCTTTCGTCCACCGTTCTTTAACGGATTGGACTACACTTATTGGAAAACTCGAATGAGAGTTTTCTTAATTTCTCTAAATCTGGATTTATGGAATATCATTGAAAACGATTTTCAGCTTCCCTCCAAACCGATGAACGAATGGTCGGTTTTGGAGAAGAAGAATTTTTCTTTAAACGCAAAGGCTATGAATGCCTTATTTTGCGCATTGGACAAAAATGAGTTCAATCGGATTTCTACGTGTGAAACGGCTTTCGACATTTGGCGCACTCTTGAAATCACGCACGAGGGAACTAGTAGAGTCAAAGACTCGAAAGTTAATATTCTACTGCTTGATTTCGAGCTTTTTCATATGAAACCAAGCGAAACCGTTGTTGACATGTACACCCGTTTTACGGATGTCGTCAATGGTTTAAAATCACTTGGTAAAAGCTTTTCGGATTTTGAACTCGTTAACAAAGTTTTGCGCTCACTTTCTAAAACTTGGGATTCAAAAGTAACTGCTATTCAAGAATCGAAAAACTTGAACCATTTTCCACTTGAAGAACTAATTGGTTCATTGATCACATATGAAATGACGTGCAATGCACGTGAAGAACTTGAGAACCACCTTCCAAAGAACAGGAAGGATTTGGAACTCTGGACAAATGAATGCCACTTGAGCGATGACTCAAGTGATGAGGACAATGATGAACAAACCAACCTTCCAAAGAACAGGAAGGATTTGGGACATAGAATATTTGAAGACCACTCGAGCATAAGCTCAAGTGATGGTGAACTTAAAATGAAACGAAAATTAAAAAGCAAAAAGAATGGAACTACTTGCTTTAAACGCAAGAAGAAGAACAAAAATTGGGATGAATCGAGCTCCTCCGAAGAAGAGAAAGTCAACAAAAGCAAGGCGGCAAACTACGCCTTAACAGCCTACAATGATGAGGTAATCGAAATCCCCCTAATTTACTTCGAAATTACATGATGCTTTTCATGATGCACTTTTCTTTTTCTTTAAATTTTGTTGAAAATTATATTTTTAATAATTTAACAATGAAAATGCAAAAATATGATCATGCTTGTAATCTTGAAAATGATAATGAAAATTGCATGTCTTATGTTAATGCAAGATAGAAATCTAATGATTTTACACCTAGTGAGATTAATCTTATGTGCTTGAGAAGCAAGAATGTATATTTTGATGATTTTCATATTGCTTTTCAATGACGATACATGGCTTTTGTCTGGAAGGCTTGATATTTTTCATTGTCTTTGTTTATGAAATATAATGTATGGTTTTGACATAAAAATAAAGATTTGAGCATGCTATTATAAAGTCAATCATAGATTAAAACTAAAGAGGTTTTAGGCATCTATAAGAATCATTCAAAATTATGTTCAATGAAACCTTGCTTAATGTTGCAATGAAAATATTAAAGTTATACTTGATGATTTCAGATTTGACAAATGCTACACTTTAAATATGAATCATTCTTCAATCAGATTAAATGCTTCAATCATTTTCTAACTCTAGAGTTCTCGATTTTGGTGAAATACAAGTGATAAATTCATTTATGATATCTTGTAAATCACTTGAATTATGAATGAGTTTTTCTTTTTTATGATGTGTTAAAAGAATCACTTAAAAAGAAAATGTTTTTCCCATTTTATCGAGATTAATGATTTCATGATATTATATGAATCTCGAAACTAATTTTGATGAAATAGTAATAACGTTATTCATGTTATGAATCTTAAAAATGATAATATGCTTCATGTGATAATATGGATACATGAAACACTTATGATTTTCTGTGTATTCATAAAATATTTATCTCATCATCCAATAACTCTTCTTGATATTCCTTATGAGATGAAATGAAATAATGCATGAAATACAAATGAGGAGTTAATAATCATGCATAATAGGATGTAATGAATTCTAGATACCATCGTTTGAATATCTATGATCATGCTGCCAAAATGATATATCACGAATGCTTGAATATCATGTTTGATATGCTCATGATGATGATTGATTTTTCGGTATCATGCATAAACTTTTTGAAATGTAATGTTAATGAATCTGTGCATTGAAACTATAATGATGCACAAATAAAAATGATTACTTACCTTTGTCATGATTTAGAAATTGATGTAAAGGGTTTTTCCCTTGTTGACAATGACAAAGGGGGAGATAGCTAGCTTGTACAAGTCAAGAAGATGCAAAAACTTGATTTGCTAGCTTACCTATTTTAAGAAGCAAAGATTGCTAACTTGCTTATTTCAAGAAGAAAAATTGTCTTCTTGAACATCACTATCTTGAATATCTCAAGAAGCAAAACTTGCAATTTGCACATTGTAATAGGAAGCAAGAATCATGAGCTTACACAAGAAATTTATCTTGCATTTGCTTTCGAAATTTTTGCTAGCTTATATATTGTGAAACTTGTATATCGTAAAAATTGCTAGCTTGTTGGTCTAAAGAGAAGCAAAAAGTTGCTATCTCAAAAGAAGCAAATGTGCTATCTTGCCTATCTCAAGAGGCAAAAATGCTAACTTGCGCATCTAGCAAAGTGAGCAAAATCTTCAAGAAGCAAGAGTTGCCTTCTTGAATATCTCTATTTTGCTAGCTTGCATGATGTAGAACTTGCTATCTTGAACATTACCAAAAGTGCTATCTTATATGCTATAAAACTTGCATATCTAAAACTTGATAGCATGAATGTTCTAAGCATGATGTAACACATGCTAAATCTTCTAGCTCCAAGATTGCATGATGATAAAACTTGATACTATGTTTTTCATGCAATGAGTTGAACCAATATCACACACAAACACTTGATTGTGATACTTCTCCTTTTTGTTGATGACAAAGGGGGAGAAGTATGTTGATGACATGACATGAGATGCATAAGTTTATGCATAAGTTCATGTTGACGTGTTGCAAGTATTCATGATGAATATTGCAATGACTTGAATTCAGTGTGAATTCAAGGTTCTATCAATATGGCATATTGATAGGGGGAGTTTGTTTAAACTCCGGGAGTTAAGGTTAACTCCGTTTATGATGACATGTTGCTTAGATTTTTGAATCTAAGAGGTTCTATCAATATGGCATATTGATAGGGGGAGTTTGTTTAAACTCCGGGAGTTAAGTTTAACTCCGTCATCAAGTGGTTGTCATCATCAAAAAGGGGGAGATTGTTGAATCTCGTATTTTGATGATGAAACTACTTGATATATGTTTATGATTTAATCTGCGTTTTGAGTGACGCAGGATGCTTCGATCAGGATGAGACAATTAAAGCAGGAAAATCATATTGTGCCGAAGGAACATGTCAGAAGATTGGACGTCGGGCCAGTGGATCGGTCGACGTATCGACAGAAGGCTTCGGGCCGTGGACTCGGGCATCGGGCCAAGAAGAGCGGGTATTGTGCCAAGGATATCGGAGTTGCGGAGTCAACTGACCGATTGGGCAATAGGCTGCAGGAGAGGACGATGTGCCGAAGAATCGGACGAAGCGTCGAGGGACCAATGACATGTCGGACAACTTGGTTAATTGCTTAGGATTAATTGTCTCGATCGAAGTTTTGTTTTAAGTGTGCAGGATTAACTACGATGAGAGTAAGACAAGCAGCAGGAGTTGCGCCGGAGTCAAGATCATGATCACGTTGGGAGTTCGAGAGTTCGATGGAAGTTCGGACGGTCGTCGGAGGTTCAGAGAGAACAGATCCGAGAAGTCCAGAAGCTTGCCAAGCGAAGCTCGTCGGAACTCGCCAAGTGGATCGTCGCAAAGTCCAGGAGTATGCCGGATGTCCGCAGAAGGATCACCGAGGGTTATCGGTTGATCGACGGAAGTTGGCAGGAAACTCGCCGGAAGAAGCGATTGACGCATCGGAGCAAGCTGCAGAAGTTGTCTTAGAGATAATCGTAGTTAGCACGATGATTAAGCATGAAAATGGGAGGTGATCCCATTAGCTTAATCTTGGGGCAATTGGGCCCCTGAAAAGATTCAAAGTGGGTCGAATGGAGTGAACCATTCGGACCCTGATTGCACCAGGAGGTGCAACCGCCCCAGCCAGGAGGTGCAACCGCCTGGGCTGTGGGGTTGAGAGGTGCAACCGCCCCAGCCAGGAGGTGCAACCGCCTAGGCTGTGGGGCTGGGAGGTGCAACCGCCCCAGCCAGGAGGTGCAACCGCCAGGGCTGCACGGCTGGGAGGTGCAACCGCCCCAGCCAAGAGGTTGCACCGCCAGAGCTCAAGTTCCGAGCTCTGCCAGGCGATGCAACCACCAAGCTCAGTCTTCGAGCTTTGGCAGAGAGGTGCATCAGCCTGAGCTCAGTCTCGAGCTCTGCCAGGTGATGCATTCACCAAGCTCAGTCTTCGAGCTCTGGCAGAGAGGTGGATCAGCCTGAGCTCAGCTTGGAGCTCTGCCAGGTGATGCAACCACCGAGCTCTGTTTCGAGCTCTGCCAGGTGATGCAATCACCAAGCTCAGTCTTCGAGCTCTGCCAGGTGATGCAACCATCGAGCTCAGTCTTCGAGCTCTGGCAGAGAGGAGCAATCGGCAGAGCTCAGTCTTCGAGCTCTGCCAGGCGGTGCCACCTCTCCAGTCGAGAGGTGCAACCGCCTGATCCCAGAATTCTGGGATTTGATCGATTTGATTGTTTTGAGCTCGAATTTTGAATTGGGTTGGGGCCTATAAATACCCCACCCATTCAGCACTGAATTGAGCAAGAACTGACCCGAAATCTTGATCTTTTCAGTGGTTCTTAGAGCTCAAAACTGCTAGTTTTCCTCCTCCTTCTGTTCTTCAAGTTTGAGTTGAAAAGAGAGGAGAGAAAACATCTGTAAAGGTTGTCTCCTAAGCCTGTCAAAAGGAGAGAAACTGTAAAAGGGCAGTTAGCCTTCGCCCATTGAAGGAAGGCACCTAGTTGACGTCGGCAACCTCATCGGTGGAGGAAGCCAAAAGTGGAGTAGGTCAAGGCTGACCGAACCACTCTAAATCTCTGGTTTGCGTTTACTTTTGAGCACTTTATCATTACTGCAAACCTCCCTCATCACTACTGCTCTCTGCGCTTTCACGAACAAGTTCTAAGTGCTGTTCTTCCAAATCTGCATTCAGACGTAAACTCGTATTTTCATACATTACAGTTTACGTTTACGTTTGATTCTGCAGAACTGTTTTCCGTGCTTTTACGAACGAGCTTCCTTGCAGTTTACGCTTACATTTTAATCCTATTAATAACTGCAATCTGTCCTCTACGATTTTACGAACGAGTTTCAACATTTAGACGTAAAACTGCATTCAGACGTAAATCGGCTTTCTTCGCTCAATCATCAGATTTCAGTTCACGTTTACGTCTTGGTTTCAACTGCATACTGCCTTCTGCGAGTATACAAACGAGTTTCAAAGTTTAGACGTAAATCTGCGTCTAACTGCGTTTAGACGTAAATCTGCGTTTAGACGTAAAACTGCGTTTAGACGTAAAACTGCGTTTAGACGTAAAACTGCGTTTAGACGTAAATCTGCGTTTAGACGTAAAACTACGTTTAGACATAAAACTGCGTTTAGACGTAAATCTGCGTTTAGACGTAAATCTGCATTTAGACGTAAATCTGAGTTTAGACGCAAAACTGCGCTTAGACGCAAAACTGCGCTTAGACGCAATCTGCGCTTAGACGCAAAACTGCGCTTTGACGCAATCTGCGCTTAGACGCAAACTGCACTTAGATACAAACTGAGAATTTGCTTTTGCATCATAATAGTTTTTAAACAAACGCAGCTTTTGGTTTTAATCGCTGTAAGATTTCCGCTGCACTAATTCACCCCCCCCCTCTTAGTGCTCTCGATCCTAACAATTGGTATCAGAGCGGGGTTTTTCTCATTTCGGATTTACACCCGAGAGAAATGACTTTTCAAGAGGGCTGTTCGGTCTTTCGTCCACCGTTCTTTAACGGATTGGACTACACTTATTGGAAAACTCGAATGAGAGTTTTCTTAATTTCTCTAAATCTGGATTTATGGAATATCATTGAAAACGATTTTCAGCTTCCCTCCAAACCGATGAACGAATGGTCGGTTTTGGAGAAGAAGAATTTTTCTTTAAACGCAAAGGCTATGAATGCCTTATTTTGCGCATTGGACAAAAATGAGTTCAATCGGATTTCTACGTGTGAAACGGCTTTCGACATTTGGCGCACTCTTGAAATCACGCACGAGGGAACTAGTAGAGTCAAAGACTCGAAAGTTAATATTCTACTGCTTGATTTCGAGCTTTTTCATATGAAACCAAGCGAAACCGTTGTTGACATGTACACCCGTTTTACGGATGTCGTCAATGGTTTAAAATCACTTGGTAAAAGCTTTTCGGATTTTGAACTCGTTAACAAAGTTTTGCGCTCACTTTCTAAAACTTGGGATTCAAAAGTAACTGCTATTCAAGAATCGAAAAACTTGAACCATTTTCCACTTGAAGAACTAATTGGTTCATTGATCACATATGAAATGACGTGCAATGCACGTGAAGAACTTGAGAACCACCTTCCAAAGAACAGGAAGGATTTGGAACTCTGGACAAATGAATGCCACTTGAGCGATGACTCAAGTGATGAGGACAATGATGAACAAACCAACCTTCCAAAGAACAGGAAGGATTTGGGACATAGAATATTTGAAGACCACTCGAGCATAAGCTCAAGTGATGGTGAACTTAAAATGAAACGAAAATTAAAAAGCAAAAAGAATGGAACTACTTGCTTTAAACGCAAGAAGAAGAACAAAAATTGGGATGAATCGAGCTCCTCCGAAGAAGAGAAAGTCAACAAAAGCAAGGCGGCAAACTACGCCTTAACAGCCTACAATGATGAGGTAATCGAAATCCCCCTAATTTACTTCGAAATTACATGATGCTTTTCATGATGCACTTTTCTTTTTCTTTAAATTTTGTTGAAAATTATATTTTTAATAATTTAACAATGAAAATGCAAAAATATGATCATGCTTGTAATCTTGAAAATGATAATGAAAATTGCATGTCTTATGTTAATGCAAGATAGAAATCTAATGATTTTACACCTAGTGAGATTAATCTTATGTGCTTGAGAAGCAAGAATGTATATTTTGATGATTTTCATATTGCTTTTCAATGACGATACATGGCTTTTGTCTGGAAGGCTTGATATTTTTCATTGTCTTTGTTTATGAAATATAATGTATGGTTTTGACATAAAAATAAAGATTTGAGCATGCTATTATAAAGTCAATCATAGATTAAAACTAAAGAGGTTTTAGGCATCTATAAGAATCATTCAAAATTATGTTCAATGAAACCTTGCTTAATGTTGCAATGAAAATATTAAAGTTATACTTGATGATTTCAGATTTGACAAATGCTACACTTTAAATATGAATCATTCTTCAATCAGATTAAATGCTTCAATCATTTTCTAACTCTAGAGTTCTCGATTTTGGTGAAATACAAGTGATAAATTCATTTATGATATCTTGTAAATCACTTGAATTATGAATGAGTTTTTCTTTTTTATGATGTGTTAAAAGAATCACTTAAAAAGAAAATGTTTTTCCCATTTTATCGAGATTAATGATTTCATGATATTATGTGAATCTCGAAACTAATTTTGATGAAATAGTAATAACGTTATTCATGTTATGAATCTTAAAAATGATAATATGCTTCATGTGATAATATGGATACATGAAACACTTATGATTTTCTGTGTATTCATAAAATATTTATCTCATCATCCAATAACTCTTCTTGATATTCCTTATGAGATGAAATGAAATAATGCATGAAATACAAATGAGGAGTTAATAATCATGCATAATAGGATGTAATGAATTCTAGATACCATCGTTTGAATATCTATGATCATGCTGCCAAAATGATATATCACGAATGCTTGAATATCATGTTTGATATGCTCATGATGATGATTGATTTTTCGGTATCATGCATAAACTTTTTGAAATGTAATGTTAATGAATCTGTGCATTGAAACTATAATGATGCACAAATAAAAATGATTACTTACCTTTGTCATGATTTAGAAATTGATGTAAAGGGTTTTTCCCTTGTTGACAATGACAAAGGGGGAGATAGCTAGCTTGTACAAGTCAAGAAGATGCAAAAACTTGATTTGCTAGCTTACCTATTTTAAGAAGCAAAGATTGCTAACTTGCTTATTTCAAGAAGAAAAATTGTCTTCTTGAACATCACTATCTTGAATATCTCAAGAAGCAAAACTTGCAATTTGCACATTGTAATAGGAAGCAAGAATCATGAGCTTACACAAGAAATTTATCTTGCATTTGCTTTCGAAATTTTTGCTAGCTTATATATTGTGAAACTTGTATATCGTAAAAATTGCTAGCTTGTTGGTCTAAAGAGAAGCAAAAAGTTGCTATCTCAAAAGAAGCAAATGTGCTATCTTGCCTATCTCAAGAGGCAAAAATGCTAACTTGCGCATCTAGCAAAGTGAGCAAAATCTTCAAGAAGCAAGAGTTGCCTTCTTGAATATCTCTATTTTGCTAGCTTGCATGATGTAGAACTTGCTATCTTGAACATTACCAAAAGTGCTATCTTATATGCTATAAAACTTGCATATCTAAAACTTGATAGCATGAATGTTCTAAGCATGATGTAACACATGCTAAATCTTCTAGCTCCAAGATTGCATGATGATAAAACTTGATACTATGTTTTTCATGCAATGAGTTGAACCAATATCACACACAAACACTTGATTGTGATACTTCTCCTTTTTGTTGATGACAAAGGGGGAGAAGTATGTTGATGACATGACATGAGATGCATAAGTTTATGCATAAGTTCATGTTGACGTGTTGCAAGTATTCATGATGAATATTGCAATGACTTGAATTCAGTGTGAATTCAAGGTTCTATCAATATGGCATATTGATAGGGGGAGTTTGTTTAAACTCCGGGAGTTAAGGTTAACTCCGTTTATGATGACATGTTGCTTAGATTTTTGAATCTAAGAGGTTCTATCAATATGGCATATTGATAGGGGGAGTTTGTTTAAACTCCGGGAGTTAAGTTTAACTCCGTCATCAAGTGGTTGTCATCATCAAAAAGGGGGAGATTGTTGAATCTCGTATTTTGATGATGAAACTACTTGATATATGTTTATGATTTAATCTGCGTTTTGAGTGACGCAGGATGCTTCGATCAGGATGAGACAATTAAAGCAGGAAAATCATATTGTGCCGAAGGAACATGTCAGAAGATTGGACGTCGGGCCAGTGGATCGGTCGACGTATCGACAGAAGGCTTCGGGCCGTGGACTCGGGCATCGGGCCAAGAAGAGCGGGTATTGTGCCAAGGATATCGGAGTTGCGGAGTCAACTGACCGATTGGGCAATAGGCTGCAGGAGAGGACGATGTGCCGAAGAATCGGACGAAGCGTCGAGGGACCAATGACATGTCGGACAACTTGGTTAATTGCTTAGGATTAATTGTCTCGATCGAAGTTTTGTTTTAAGTGTGCAGGATTAACTACGATGAGAGTAAGACAAGCAGCAGGAGTTGCGCCGGAGTCAAGATCATGATCACGTTGGGAGTTCGAGAGTTCGATGGAAGTTCGGACGGTCGTCGGAGGTTCAGAGAGAACAGATCCGAGAAGTCCAGAAGCTTGCCAAGCGAAGCTCGTCGGAACTCGCCAAGTGGATCGTCGCAAAGTCCAGGAGTATGCCGGATGTCCGCAGAAGGATCACCGAGGGTTATCGGTTGATCGACGGAAGTTGGCAGGAAACTCGCCGGAAGAAGCGATTGACGCATCGGAGCAAGCTGCAGAAGTTGTCTTAGAGATAATCGTAGTTAGCACGATGATTAAGCATGAAAATGGGAGGTGATCCCATTAGCTTAATCTTGGGGCAATTGGGCCCCTGAAAAGATTCAAAGTGGGTCGAATGGAGTGAACCATTCGGACCCTGATTGCACCAGGAGGTGCAACCGCCCCAGCCAGGAGGTGCAACCGCCTGGGCTGTGGGGTTGAGAGGTGCAACCGCCCCAGCCAGGAGGTGCAACCGCCTGGGCTGTGGGGCTGGGAGGTGCAACCGCCCCAGCCAGGAGGTGCAACCGCCAGGGCTGCACGGCTGGGAGGTGCAACCGCCCCAGCCAAGAGGTTGCACCGCCAGAGCTCAAGTTCCGAGCTCTGCCAGGCGATGCAACCACCAAGCTCAGTCTTCGAGCTTTGGCAGAGAGGTGCATCAGCCTGAGCTCAGTCTCGAGCTCTGCCAGGTGATGCATTCACCAAGCTCAGTCTTCGAGCTCTGGCAGAGAGGTGGATCAGCCTGAGCTCAGCTTGGAGCTCTGCCAGGTGATGCAACCACCGAGCTCTGTTTCGAGCTCTGCCAGGTGATGCAATCACCAAGCTCAGTCTTCGAGCTCTGCCAGGTGATGCAACCATCGAGCTCAGTCTTCGAGCTCTGGCAGAGAGGAGCAATCGGCAGAGCTCAGTCTTCGAGCTCTGCCAGGCGGTGCCACCTCTCCAGTCGAGAGGTGCAACCGCCTGATCCCAGAATTCTGGGATTTGATCGATTTGATTGTTTTGAGCTCGAATTTTGAATTGGGTTGGGGCCTATAAATACCCCACCCATTCAGCACTGAATTGAGCAAGAACTGACCCGAAATCTTGATCTTTTCAGTGGTTCTTAGAGCTCAAAACTGCTAGTTTTCCTCCTCCTTCTGTTCTTCAAGTTTGAGTTGAAAAGAGAGGAGAGAAAACATCTGTAAAGGTTGTCTCCTAAGCCTGTCAAAAGGAGAGAAACTGTAAAAGGGCAGTTAGCCTTCGCCCATTGAAGGAAGGCACCTAGTTGACGTCGGCAACCTCATCGGTGGAGGAAGCCAAAAGTGGAGTAGGTCAAGGCTGACCGAACCACTCTAAATCTCTGGTTTGCGTTTACTTTTGAGCACTTTATCATTACTGCAAACCTCCCTCATCACTACTGCTCTCTGCGCTTTCACGAACAAGTTCTAAGTGCTGTTCTTCCAAATCTGCATTCAGACGTAAACTCGTATTTTCATACATTACAGTTTACGTTTACGTTTGATTCTGCAGAACTGTTTTCCGTGCTTTTACGAACGAGCTTCCTTGCAGTTTACGCTTACATTTTAATCCTATTAATAACTGCAATCTGTCCTCTACAATTTTACGAACGAGTTTCAACATTTAGACGTAAAACTGCATTCAGACGTAAATCGGCTTTCTTCGCTCAATCATCAGATTTCAGTTCACGTTTACGTCTTGGTTTCAACTGCATACTGCCTTCTGCGAGTATACAAACGAGTTTCAAAGTTTAGACGTAAATCTGCGTCTAACTGCGTTTAGACGTAAATCTGCGTTTAGACGTAAAACTGCGTTTAGACGTAAAACTGCGTTTAGACGTAAAACTGCGTTTAGACGTAAATCTGCGTTTAGACGTAAATCTGCGTTTAGACGTAAAACTACGTTTAGACGTAAAACTGCGTTTAGACGTAAATCTGCGTTTAGACGTAAATCTGCATTTAGACGTAAATCTGAGTTTAGACGCAAAACTGCGCTTAGACGCAAAACTGCGCTTAGACGCAATCTGCGCTTAGACGCAAAACTGCGCTTTGACGCAATCTGCGCTTAGACGCAAACTGCACTTAGATACAAACTGAGAATTTGCTTTTGCATCATAATAGTTTTTAAACAAACGCAGCTTTTGGTTTTAATCGCTGTAAGATTTCCGCTGCACTAATTCACCCCCCCCCCTCTTAGTGCTCTCGATCCTAACATCATCATGGTGGGAGTGCTCGACTTCTCCAGCCCCGAAGGTGATTTCAAGCTTGATCTTGGACCGGGGATGTTTCTCGACCATGCTATGAGCATAGGCTTTTCTTGCCGCAGAGCTGTTGCCGCCGGTCACAGGCCCCCTGAAGATGATGTCGATTTGTCTTTCGACGAGTTCCTTGGGGCGTGGAGTAGCTTCCCGGGGTTCCCTGAGATAGCGCCCGAGGTGGCCTCTGCAGATCAGCCCCTTTATTTGGTTCTAGAGGTCATGACAGTCCTCTGTATCATGGCCGTAGTCTCGGTGGAACCTGCAAAATTTAGATCGATTCTTGTGAGTGGCCTCATGGGACATGGATGTCGTAAGAGACCTTTTTCCCTAATTTGGAGGAAGATCTCAGTGCGGGAGGTTTTCAGGGGAAGAGGCAGGGGCCTCGGAAGTAGCTCTTGTCGATCAGGTCCCCGGCGGGGTGGCGCTAGGGTTGATGAGGTTGATCCCCGGGGTTGTTCTGACCTTGGCCTCTTGCCTTCCATATGCTTCCCTGCCACCAATGCTTCGGCGGTGACATACTGGTTGGCGCGCTGGAGCATTTCAAAGACAGTCACCGACGGCTTTTCAATGAGCAACCAGAAGAACCTTGAAGGCTTCAAACCCATTAGAAATGCCTGCATGATTAGAGAGGGGTGAGCGTTCGAAAATCCCCGGATCTCAGTGGCAAAACATGGCACGAATTGAGAAAGCGACTCGTCTTCACGTTGGGATAATGCGAGTAGGGTGTCCATGGAAGGCCTAAGTCGCACGCTGGCAAGAAAGTTCTATTCGAAATCCCTAGCAAGTTGGTCGAAGGACGAGACCGAGGATTGACGTAGGCGACTGAACCACGCTCGCGCCGGTCCCCTCAGGGTGGTCGGGAATACCCAGCACATTAATGCATCAGAGGTGCCATAGAGGGCCATCTGAGCCCGGAATGTAGAGACGTGCTTCGTGGGGTCGGAGCCGCCGTCATACGCCTCTAATGCCGACAGCCTAAAGTTGAGGGGTATTGGCTTGTCTTGTACTTCCTGAGTGAAAGGGGACCTGCCTAAGCCGTCTTCGTTGGACTCACTCCGTGACTTTTGGAACTCATGCTGGAAATCATCCAAGCGTTGATTGACCCGGGACAGCTGGGCCCTAAGTGAGTCGTCCGCCGAATCGGATGATATGATGTCAGGCTCGAGGTGAGGTAGGGTGACTCGGCAGGTTGCAGGTATGCTTTGTCTGGGAGGACCTCTCGGGTTCGTTGCTTGCTCTCGGGCTTCTCTAGTCCCAACCTGCTCCCCGCTCGGCCCTTGCCGAGCCGAGTTAGTCGGGGAGTCGCTAGCCGTACGATATGAGGAATGAGTGGAGCAAGCGACTGCATCATGCTCGCCATGGCCTGCACTTGCTTGGATAGGCCGAGGAATGCTTCAGGTGTAACAACCGAGGGTCCTGTGATGAATCCGGGGGCAACAACCTCGAGTCGTTGAATAGGCGCCAGTAGCGATCTGGCGTTGAGGTCGGAATCCCACCATCTTCGGGAGCAGGGAGGACCTGACTTTCGGGTTGGATGAAAGGGAGGTTGGCAAGTGGTTCTCCCTCAGGGGGGCTCCGGCCAAATGCTGCTATGACATGACCCTCCTTCTAGCGCCAAAATGTTAGTGAATAAATGCGTCGTGGTTGATGAGTCAGCATGGCCTGGTCCATGGGTCGATGTCAGAAGCTTTCTGCAGGGTGATTCGAATGATGAGGTACCCAGGCTCTCAAGAAGAGTTGCCGGTTGGCGTTGGTCGGGATCGGGGCTGATAGGTGACTCCTTGGCACTAGGCAGATCGTGCTTCCATGTCGAGTCCTTCACCCTCGATGAGTGGTCACCCTCTTCTAAAAATGGCCTCCGCCGGGTGGTACCCGGCCGTGGCCCCTCCGACGAGTAAGTTAGTAACAATTGGGATTACCTTTTTTCCTTTCTTTTATCGTTCTCCTGGTCGGAGGCTGGCCAGGGGTTTTATACCTTGGTGAGAGGGTTAAGGGCGCATCGATTTGGCGTCAGACGCTGGTCCCCGAGGGATGGGACGACCCTTCTGATTGGCCACCGTGTCGAGGCATGAAGTGCGGCGTCAGATGGCACCGCCCCGAGCTCCCGGGACAGGAGTGATGTATATCTTCTTGATACGAGCTCCCGGGATGGGATATATGGCATTGGGCTCTAACTTGGCGTTTGGATCGACTGTGATGTGTTCAGACTGTCAAAATATATCGTATCCACGTGAACGTCATTGCATGGGATGATCCCAGCACACTGGAACCTCCGGTCTATTGTTATCATATTTATACATCTATATTTAAGTTTAGAACTTAATTTTGTTCAGTGGTTAATATTTTTGTTAGGTACTATAAGTTGATGGTTATGTTGAAAGCTTAATTTATATTAATACTCATTAATTGATACTAAAAATATTTAATGTTTTACATATCCTTAACTAAAACAATCGAGATTCCGTTATTGTTAAGAAGAAGAGAAAAAGTTGTGCTCTCTACTAATAATATCAAATCCCTTGTACTTAACAATTGATAATTCAATCTTCTAGCAATTAGATTCAGAAAGGAGAAGGAAAAGATTTTGTAGGCCGTGCTCTCAACTGCATGTTGCCAATCAATGCTTTCCCTGTTTTCCCTCCTTTTTATCGTTTCTTTTAATCGATTGGTTTGCTAATCATCGAAATGATGGTGGTGTGATGATATAAAACGAGCAATCTTAAAGCTTTTGGCATGGCCTTGAGATTGCAGAACATGCTTCCCTCGTCTTCATTCATGCTCTCCTCTCAATAAAACCGTTATATAAGCATCTTTTTGAAATACAAAATATTCTTCATACGTTTAATTACTTGGGGCGGGAGTTTGAAATGTATGATGTTCACTCTTTGAAACATTTGTTTAGGTTGATTGAATTGGGAAAATTGAAATGGAAGAATTTATTACTCTTGAACAAAGATATATTAATAACAATAAAATATTCATATAGTGAATCCTGGGTGGACATTACGAGTCTTTCTGCCACACGATAGATAGCCCGTTGGAGTGGGGATGAACATGATTCAAATCGAATTGAAATCGAATCAGTTCGAAATCAGAAACAAAGACAATTAAATTTTGATGCCTACAAATTAGAACTGGAATCGGTGATTTCACACCCGGATAAATATGACAAAAAGTAATAGTAAATTATAGATAAGTTTCATGATGTAATAGTTAGTAATTTAGATTTAAATCCTAATGACTTGCGTTTGAATCTTTGTGGAGTAATTTTTTTTTTTTATCAATCAAGACCAATAAATCAAATCAGAATCTGAACCCTACGTCATAATCATGTGGATTCGATCGAGGACAAAGAACTGATCCAGTTCGGATCCCACTAGGGTCCCTTTATCTTATTAATGGATTCGGATTCGGATCTAAATAGGGTCCGGTAAAATTTTGGCGAATTGGATCCAATTATCCGGATGAAGTCCATCGGCCACCAAGAGAATCCACAACACAAAAACTTTGGACGGGCGACATGGAGCGCTACGACGTGATATGGCGGCGGAGGCTCACCTGGGGTGGCTGTTGGGCCGAGGAGCCACCTTCGGCCACATCAAGCAGCTGCACGCGAACCTCCTCACCACCGGCCTTTTCCGCCGCTCCCCTCCCCTGCGCACCACATTCCTCGAGCTCTGCGCCCTCTCCCAGTTCGGCGACCTCGCCCACGCCCTCGCCGCCTTCCGCTCCATCCCCCACCCCGCCACCACCACCAACGACTGGAACGCCGTCATCCGCGGCATCGCCGCCGGTCCCGACCCTTCCGGCGCCTTCGCCCTCTTTGCCCGCATGCTCTCCCTCGCCTCCCCGCGCCCTGACGCACTCACCCTCTCCTTCGCCCTCCGCGCCACCTCCCGTTCCTCCGCCCTCCCCGCTGCCCTTCAGCTCCACGCCCTCACCCTTCGCTTCGGTCTCGTCGCCGACGATCGTCTCGTCACCACCCTTCTCGACGCCTATGCCAAGTGCTCCGCTCCCGAGGCTGCCCTCCAGGTGTTCGACGAGATGCCCTTACGCGACGTCGCCACCTGGAACGCCCTCCTCACGGGCCTTGCCCTCGGCCCCCACCCCCATACCGCTCTTGCCCTCTTCCACCGGATGGTCTCCTCCTCCCTTCCCGATCGCGAGACTCCCAACGAGATTACCGTTGTCGCCGCCGCGTCTGCCTGCGCACAGCTTGGCTCCGCCCGGGATGCCACCGCCATCCACGACTTTGCCCGGCGGCGTGGCCTCGACGCCGATGTCCGCGTCCGCAATGCCCTAGTGGACGCCTACGCCAAGTGCGGCGCCCTGGACCGGGCGCTTGACGTCTTCCGCTCCACCCGCTCCAAGACCCTCGTCTCCTGGAACGCCGCTCTCATGGCCCTCGCTATGCACGGCCGCGGCGCCCTCGCGCTCCGCCTCTTCGAGACCGAGATGCTCCGCTCCACCGTCGCCCCAGACGCCGTCACCTATCTCGCCGTCCTCTGCGGCTGCGTCCATGCCGGCCTCGTCGAGGACGGCCTCCGTATCTTCTACTCCATGCGTGGCGTCCGCCCCACGGCTAAGCACTACGGCGCCGTCGTGGACCTCCTCGGCCGGGCGGGCCGCTTGTCGGAGGCGCGCGACCTCGTCGACGCCATGCCCATGGCGCCGGACGTCGTACTCTGGCAGACGCTGCTGGGCGCGGCCCGCTCCCACGGCGACGTGGCCCTCGCAGAGCAAGCCGCCCGCAAGCTGGCGGAGATGGGCTCCAAAGGGTGCGGCGACTACGTGCTTCTCTCCAATGTGTACGCCGCCAAGGCCCGGTGGGGCGACGTGGGCCGCATCCGCAACACCATGCAGGGCAACGACGTGCGCAAGGTCCCAGGGTTCAGCTACACCGAGGTGGACGGCGCGCTGCACCGGTTCCTGAACGGCGACAGAGAGCACGAGCAGTGGAGGAAGATCTACCGGACATTGGAGGAGGTGGAGGCGAGGATCAGGGCGCTGGGGCACGTGCCGGAGACGGCCCACGTGCTACACGACATCGAGGAGGAGGACAAGGAGCGGGCGCTGTACCAGCACAGCGAGAAGCTGGCGATGGCGTTCGGGATCGCGGCGACGCCCGCGAGGGCGCCGATCCAGGTGATCAAGAACCTGCGCATCTGCGGCGACTGCCACGCCGCCGCCAAGCTCATCTCCAGGGCGTACGGCCGGGTGATCACGGTCCGCGACCGGGCCAGGTTTCACCGGTTCGAGGGCGGGGAGTGCTCCTGCGGAGATTACTGGTGAGCCAGCGACGTTAACACACGGGACAGCTCCTGTTGGTCCAGAGTTGCTGACCATGGTCTTCTCCTCCACTAATTGCGAGCACATCTTTCACCTCATTCTTGGACGATCAAGAATAGAGTTGGACCGGAGGGAGGGAAGCGAACTGCGCTCCTGAAGTGGAAGAGAGGGGGTGGAAATCTATATGTAGGTGGATAGGGTTGAGTGAGTAGGAAGACTGACAACAGAGGAAAGCAGGAAGAAATACTCTATTTATCCGTATCAAATCGAGGAGATAATGTTGATTAACTCACCAAATCATGTGGAGGGAAGGTTAAAGTCGTGCATTCAAATTCTTCTTGATATTGTTTTAGGATAATTTATCAAAAAAAAAAAAAAAAAAGCTCGTAGTCGTTTTTATCAGATGGCGCCCTAAGTTATCCCAATTTGAGAATTTACCAGATAATGTTTTTTGTGTTTATGTACATCTCTGTTTTACCCTTCTAATGTCAACAAATGTTTTTTCCCAAATTCTCAAATCGATTCAGGTGAATTGGTTCGGGTTAAAGTTTCGTGAACCCTCCTCGTGAAATCATCTGCCTCGCCTTTCTCGTCCTCGTCCTCCTCTCTATGTTTTAACTATTATTATCTCCTAGTCTTAGTCTCTCCTTCTCCAACACCCCTGGGCTCTCCTCCAAGTGAACAATTTCTTCATAATTTGCTCGTCCACTCAAAACCTCATCTTTCCATCCTCTGTATTTCTTTTCACCTATCCCGTATCTTCTCTATCTCTAAGGATAGCATCTTCAATGTCGATCCTACTGCCCTCCCCCCTGCCTCGATGTTGGTTGCTTTTTGATTTGGTATCAGATGAAGATTGTCAGCGCTGTTTTCTTATTGTCCCTATTAGTCCTTCCAAACGTCTAACATAGTTTGTTGCGATCGTTTTATGTGACTCGAATAGGCTAGCGAAAGGTGGTGGTCTAACATTGGAGATGGTGACGATTGTGCCATGATTCCCAACTCGAACTACATGGTGCAACTCGACAAGATCTCGTCCCATACCTAACCCGTCAATGAGATCCTTCTTTCTGCTTGTAGCTCGAAATTGTTCCTCATCCTATGTTGTAATGGAAATAAAGCATTTGTAAATTGAAGTTTGGCACTACTTATGAATCATGGAACTAATGAAATAATGCTCCTTTATCCTCAAATTCTCACCCAAATTCCCCTCAATGAGATCGTCTCAGATCCAAATTATTGGTGTCATCGACAATTTTATCTCTTTGTATCTTTATCCTTATAGCTCGAAATTGTTCCTCATCCTATGTTGTAATGGACATAAAGCATTTGTAAATCGAAGTTTGGCACTAGGTATGAATCATGGAACTAATGAAATAATGTTCCTCAAACATCAAATTCTCACCCAAATTCCCAAACAACTTTACAATTGTAGATCCATATATTTATGAATTTTAGGGTGATTTAAGAGTATTTATATAAGTTTATATATTTTTTATATTAAATCTATAATATAAGTGTAATTAAGTTCATTTCCAAAATAAAGTTTATTAGAATCTCCAACTTTCACCATAAAAGCTCAATATAATATTTGTTGAATCTCTATTTTGATGATAAAATCAATTGGTGAATTAATGATCTAATTAATGTGTTGAGATAAGTGATACATGATTAACTACGATCATGAAAATGATGAAACAATTAAAGTAGAATCGAAGTTGGGCCGGAATCAATGATCGGGCATCGGGCCGGATGAATCAAGGGCTATACTGAAGGCTCGTCGATGTAGTGAAAGCTCGTTGGGAGTTTGTCGAAAGCTCACCAAGAGTTCGTTGAAAGCTTGTTGAAGGTTTGCTGAAAGCTCACCAGAGGTTCATTGGGAGTTCGTCGAAAGCTTGTTGAAGGTTTGCTGAAAGCTCACCAGAGGTTCACTGGGAGTTCGTCGAAAGCTCGTTGGAAGATTACCGGAAGTTCGTCGGAAGTTCACTGAGAGTTCAGTTGAACCATCAACGTGCAGGACAACTTATATTACAACGTTCAGTTGAGAGTTCGTCGACAACTTTTAGCCTTAACTATCGTAGTTAGGATTTTAATTTGAGTTAGTTGTGGGAGAAATCCTACTAACTCAATTAGGGGCCAACTGGGTCTTTAACAAGGTTGAATTGGGCCGGTTAGATAGCTCATTCAACCACTTAGAGCCACGTTAGGCTGTGGCACCACCTAGATTGGGTGGTGGTACCACTTGAGGCTCGGCCTCCCAAGTGGTCTAGATAATGGTACCGCCCAAACTAGGCGGTGGTACTATCGACAGTTATTGTTGTTAGGTGGTGGAACCGTCATAGCCCGATCTTTGAGGCTCTGTCAAGCGGTAGTACTGCCCAGACTAAGCGGTGGTACTGTCCAATAATGGCGGTGGTACCGCCAGTAGTCTGGAAATATAGGATGAGACACTTTTTGGCTCAATTTTTGAAGCTATTGGGGCTATAAACATCCCATTCTTTCCTACATGAGAGAGCACAAAAGTGTGAACAAACATCCCATTCTTTCCTCCTCCCTTTCTAGTTTTGTGATCATTCAAGAGAGGTGTGAGGCTCGTAAGGGTTGTCTCTTAAACCCGTGAAAATGAGAAAGTGTTGTAAGAGGGTGGTTGATTTTTGCCCATTGATGGAAGACCATTAGTGGACGCCGGTGGCCTCAATGGAGGAGGAATCAGAAGTAGATATAGGTTATGACGATCGAACCACTATAAATTCGGTGTGCTTTCTTTCTGTGCGATTTCTTTTATGATTTTCATTCTCATCACTCACTGATTTACTTGCTTACTGCCCTCAATCACTTACGAACATTTTCTAGTTGAAACGCTTTTTCAGATACAAGCTTTATCAAACAAATATTTATGAATCGACGTCATATTTATCGAAAGCACTAATTCACCCCTCTTCTTAGTGCTAACTTGATCCTAAGTATCAAAGCAAGGTTACTCTCTATTTGTTTTAAAAACCCAAGAGAGATGACTTTTGTTGACAATCAAGAGGGACTTTATATCACTCGTCCTCCTATATTCAATGGCACGGGCTACACTTATTTGAAAACTAGGATGAGAATTTTCTTGCTTTCTATGGATTTTGAATTGTGGAACATTATTGAAAACAATTTTGAGAAGTCTTTCAAACCAATGAATATATGAAATGATTTGGACAAAAAGACCTCCTTAAATGCTAAAGCGATGAATGCTTTATTTTGTGCTCTTGATAAAAACGAATTTAATCAAGTTTCTATATGCGAAACTATATATGAGATTTGGCACACACTCGAAGTCATACACGAAGGTACAAGTAGGTTAAAGAATAAAAAATATTCTTTTAGTGCATAATTTTGAGTTGTTTTGAATGAAACCAAGCGAAACCATTGGAGACATATACACACATTTTATGGATGTCGTCAATGGTTTGAAAGCACTTGGTAAAGGATTCTCTAATATTAAACTTATTAATAAAATACTAAGATCCCTTCCGAAAAATTGGGATCCAAAAGTGAGGGCAATACAAGAACAAAGGACCTGAACAACTTTACTTTTGAAGAACTTATCGGGTCATTAATGACCTATGAAATGATATACAAGGCACATGATGAACATAAAAACAACCTTCCAAAGAACAGGAAGGATATGATACTTAGAACTAAAGAAGACCATTCAAACGAAAGCTCAATTGATGATGAGGACTTGACATTTATAACAAGAAAATTCAAAAGATTTATAAGAATAAACAAAACAAATTTTATAAAATAAAATACTAAAAATAAAAATAAACTAAAAAAGGACACAATTATATACTATAAACGCAAGAAGCCAAGGCACTTCAAAAAAGAATATTTCCAAGTGAAGAAGAAGTTATCAAAGAAAAAGATGGTACTTAAGGCGACTTAGGATGATTCAAGTGCATCCGAATACGAGAAGCCAACCAACAAAGAAGAAATTACAAACTATGCATTAATGACATTTGGCGACGAGGTAAGTGACTTAATCAAAGCTTATTTATCTTTTGATGAATTATTTAGTAGTTTTCATGATTTGTTTGATGAATGTAAATTAGTTGGTAAAAAATATAAATTATTAAAAAAGGAGCATGCTTCTATTATTAGTGAATTTGATAAATTAAAAAATGAGCATGATGATATCATGTTAGCTTCGTGTAATAAGATAGATTCACTTAAGAAAGAAAATGTCTTACTACAAGAAATATTAGAAAATTTTAAAATAGGTAATAAATCTCTAAACATATGTTAGGACTCTAGCTAGGAGAGTTCTAATTAAATTTTATTGAAAGGGGTATTCACATAAAACCTACATAGCCAACTCCTATTAAAGAGGTGAAGAGGCCGGCTAGGGTTAGCGTTAGTTAGGAGGTTGATTCTTAGAGTAGGAGTCTTATTAGGAGTTGGTTAAAAGTAGGAGTCTTGAGTAGGAGTTCTACTAGGAGTTGGGATTTAGAAGCCCAATAAATAGTCATATATTCATCCTCTTTTTACAAGGAATAGATAAATATTTTTAGCAGCATTTGAGTAGCAACTTGGAGGAATGAACCTCGATAGAGTTCCAATGAGGCCGATCCCATAAAGAGATCAACCCCAAGCTTAGAATCCGTAAGGGTTCTAACACTTGGTATCAGAGCAGCATTCTTGGTGTTCGCTGCCCTTCCATAGCCATCTATCAGCCCTCCATAGCCGCCCAAAGTAATTCCCACAATTGCTTAAAAGATCATTGTCGAATTCCGTTGTCATCTCCACCATCGCAGATCATCCTTTGATCTCCCCATAAATTACAACAGGTTTTAGTTTCCTACCTTACTGCTACTGAAATTTAGTTATCTTTATTCAAAAATCTAAAAAAAAATCATTCCTATATTGCTACATAAACTTTTTGTCGTAAAGTTGTTATCTCTACAACGAAAGATGTACTACAGAATTCTAGCCGCATAATACAGTTTGTTTGATCTTGCTACTGTGTTTTTTCTATCAAAATCTCTATGAAATTTTTATAATAGTTTTGACACTTTCTAGCAGTAGATTTTTCTTTAGTTTTGTCAAAAAATTCCCAATATAAACCACTGATCTTTTACGTCTAAGCTGCTAGATGCACTGTAGAATTCCAACCGCATAGCACAATATATTTGATCTTGCTACTACGTTTGTTCTATCTAAATCTCTACGAAATTTGTATGACAGCTTTGACACTTCCTAACAGTAGATTTTCCTTTAGTTTCGTCAAAAAATTCTCAAATAAACCACTGATCTTTTATATCTAGTCTGTTTAATCTTGCTACTGCGTTTTTTTTGTCCAAATCTCTACAAAATTTTTACGATAGCTTTGACACTTCCTAATAGCAGATTTTTCTTTGATTTAGTCAAAAAATTCTCAATATAAATCATTGACCTTTTATGTCTAAACTGTTACACTTTAGATGTAAAAAAATCTACTATGGATGAGAACCGTGATCGTGTACCGTGACAACTACAATTTCTTTCGCTCGAATACAAGAAGAATGGTTCAACCAAGATTCTCGGAGGATGAGAACCTCTCCTAGGCTCATGACATATAAACCTCCTTCTACTCCTAGCCATCCTTCGCTCCAAAAAAATTAACAAGAGAAGAACTACGTGATCGATCAGCAAAGGGTCTTTGTGGGCATTGTGACGAGCCGTGGAACCACGATCATCACTGCAAAAGGAGCTACCTCCTACTAATTGAACCTCTTGAATACATGGAGGTGGAGGTCTAGAAGTATGAGGAAGAGGTCACGATGAAGAACAGCAATCAGTTGATATTATGATGCATGCCCTTACTAGTTACACGAACCCACAAATAACGAAAGTGGGAGGACTTCTGAAGCAACAACCTATCACCGTTCTTATTGACACTAGGAGCACTAATAATTTTATGAACAGCAAGGTTGCTGTCCGATGGCCTTACCTATCAAGAATTGCAGCAGGTTTGATGTTAAGGTCACCGACGGATGAATTTTAAAGTGTGATCATAGGTGCCCACGGGTGAAACTATTGTTGTAGGACTAAGATATAATTGTAGGTTTCTTCCTCCTCCCTCTTGATGATTATGAGGCCATGCTTAGCATTGAATGACTGATGACATTAGGCAATGTTTCCTAGAATTTTATGAAACTACTTATGAAATTTTACAATAAGGGGAAGCAGGTGATACTGCAAAGGAAACGTAGGGTGACATAACGACGATTTGCGCACAAGCATGCAGTGGCTTTTAGTACAACTTAAGCAGCAAACTAAGAGAGAGCCAACATAATTTGAAGATTCAAACCTACTTCCTTTGCTTGCTAAATTTTCAGATATATTTGACGAACCGCGCAACCTACCCCCTACCCGTCGGCATGATCATTGTATACCGATTCTTCTGAGCAAACCTCTAGCGAGTACTCGGCCATATCAATATCCACATCTCAAGAAGGATGAAATAGAAAGGATTATAAAGAGATGATTGAAACAAAAATTATTCGGCCAAGTTGTAGCCCCTACTCTTCACCGGTGTTCCTCGTACGAAAGGACAGAACATGGCGAATGTGCATTGATTACCGAGCTTGAGTAGTAAATGAATTGCTTGATGAATTAAAGGGAGCACGAGTCTTCACAAAGCTGGACCTTCGATCTGGGTATCATCAAATACGTGTGAAGAAGATATACCGAAAACTGCCTTTCGAACACACAACGACCACTATGAATTTTTGGTAATGCCCTTTGGTCTCACCAATGCTCCCTCCACCTTCCAGAGCCTTATGAATGATATTTTCTAGAATTATCTTTGTAAGTTTGTGCTGATTTTCTTCGACGATATCCTTATTTATAGCCCTTCTCTTGAAAGTCATTTTCAGCACTTATGACTTATTTTGACGATTTTACGAGAATATGTTCTTTTTATAAAAAAATCAAAGTATAGTTTTCTTCAACAGAAGGTGAAATATCTTAGGCATATCATATTAGAGGAAGGTGTGGCGGTGGACCCTTCCAAAATTGAAATAATACAGAACTGGCCGACCCTCGAGGAATATAAAATCGCTATGCGGCTTTCTCGGTTTAATAGGCTACTACCATAAGTTCATAAAAAACTATGGAAAGATCAGTGCACCCCTTACTTCCTTGCTAAAAGAAGATGCTTTCCAATGGTTGGACAAAGCCACCACCGCCTTTGACAAACTTAAAGTCGTAATGACGACAATGCCTGTACTAACGCTACCCGACTTCGATAAGACTTTTATTATTGAAGTTGATGCCTCTGGAGTCAGAATTGGTGTTATACTAATGCAAGATAGCCACCCCCTCACTTATACTGGTAAGGCATTATCTCCTTCCTATCTCAAGATGGCTATTTACGATAAGGAGATGCTTGCAATTGTGCATGCGGTGGTCAAATGGAGATCGTACTTGATCAGATGATGCTTTCAAAACAAGACCGACCATAAAAACCTAAAATATTTCTTAGAACAAAAGATATCTTCCCCCGAGCAGTAAAAATAGGTGACAAAGCTTCTTGGATATGATTATGAAATAACTTATAAAAGGGGAAAGAGAATGTTGTTGCAAATGCGCTTTCGCGGCTACCCGAGCGAGCTGAATTTTTGGTCATTTTACTTTCGACCAACGACTTCCTTGAGGATATTAAGAGGGAATGGTAAGAAGATCAAAAAACTAGTAAGATCATAAAAAAATTGGAGAAAACACCAAGCTCTGTGGCTCATTATAGTTGGGACTCAAAAGAACTACGCTATAAGGAACGCATTATGCTTGTGTTAAATTCTACTTGCATCTTCATGAGCATATTTTGGACAGAGTTATTCCAGATGCAAGGCAATAAATTGAAAAGGAGTATAGCATATCACCCACATACCAACGACCAGACTAAAGTGGTGAACAAGTGCTTGGAGACATACCTTAGATGCTTCACTAATGACCGACCAAAAGAGTGGACAAAGTGGCTTCCCTAGATCGAATAGTGGTATAATATAACTTATCATTCATCCACAAAATGTGCATTAGACACCCCTAAAGTGGAATAAGCAGACAGAGAACTACAAGATAGAGGCAAAATGCTAAAGTTACTAAAAGATAATCTCACTATAGCTCAAGTAAAGATGAACAACAATATAATCAACATAAAGGCGAAAGAGAATTTTTAGTAGGAGATTGGGTCTTCCAACGGCTCCAGCCATACAAGCAAACATCAATATAGACCAGAGCATCTATCAAGCTTTCACTTCGGTTCTATAGACCCTACTAAATTTTGGAGCCCATCGGAGCGGTGGCATACAGATTGGACTTACCCGCTAGCTCCTGAATCCATCCAATCTTCCATGCATCATGTTTAAAGCTCAAGCTGGGGTAAAATGAGACAATCTAAAACCATCTACCAAATATGACTACCCAAGGAGAACTCCAGACCCAACCGAGTGCCATTATTGATCAACAGATCATGACTCGACGACGATAATGACCCACTACTGAAGTGCTAATACAGTGGGTGAACCTACCAGCAGAAGATGTCATTTGGGAGAACTATGACGACTTGAAGATCAAATTCCTAAAATTCATGGATTGTCAACCTCGATGACAAGGCTAATTTGAAAGGGCGGGTCTATTAGGACTCTAGCTAGAGGAGTCATAATTGAATTTTATTGAAAGGGGCATTCATATAAAACCTACATAGCCGACCCCTATTAAAAAGGTGAAGAGGCCAGCTAGGGTTAGGGTTAATTGGGAGGTTGCTGCTTAGAGTAGTTGTCTTATTAGGAGTTAGCTAAAAATAGGAGTTATATTAGGAGTTAGGGTTTAGAAGCCCTATAAATAGTCATGTATTCATCCTCTTTTTATAAGGAATAGATAAATCTTTTTAGCAGCTTTTGAGCAACAACCTGGAGGAAGGAACCCCTATATAGTTTAAGGAGGTCGATCCCCTAAAGAGAACAACCCCAAGCTTAGAATCCGTAAAGGGTTCTAACAACATGATTCTTACTAATAAGGGTCATGCTCATAGGAAGGAAGGAACTGGCTTTGTGAATAATACTCAACAAAAACCAACTATCCTCGTTAAAGGACCTACATTACATATCTCACTATGAGAAAAATGTAATTTTTATGGAAGATGTGGTTATTTTGCTTATAAATACCCATTTAAAAGGTATTGTTCATACAAATTAGTTTGGGTTTTTAAATGAACCATAGATCACTCAATGATAGGTAGATCTATTTACGAGGAATCCAAGGTTAAATGGGTACCTAAAAGAAAACAACCTCTTTCTTATAGATATGTCTACAATCACAAGCTAGGAGCAAGAGATACCTTGATAGTGGATGCTCAAGGCACATGACCATAGATTAATATACTTCTCTAAGCTCACTAGCCAAGATGAAGGATTTGTCACCTTCGGAGATAATAACAATGGAAAAATTATTGGGAAAGGAAACATAGGTAACAAATCAAATATTTTGATTGAAAATATTTTATTAGTAGATGGTTTAAAGCATAACTTGCTAAGCATTAGTCAATTATGTGATAACGGTTATAATATTAAGTTTGAATCTAATACTTGCATTATAGAAATACCACACATAAATAGATCCTTGATTTCCTTAAGGACCAACAATGTCTATATTATTGATCTTGATGAGTTTTGTAATGAAACTTGCTTTTTGATTTTAAATGATAAGGTTTAGAAGATTAGGTCATGCAAGTATGAAACTAACTTCATAAATTACAACTGAAGAACTTGTAAGAGGTATGCATAAAATTAAATTTGTCAAAGATAAAGTTTATGATGCATGCCAACTAGGAAAACAAATAAAAAGTAGTTTTAAATCAAAGAATAAAATAAGCACCATTAGATCACTATAATTGATCCATATAAATTTATTTGGACCAATTGATATAGTAAGCCTAGGAGGTAGTAAATATGCCTTTGTAATTGTTGATGATTTTAGTATATATACTTATACATACTTTTTGGCTCATAAAAGTAATTTTTTTAAATATTTCTCAAAATTTTATAAACTTGTTCAAAATGAAAAGGGTTTTATGATCTAATCTATTCATAGTGATCACGGTAGTGAATTTTAAAATCTTGATTTTTAAAATTTTTGTGAGTCAAATGGGTATAACCACAATTTCTCTACTTCAAGAAATCCATAATAAAATGGAATAGTTGAAAGAACAAATAGGACATTATAAGAAATTACAATAATCATGTTAAACAATCATAGCCTACCCAAATATTTTTAGGCCAAAACCGTTAACACGACATGCTATTTCATGAATAGGGTTTTCGTAAGACCATTACTTTCCAAAACTCCATATAAATTATGAACAACAAATGACCTAATATTTCATATTTTAAAGTTTTTAATTATAAATATTTTTTTTTAAATGAAAAAGATACCTTAGGAAAATTTGATACTAAATCCGATGAAGATATTTTTCTTGGTTATTCTTCTATTTTTAAAGTCTTTCATGTATTTAATAAAAGAACTTTGATTATAGAGGAATCTATTCATATTATTTTTAATGAGCTTCCCGAATTCAGGAAAAATAATTTTGATGATGATTTTAATTTTGATGTTTTAAATTTGAATGAACACTCTCTTCCCCCGAGCAACTTAGATGCATTTTTTTTTCCAAAGAAACCTTACCTAAGGATTGGAAGTATATAGATGCTCATCCGAAGGAGCTAACCATTAGAGATACATCAAAAGGTGTTCAAACTCGCTCTTCATTTTAGAATTTTTGTGCTAATGCAGCCATCTTATCTCAGATTGAACCAAAATGCATTGACGAAGCTTTGAAAGATGATTCATGGGTTTTTGCAATGCATGATGAATTAAATCAATTTGAGAGAAATAAGGTGTGAAAGCTTGTTCCTAGACCTAGTGACCATTTGGTAATTGATACTAAATGGGTCTTTAGAAACAAGTAAGATGAACTTGGTATCATGGTTAGAGAGAAACGTGGTACCATGGTCAAAGCCATGTTTTTCTCATTTGGTTTAACACACAAGAGAAATGAATCTTTTCGACTTTCAAGAGGGTCACTCTTTCATTCGTCCTCCTATTTTTAATGGGATAGACTACTTATTGAAAACTCGGATGAGAGTTTTCTTGCTTTCATTGAATCTTGATTTATAGAATATTTTTGAAAATAGATTTCAAAATTCTTTTCTACCAATGAACAATTGGCATGATTTAGAGAAGAAGACTTTCTCGTTGAATATCAAAACTATGAATGCTTTATTTTGTGCTTTGGATAAAACTGAATTCAATCGAGTTTCTATTTGTAAAATAGATTTTAACATTTGGCATACACTTTAAATCACACACGAAGGCACTAGTAAACTTAAAGATTCGAAAATTAATTTTTTGATGCATGATTTTGATTTGCTTCACATAAAACCAAGTGAGACCATTGGAGACATGTACACCCGATTTACGGATGTCGTCAACAGTCTAAAAGCACTTAGTAAAAGGTTTTCTAAGTTTGAACTCGTTAACAAAATATTGAGATCCCTTCCAAAGAGTTAAGACCCTAAAGTAACGGCTATTCAAGAGGCAAGGATTTGAACTATTTTCCACTTGAAGAACTTATCGGTATTGAATCTCGAATTTTGATAATAAAATCAATTAATAGTATTTATGATTTGATCTACATTTTGAGTGATGTAGGAAGCTTCGATCAGGGAGAGATAATTAAAGCAAGAAGAATCATGTTGGGCTGGAGAGAAATATGTCAGAAGATTAGACGTCGAGTCGAAGGATAGGTCGACGTATCGACAGAAGGCTTCGGGCCATGGATTTAGGCATCAGGCCAAGAAGAGCAAAAATTATGCTAAGGAAATATGAATTGTGGAGGTCAATTGGCTGATTGGGCAATAGACCACAAGAGAGGATGATGTGCCGAAGAATCGAACGAAGCGTCAATGAACCAATGACATGCCGGACAATATTTGATTAGCTTAGTAATAATTGTTTAGATTGAAGTAGGTTTTAATTATGCAGGATTAACTATGATAGCAATCAAGGCATAAAGTAAATGAAGTCCTCGAGTTATGAACGAGATTTCATTGGGAGTTCTAGAGTTCGTCGAAAGTACAGATATTTATCAGAAGTTCTACTAGAATTAACTAAGAAGTCCAGGAGCTTACTAAAGAAGCTCGTCGGAACTCGCCGAGAAGATCGTCGTGAAGTCCAGGAGCTTGTCGGGAGTCCGTTGGAACATTGCCAAGAGATCATTGGAAGTTCATCGGAAGATCACCTGAAGCTCGCTAGAAGAAACCTAAGCTTACTGGACTTATTTAGCTTAGTGTATGCCTTAAAATTCGTAGTTAGTACATGATTGAGTTGGAATTAGGCCAACTCAATTAGTGGTCAGTTGGGCCCAAGTTTGGGTTGTGTTGGGCCAAGTAAAAGGTCCAAAAAGTGACCCAACAAGTGGTACCGTTTGTGGCACAGTCTTCGAGACTATGTCAGGCAGTGGTACTGCCAGACTAGGCAATGGTATTGCCCAGTGACAGTGTCAAACAGTGGTACCGCCAGTCTGGGTGGTGGTATCGCCCAAACATAGTCTTCCACGTGGTGGTACCGCATAGTGTGAGAAAGCATTAGCAATTGTACCACTAGTACCTTGAAAACTGGGGATAAGACTTTTTTAGGCTCTAAGTTTGAGTCCACATGAGACCTATAAATACCCCTCCCATCCCTACTTAGATTACATAAGAACTGAGAACAAAAAGAAGGTAAAATTCTATTGTAATCTTAAGAGTTCTCCTCCTCTAGTCTAAAGTGTGATTTCTGTTTAGAGAGGAGGTAGTAGGGGTTGTAAAGGTTCTCTCCTGATCCTATCAAAAGGAGAATCGAGTTGTAAGGGTAGTTGATCTTCACCTATTGAAGGAAGATCGTTAGTGGATGTCGATGGCCTCAACGGAAGAGGAATCGGTGGAGTGGATGTAGGTCATGACGACCGAACCACTATAAAACTCGGTTTGCATTTATATTTGAGCAATTTACCTTTATTGCAAATTGCTTTACTTACATATTGTTTTCATTATATATACGAATGAGATTTCAAGTTATCTTTCCTATACTAAATCGATTGTAATCGAACAAAGAGTTTTTTTCAAAATCGATGTTTTTACCCCTTTCTTAGTGCTGACTCGATCATAACAATTAGTATCAGAGCTACGTTTTTCTCATTTGGTTTAACACCTAAGAGAAATGACTCTTTTCGACTTTTAAGAGGGCTTTTCTATCATTCGTCCTCCCATGCTCAATGGGACAGACTACACTTATTAAAAAACTCGGATGAGAGTTTTCTTGTTTTCTTTGGATTTAAATTTATGGAGTTTTATGGAAAACAGCTTTCAAAAGTCTTCTACTCCAATGAACAAATGGAATAATTTAGAGAAAAAAACTTTTTCTTTAAATGCTAGAGCTATGAATACTCTATTTTGTGTCTTAGACAAAAATGAATTCAATCAGGTTTCTACTTGCCAAATAGCTTTTGACATTTGACACACACTCGAAATCACATGCGAAGGAACTAGTAGAGTTAAAGACTCTAAAATAAATATTTGGATACATGATTTTGAATTATTTATATGGAACCAAGCGAGACTATTAGAGATATATATACCCATTTTACGGATGTCTTCAATAGTCTAAAAGTTCTTGGTAAAAGTTTTTTGAATCTTGAACTTGTGAATAAAGTTTTACGAACACTTTCTAAAAATTAAGATTCGAAAGTAAGGACAATACAAGAATCAAAGAACTTGAACCATTTTCTACTCAAAGAACTTATTGGGTCTTTGATGACATACAAAATGATTTATGTGGCACATGACGAACTTAAGAATAACCTTCCAATGAATAGGAAAGATTTTGCACTTAGAACAAAAGAAGAACACTCGAGTGAAAGCTCAAGTGATGGCGAACTTGAACTTCTCATAATAAAGCTTAAAAAATTCTTAAAACACGAATCAAAGAACAAAATTAAACATGAAAAGAAGAAGCTACAAAAGAAGAAGAAAATATTCAATGCGGCTTGGGACGAATCGAGTTTATCTGAAGATGAAGAAAAAGCCAACAAAGGCGAGATGGAAAACTACGATGATAAGGTAATCAAAATCCCCTTAGTTTATTTTGAAATTACTTGATGCTTTTCATAAGTTATTTTTAATTAGTTAGTAAACAAAATAAAAAATAAAAAAATATTAGGATCATGCTAGTAATTTAAAAAATGATAATGATAATTGTATGTTTTATAAAAATATAAAAAAAATGTTAGATATAAATCTAATGCTTGTACACCAAATAAGATTAATCTTATATATGTGTTTAAGAAGCAATAATGTGTATCATGTTGATTTCCATATTGCTTTTTCATTTTGATTGAAGATGCCTTATGTTCAATGAAACCATGCTTGATGTTTTAATGAATATGTTAAAAGGTTTGATATCATGCTTAATGAGTTTATAATTTGAAATTATGCTTGATGATTCTTGTAATTTATGCCTTATCGATCGTTACCGTAATGCAAGTTGCCTTTTCGGTTTTAAACATGATGCATGTTTTGATTTGACATAAATGACAAAGGCATGCTTGTATGAAATAAAAAGGAAATATATTTTTCTTTAAAACTTCTCAATCCCCTTCTTATCAATTTTTCAAAAAGAGATTAATGAATCTATTTATATTTTTAATTTCTTAAAAGTGATTTTGATGATTTTGATTATTTGAATTTGAATGAGTTTTTACCTATATCGTGATTTTGATTCCTCGGAATTATAGCTTGAAATATTTTATGAATCAAGATCTCTTATTATGTGTTCTCATATTATTTAAGAGGAGTTTTTTTTTATGAATCATGATTTTTTGAATTATAACTTGAGATCTTTCATTAATATATAAATCATGACCTCAACAACTTGACATTCTTATGAATCAAGATTGTTTAATATGTTTCTTCTTTTTGCTATCCAAAAGAATCATAATTTATCTCTTGATATTTATAATTTGTCTTCATGAATTGTATACCTTATCATCAAGTTATTTTTTCTTGATATATTTAATGTGATGATTTGATAAATGATGAATGTTCGGTACCAATAATCATGAAGTGATAAATGCTTAAAAAAGTTAATTTAATGTTTGGTATCATGAATGCTTTACTATCATGCATGAGAGAAATGATGAATGTTTGATATCATGATCAAAATGTTAATTTAATGCATCAAGTGATAAATGCTTAAAAATTTTAATGTCTTAGTATCATGTATGATATGCTCATAATGATGATTGATTTATTTTTGGTATCATGCTTGAAGCAAGGATGAAAAGTAATGGTTTGAAATTATGCATGTTATATATGGAAGACTTGAAACCATGTTTCGGTATCATGCATACCCAAATAATATTGAGTTGAAAATTTATTGATTTAGTATCATGCCCAACGTGATAATGATGATGACTTGATATTTCTTACAAGAACACTTTATGGGTTAAGATTTATTTTCTTTATCCAAATCAGGATCTTGATTTCTGGATATTTGATATATGAGATTTTTCTGTGAATCAAGATCTTATTTTTTAACTCCTATGTTTCTTTTTATTATTTACTAAAAGAGAAAAGAATTATAATATTGTATTCTTCCCTTCTATTTGACAATGACATTGGGGGAGCAAATTTTGCTAGCTTGCATACTTCAAAAAAAAGTAAAAAGTTGCTAGTTTCACATCATAAAGAGAAGCAAAAAGCTTGCTCATCTCAAAAGATGCAAAAATTTTGTTAACTTTCATATATGTAAAATTTACTAGCTTGCATGTTCCAAAATTATGTAAAACTTACTAAATTTGCTAGCTTGCAAATTCCATGAAGAAAGAATTGCTAGAAACGCAAAAATGTCAGCATAAATATTTTAAAGATAGAAAAACTTGTTTGTTTGCTTGCACATCTAGAGTGAAGCAAAAATTACAAACATATACATCACAAAAATCACATTTCTCAAAAGAAAAGAAAGAAAATTACTAGCTTGCATGATGATAAAACTTGAGATTATGTTTATAATGCAATGATTTAAAATTATTTCTCAAAAATCGGCTAGATGCACTTCTCCTTTTTATTGATGACAAAGGGGGAGAAGTTATATTATGATCATGTATGGTAGGATGTAATGTAATTTGACAAATTGATACCATCATGATATGAAATATTTATGATTTGGAATGATGCATGCAATACTTATGATTTTATTATGATGATGGACATTATGTATTGCATATGTTGTGAATCATGATTAAAATTACGTTGACTCAAATTCAATTTAAATTCAAGGTTTATCTCAATTATGGAATATTACAATAAGAATGACACTTTATCTTTGTCATAATTTGAAAATTGATGATTTGCACAATTGTATTATTTTTCTCCTCTTTTTTCCAATGACAAAGGGGGAAAATGAATTGCTAGTGTGCATTTTTCAAAAGAGAAGCAAAGATTGCTAACTTGCTTATTTCAAGAAGCAAAAGTTGCTTTCTTGAACATCTCAAAAATTGCTAGCTTACACTTTCTAAAATGATATAAAAATTTACTAGCTTGTATGTTGTAAAACTTATATATCTCAAATACTTGAGAGTTTCACTTCTCCTTTTTGTTGATGACAAAAGGGGAGAAGTATGATGATGTTATGTATAATTTTATGATGACATGTTGTTTGGATTTTTGAATCTAAGGTTCTATCAATATGGCAAATTGATAGGGAAGGTTAACTCCATCATCAATTGATTGTCATCATAAAAAATGGGAGATTGTTGAATCTCAAATCTTAATGATGAAATTAATTGATAGTGTTTATGATTTGATCTGCATTTTGAGTGATGCAGGAAGCTTCAATCAGGGAGAGACAATTAAAACAGGAAGAATCATGTTGGGCCGGAGAGAAACATGTCGGAAAATTGGACGTCGAGCCGAAGGATTGGTCAACGTATTGGCAAAAGGCTTCGGACCATGGGTTTGGGCATCGAGCCAAAAAGAGCAAAAATTATACTAAGGAAATCGGAGTTGCGGAGGTCAATTGGGTGATTGGGCAATAGGCCGCAAGAGAGGATGATGTGCCAAAGAATCGGATGAAGCATCGACGAACCAATGACATGCTAGACAACATTTGATTAGCATAGTAATAATTATCTAGATCGAAGTAGGTTTTAATTGTGTAGGATTAACTATGATAGCAATCAAGGCATAAAGCAAAATGAAGTCCCGGATTCAAAGAACGAGATTTCGTTGGGAGTTCGACAGTTTGTCGAAAGTTTAGACGTTCATCGAAAGTTCTATTGGAATTGACCAAGAAGTCTAGGAGCTTGCCAAAGAAGCTTATCAAAACTCACCAAGAAAATCGTCGTGAAGTCTAGGAGCTTATCGGGAGTCCGTTGGAACATTGCCGAGAGATCATCGGAAGTTTACCGAAAGATCGTCGGAAGCTCACCGGAAGAAACCTAGACTTATTATACTTATTTAGCTTCGTATATGCCTTAAAATTCGTAGTTAGCATATAATTAGGTTGGAACTGGGCGAACTCAATTATGGGCTAGTTGGGCCCAAGTTTGGGCTATGTTGGGTCAAGAAAAGGCCCAAACAGTGACCCAACAGGTGGCACCATCGGTGGCACAATCTTCAATACTATATCATGCAGTGGTACCGCCCAGTGATAGTGTCAGGTGGTGGTACCGCTAGTCTGGGCAATGGTACCACCTAGACATAGTCTTCCAAGCGGTGGTACCATAAGACTGGGTGGTGGTACCGCCCAATGTAAGAAAGCACTAGCGTTGGTACTGCTAGTACCCCAAAAATCAGGGATGAGACTCTTTTAGGGTTCAAGTTTGAATCCACTTGAGGCCTATAAATACCCCTCTCATCCATACTCAGATAACATAACAATTGAGTATACAAATTGGGAAAAACGTTGTTGTAAACTTGATAGATCTCCTCCTCTATCCTAAATGTTTAGAATTCTATTTGAGGAGTAAGTGGGGGTGTAAAGGTTCTCTCCTAAATTTGTCAAAAGAATAATCGAGTTGTAAAGGTAGTTGATCTTCGCCCATTGAAGGAAGATCGTTAGTGGATGCCGGTGGACTCGATGGAAGAGGAATTGATGGAGTGGATGTAGGTCACGATGATCGAACCACTATAAAACTCGGTTTGCATTTATATTTGAGCAATTTACCTTTACTACAAATTGTTTTATATACCTACTTCTTTCACAACATATACGAACGAGATTTCAAGTTATCTTTTTGATACAAAATCGGTTTTAATCGAACGAAGAGTTTTTTCAAAACCGACGTGGATTATCCACTGCACTAATTTACCACCCCACCCCACCCCTCTTAGTGCCGACTCAATCCTAACAATCGGGTCTTAATGACCTATGAAATGAGTTGTATAGCATAAAATAAACATGAGAATAACCTTCCAAAGAATATAAAGGATTTGACACTTCGAACAATAGAAAACCACTTGAGTGATAACTCAAGTGATGATGATGATGACTTTGAACTTCTCATTATAAAACTTAAAAATTTCATGAAACAAGAATTAAAAAATAAAAATAAACTTAAAAAAGAAGTTACCAAAGAAGAAGAAAGTATTCAAGGCGGTTTGGGACGAATCTAGCTTCTATGATGACGAGAAGCAAACCAACAACGATAAGGTGGTGAACTACGCCTTAATGGTTTTTGACGATGAGATAACCAAATCCCCTTTACTTTATTTTAAAATTACTTGATGCCTTTTCATGAGTTATTTTTAAATTAGTTAGTAAAAATAATAATAAAAAATTACAAAAAAATAAATAAAAGGGGATTATGCTTTACTTTCTAGTGGTTTGAAAAATAAAAAAATTGATCATGACAATTACATCTCTTTATGATAAAGGAACAAAATATTAGATTTAAATCTAATGCTTATACACCTATTAAGATTAATCCAATGTATGTTATAAGAAACAATTATGTGTATCTTGATGATTTTGTATTGCTTTTCGGTTTTAAACATGATGGATGGTTTTCACACAAAAAAAACATGAGCATTGAAATAAATCACATAAAATGAAACACATAAAAAAGAAAATATATTATCATTGGAATCAAATTGATAAATCAAATCATTTGTTTAAAGAAGCCTTATGTTTAATGTGTTATATTTTTTGTCATGATGATTTTGATGATAAAATTTATTTTTTAATTTTAATCAATGATGCATGGATTTGGCATAAAATAAAAGGGCATGCACATATGAAATTAATCACATAAGTTGAAATAAAAAAAGAGGAAAGCATTTTTCTTTAAAATTTCTCAATCTCTACCTTATCGAGTTTTCTAAAAAGGAGATTGATGAGTCTATTTGTATCATTTTTATGAATCTCTTGGACTATCAAAATGATTTCACTAATTTAAATTTGAATGACTTTTATCCAAATCTTTCACATATTCTTGAGATTTATGAATCAAAATCTTATATCTCCTATGCTTCTTCTTGTCATTTACTAAGGAGGAGAATTTTCTAGATGAATCATTAATTTTTCAGAATTATTACTATTTTTTTAATCGAGACATTATGCATGAATTAAGTTCTCATGTGAATCTATCTACATTGTTTTCATTGAATTTTCTTAAAAGTGATTTTGATGATGATTTTGGATCTATTTTCATATAACTAATGAGATGATATATCCAACTAAATTATCTATCATATTTACGACTTCTGATATATTCAATATGAAACATCTTTCTTGATGCATGTATGATTTACTATTTTAAGAGAACATTTAGCAAATCATGATAAGTTGAGATTTTCTTTATATGAATCAAGATTTTTCATTATTCTCCTATGATTCTACTTGCTATATATTAAAGTGAAGCTTTCTTAAAGTTATGATCTTGATTTCTCACAATTATAATTTAAATTTTCTATCAAATGAATCAAGATTATTTTCTATTTAAAAAGAGATTTATCGAAATGATTCATAGTCTTTTGGTATTCATGACTTGATCTTTTATTTTTTATGATTGAAATATTGATGTAAATCTATCCGTGTTATTTATCTTTGTCATAATTTGAAAATTGATGTAAAAAGAAAAGAATTACAACATTAAATTCTTCCCTTCTTTATGACAATGATAAAGGGGGAGAAAGAATTGCTAGCTCTAGATGCAAATTTTAGAAACTTGCACATTGCAAAGGGAAGAAAAACTTGCTAGCTTGCATGTTCTAAACTTGCTATTTACTATCTCGCATTCTTTTTCAAAAACTTGCTTGTTTGAATATCGTAAAGAAAAGCAAACATGCTAACTTACACATCTAGCAAAATTTACAAACTTACAAAACTCAAAATTGTTACTAGCTTACATGTTGTAAAATGATGTAAAATTTTGCTAGCTTGCGCTTTGCAAAGGAAGCAAAAATTGCTAGCTTGCATTTCTCAAAAGAGAAGAAAGAACTCACTAGCTTACATATTCTAAAGTGATAGGAAAGTTGCTAAATTCCTAAGCTTATACCTCTAAAACATTGATAGTAGTACTTCTCCTTTTCGTTGATGATAAAGGGTGAGAAGGTATAATGATGATCATACGTGATATGATGTATTTTTATTTTTTAAAATATTACATAATTTTCTGAATTTAAAGGTTCTATCAATATGATATATTGATAGGGGGAGTTAAGGTTAACTCCGTCATCAATTGGTTATCATCATCAAAAAGGAGATTATTGAATCTCGGATTTTGATGATGAAACCAATTGATATGTTTATGATATGATCCGCATTTTAAGTGATGTAGGAAGCTTCGATCAGGGAGAGACAATTAAAGTAAGAAGAATCATGTTGGGCCAGAGTGGAATATGTCAGAAGATTGGACGTCGAGCCAGAAGATCAATTGATGTATTGACAAAAAGGCCTCGGGCCATGGGTTCGGGCATCAGGCTAAGAAGAGCGAAAATTGTGCCAAGAAAATTGGAGTTGCAGAGGTCAACTAGTCGATTGGGCAATAGGCCTTAAGAGATGATGATGCACCGAAGAATCCGACGAGGTATCGATGAACCAATGACATACTAGATAACATTTGATTTAGTTTTGTAATAATTATCTAGATCGAAGTAGGTTTTAGGCGTAATTGGGTTGGAATTGGGCTAACTCAATTAGGAGCCAATTGGGCCTAAGTTTGGGTTTTGTTGGGCTAAGTGAAAGGTACAAATAGTGACCCAACAAATAGAACCATCAATGGCATAATCTTCGAGACTGTGTCTAGCGGTAGTACTGCCAATCTAGATGGTGTACCACCTAGACTCAGTCTTTGAGACTGTCAGGTGGTGGTACGGTCCAAACACGGTCCCCAAGCGATGGTACCGCCTAGTGTTAGTGCTACAAGTAGTGGTACCGCCCAGCACAAATAGTGGTACCGCTAGTACCCTGAAAATCGGGGATGAGACACTTTTAAGCTCTAAGTTTAAATCCACTTGAGGCCTATAAATACCCCTCTTATCCCTGGTTAACGCACACAAGCACAGATAGCTTAAAAGTGGAAAATGTTAGGATCAAGAGCGGCACTAAGAGAGGGGGGGGGGGTTGGTGAATTAGTGCAGCAGAAAAATCGATGATTTCAAAAAATAATTGTTTCGATTAAATCCATTTCGAAAAGATATTAAACTTGAAGGTGTTCGTAAAAGTGTAAAGAGAAAGTTAAGGAAGATTACAGTAATATAAATTATTCAAATAGAAATGCAAACCAGAATTTAGAGTGGTTCGATCGTTGTGACCTACATCCACTTTTGATTCCTCCTCCATCGAGGTCACTGACATCCACTAATGGTTCTCCTTCAATAGGTGAAGATTAACCATCTTTTACAGCTCTTTCTCCTTTTACTGGGTTTAGGAGATGACCCTTTCAAGCCTCACTCCTCTTTTTTTGGGTGGTTACAAAGCTAAGAGATGGAGGGGAGGACTCTTCTCACTTTTGCAATACTTTAACACCTCAAGAATTTAAGACTATGTTAATACTTTTGTGTCCTTTCATGCAGAAAAGGATGGGGCATTTATAGGCCTTAATGGCTTTAGAATTGGAGTCAAAAAGTGTCACATCCCTAGATTTCAGAGTACAAACGATACCACCGCTATTATTGGATGGTACCACTACCTGACACCTGACACTGGACAGTACCACCACCCAATCTAGCTGATACGATCGCCTGATAGAGCTCAGAGATCGAGCTTTGGCAGTACCACCGTCTGACAAGGGCGGTACCACCACTGGCAGCATTAACTACTGGTGGTACAACCGCCTAGTCTAGGTAGTACCACCACCCAGAACACTTGGGAGACCGAGTCCCAAGCAGTGCCACTGCCGGCCGTGGTTTCAAGTGCTGAATAAGCTATTCAATCTGGCCCAATTCAGCCCTATTAAGGGACTAATTAGCCCCTAACTAAGTTAACGGGATTACCTCCCAATCCTAACTCAATTTACGGACTAACTATAATAATTAAGACATTTGACAAAGCATTCTTATTCCAGTATGTCAATTGTTCTTCCAACGATCTTCCGACGAACTTCCGATGATCTCTCGACAATGTTCCGGCAGACTCCCGGCAAGCACTTGGACTTTACGACGATCATCTTGGCGAGTTTCGGCGAGCTTCTTTGGCAAGCTCCTGGACTTCTCGGTTGGTTCCGGCAGAATTTCCGATGAACGTCTAGACTTCCGACGAACTCTTGAACTCTCAACGAGATCTCGATCTTGACTCCGGCACTACACCTACTTTACATCTTACTATTATCATAGTTAATCCTGCACACTTTTCTCAACATATAGATTAGATCAAATAATTTCCAATTGATTTTATCATCAAAATCTGAGATTCAACAATCTCTCCTTTTTTTATGATGACAATCAATTGATAACGAAGTTAACCTTAACTCTCCCTATCTTATGCCAAACTTGAGAAAAGACATTCTTGAATTCAATGCCTTTGAATTCAAGCATCAAACTGATAAGTTAAATTCATTTAAACTTATCAACATGCACATCTTGATTCTTATCATGATTTACCAATCTCAAAATATGATGTCACGTATTTATAAAAATGATGTCAAGGCTTGACATCCATTTTCAAGTCCAATGATGATAGATAATCATTATTTTCAAATATGATATGAATTTCGAATATGAAATTTAGCAAGATGATAAAGATAGCAATTCATCATTCCATGGCAAGATAGCAAGTTGAGCTCATGATATCTTATCATAATGAAAGACATATATCAAGTATTCATGAAACATTTCAAGTATCTATAATGCATATGAAATTTAGCAAGATGATAAAGATAGCAATTCATCATTCCATGGCAAGATAGCAAGTTGAGCTCATGATATCTTATCATAATGAAAGACATTTATCAAGTATTCATGAAACATTTCAAGTATCTACAATGCATATGAAATATATTTTAATTTGTTTCAAGCATTTGCGATGTGTTGCAATGTATTTGATGATTCCAATTATATTTCAAGCATTCACAAAACATACAAGTATTTATGATAAGCATTTACGATAGGATACATTGCATACATTTACAATGCCAATTTATCATCAGTTTACCACATTTTGGTATTATTTCTCCCCCTTTGTCATCAACAAAAAGGAGAACAATTCAACAATGCAAGTGTGGTAAAAATAAGTAAGTTTTACACTAGTTTATCTAATCGATATTGCTTCATTTGATGGTAACATTCAAAAGTTCTCAACATCAAAAGTTATCAACATGAAATAGAGAGATTCCATCAACTTCTCCCCCTTTGTCATCAAAACTTTTCATGAAAAAGGAAAGTAAGGAGAGAATCCATTAAGAACCAAATTTATGAAATGATTTGAATCAAGTCAAAAATAATAAATGAGTTTCATTAAATCATGCTTCAATTTTAACAAAGAGAAGGGATTCATGAAAAGGATCAAAATATTCATGTGAAATCAAATCCTCATTCTTGCAAGTGATCATCTCATACTAAAAATTCATAAAAAATTCTTCTTTCATGAGAAGAGTAAGGAAGAATTAATGTGAAAGAAGCATCATATGAACAATAAAAGAAATTTCATGAATAAACCATCATAAATCAAATCTATTTCTCATTAAAAATTCATGAAAACCTTATTTATGAAATAATCTCATGAAAGTTTTAAAGAATATAGAAAGTTCGAAAAAGATATATATCAAATTCATGCATTCGGGCAAATTAACATTCCTAACTCCCTTCTAATAAAATCAAATTGTTCTTTACTTAAAGGTTTTATAAAGATATCAGCTAATTGATATTTTGTATCAATAAACTCTAAAGATATATCATGGTTATTAACATAATCTCTTATGAAATGATGTCTAATGTCAATATGTTTAGTTCTAGAATGTTGAATAGGATTTTTTGTTAAACATATTACACTCGTGTTATCACATTTTATGGGAGTGTTCTTAAGATGAATCTTATAATCTTCTAATGTATTTTTTATCCATACAACTTGTGCACAATATGCACTCGCAACTATGTATTCAACTTCAGTTATAGATAATGCAACCGAGTTTTGCTTCTTGGAAGACCAAGAGATAAGTGCATGACCTAAGAATTGACATGTTTCAGATGTACTTTTTTTATCTAATCTATATCCAGCAAAATCCGCATCAGCATAAGCAATTAGTTTAAAGTTCTCGAATTTTGGATACCATAATATTAAATTAGTGGTTCCTTTAAGATATCTAAGAATTCTTTTAACTGCTTTAGGATGAGATATCTTAGGATTAGATTAAAACCTAGCACAAAGTCCTACAATAAACATGATGTCCGGTCTAGTTGTAGTGAGGTATAGTAAACTACCTATCATACCCCTATAAGCTTTTTGATCAAAGCCTTCTCTACTTTCGTCAATGTCTAACTTAGTAGAGGTACTCATAGGAGTGTTAATAGCCTTTGAACTATCCATATTAAACCTTTTTAGCAAGTGTAAAGCATATTTTATTTGACTAAGAAAAATATCATTACTAAGTTGTTTGATTTGTATGCCTAAAAAGAAAGTTAGTTCACCTATTAAGCTCATTTCAAACTCTTGGCTTATACTCTTGGCAAATGATTCATATAGAGATTCATTTGTTGAACCAAAAATAATATCATCAATGTAAATTTGAACAATAAGAAAATTATTTTTAAAATTTTTAATAAACAATATAGTATCGACCTTGCCTTTAGAAAAAATATTTTGGATAAGAAAGGAACTAAGTCTCTCATACCAAGCCTTGGGGCTTGTTTTGATCCATAGAGAGCTTTAGTCGATTTAAACACATGATTAGGAAGATTATCATTCTCAAATTCGGGAGGTTGTTCAACATAAACTTCTTTGGAAATAAAACCATTAAGAAAAGCACTTTTGATATCTATTTGAAATAACTTAAAATTATTACTATTAGCATAGGCAAGGAGCATCCTTATGGCTTCTAATCGTGCCATAAGGTTTCTTCATAATCGATATATTTTTCTTGGTTGAAACCCTTGGCCACTAATCTAGCTTTATTTCTAACCACAATACCAAATTCATCTTGCTTATTTCTAAAGACCCATTTAGTACCAATAACTAAATGGTCATTTGGCCTAGGAACAAGATTTCACACCTCATTTCTCTCAAATTGGTTCAACTCTTCTTGCATTGCGATAACCCATGAATTATCTTTTATGGCCTCGTCAATACATTTAGGTTCAATTTGAGAAAGAAAAGCGATGGCGGCACAAAAATTTTTAAGAGAAGAACGAGTTTGAACCCCTTTTGATGTGTCTTCTATGATTAGCTCTTTAGGATGAGCATCTATATACTTCCATTCCTTGGGTAAGAATGTTTTGGAAGAATATGCATCCAAGTTGCTAGTTGGAGGAGAGGGTTCATTTAAATTTAAAACATCAAAATTAAGATCATCATCAAACTCATTTTTCTTAAGATTGAAAACTTCATTAAATACAACATAAATAGACTTTTCTATAACCAAAGTTCTTTTGTTAAAAATATGAAATGCTTTAGAAATATAAGAATAGCTAAGAAAAATTCCTTCATCCGATTTTGCATTAAATTTTCCTAAGGCATCTTTTTTATTTAAGATAAAACATTTATAACCAAAAACTTTAAAATATGAAATGTTAGGTTTTTTGTTATTCCACAATTCAAAAGGAGTTTTCAAAAATAATGGTCTTACTAGAACCCTATTCATGACATAGCATGCTGTATTAATAGCTTCGGCCCAAAAATATTTGGGTAGGTTATATTTGTTCAATTGTAATTTTGATGATGAAGTCAATTATGATTTATTTTATCTAATCTATATATTAAGAAAAGTATGTAGGATTAACTATGATAGCAGTATAAAGCAGGTGTTGTGCCGGAGTCAAGATCGAGATCTCATTGGGAGTTCGAGAGTTTAATGGAAGTCAGCACGTTCATCGGAAGTTCTGTCGGAACCAACTGAGAAGTCCAAGAGCTTGCCAAAGAAGCTTATTGGAACTCGCCAAGAAGATCATTGTAAAGTCCAGGAGCTTGCCGGGAGTCTGTCGGAACATTGCTGAGAGTTCGTCGGATGTTCGCCGGAAGTACGCCAGAAGCTCGCCGGAAGAGCAATTGACGCACCAGAATAAGAAACAATGTAAATTATGTTTTAATTATCATAGTTAAAGCATAAATTAAGTTATAATTGAGAGATGATCCCATTAACTTAATTAGGGGCCAATTGGGCCCTTAGCAGTGCTGAATTGGACCGAAGTGAGATGCCAATTCAGCCCCTGAAAATATGGCCGATGGTGGCACGGCTTGGAAGGCAGTGGTACCACCGGCAGTAATGCTACCAGTGGTGGTACTGCCCCTATTCGACGGTGGTACCGTCTAGTGTTAGATCAACGATGGTAGAACCGCTCAATAACGGCGATAGTACCACCAGTACCCCGGATTCCGGGGATGTGACACTTTTTTGTTCCAATTTTGAAGCCACTGGGGCCTATAAAAACTTTACCCTTTTCTGCATGAAAGGGTATGAAAGTATTGGCTTAATCTTAAATTCTTGAATCATCAAAGTGTTATAAAGGCCTTGTAACTATCCAAGAAAGAGGAGTGAGATTTGTAAGGGTTGTCTCCTAAACCCAAGAAAATGAGAAAGTGCTATAAAGAGGTGTTCGGTCTGTTGAATCTCGGATTTTGATGATAAAATCAATTGATGGGTTAATTGATCTAATCCATATTATTGAGTTAAGTGTGCAGGAGTAACTACGATAACCAGAAAACACAAAGCAAGAATACCGGAGTCAAGTTCGATGGACATTTAAGAGTCCGAAGAATCATCGGAGATGCTGCCGGAACCAACCGAGAAGAAATCGGGAACCTGTCGAAATTTTTGGAAGTTCGCCGAAGAGATCGTCGGAGGTTCACGGAGATCACCGAGAAGGCTCGGCTACTCGTTAAAGTCATCATAAGTTCGGGAGCTTGCTGGGAGTCCGTCGGAAGAAGTTCGTCGGAAAGCTCGCCGGAATAAGACTCGACGTTCGCGGTTGAAAACTTGCTTAGGATGTGTTTTGTTATGTAGTTCACTTGTAACTAGGATTAGGATTAAGAGAAAATCCTATATCCTGGTTAGGGGTCAACTGGGCCCAAAATTAGACTTGGTTTGGGCTAAATTTGAAGCCCAACAAGTGAACCGAAGGGTCTGGCGGTGGCACCGCCAGCATCGGGAACCCAAAGAGAATTCAAATTTTGGAGCCCAAATTTGAATCCTCTTGAGGCCTATAAATACCCCTAAAATCTCAGCTGAGATTATAACTTTTTGAGCAGCAAGTGTTTGAGAGAAAGGCCTTAGAAAAGGCTTAGCTAGTCTTGTTTTCAATTTGCTAGTGTTCACCTCCTTCTTTCTTGCTAAAAATCTGTAAGAGAGTGAACCACTTGTAAAAAGTTGTAAGAGGGGTATTCACCCTTCCCTTTCTAGAGATTTGCTAGTGGAAGGTGGGAGCCTCATCGAAGAGGGGCCTCGCAAGTGGATGTAGGTCATTTGACCGAACCACTGTAAAATCGGCGTGATCTCTGGTTTGCATTTACTTATTGTCATTTACATTATTGCAAACCATTTGCACTTTAATGGTATACTGCTTTGTCTCCGTCTTACTTATCCCTTCAAGTTAAAACGCAATCGAAACGATTTTAAACAAAAACGTTGCTTTTATCGTACGAAGTTTTCGAAAAGTGTTTAAATCGTGAAAATTTTATCGCACTTTACCGCTGCACTAATTCACCCCCCCCTCTTAGTGCCGCTCCGATCCTAACAATTGGTATGTATCAGAGCTAGGCTCACTCTCATATTTGGTTTAATAACCAAGAGAGATGGCTTACTCCGGCATGCAAGAGGGTCATTCTATCACACGTCCACCCTTGTTTAATGGGTCGGATTATACTTATTGGAAGACTCGGATGAGGATCTTCCTCATTTCTATGGATTTCAAGCTTTGGACTATTGTTGAAAACGGATTTCAAAAATCTTCTCTTCCGATGAGCGAATGGAATGAATCGGAGAAAAAGGTTTTTGCTTTAAATGCAAAGGCTTTGAATGCTTTGTTTTGTGCACTAGACAAAAATGAATTTAATCGTGTTTCAATTTGTGATTCGGCTTTTGATATTTGGAGAACTCTTGAGGTCACTCATGAAGGCACTAGCCGAGTGAAAGAGTCCAAAATCAACATCCTTGTGCACTCTTATGAACTTTTCCGAATGAAACCAAGTGAGTCCATCGGAGACATGTACACCCGGTTTACGGATGTCATCAATGGACTCAAAGCTCTTGGTAAAGATTTTACTAACTTTGAACTAGTAACTAAAATCTTAAGACCCCTCCCTAAAAGTTGGGATCCAAAAGTTACGGCCATTCAAGAGGCCAAAGACCTTAAAACATTCCCTCTTGAACAACTCATTGGGTCTCTAATGACCTACGAAATGACATGTCAAGCTCATGACGAGCTCGAGAACCCCCTTCCAAAGAATAGGAAGGATATGACACTTAAATCACAAGAAGACCACTTGAAAGGAACATCAAGTGATGAGGACAGTGACAATGACATTGCACTTTTGACTCAAAAATTTTAAAAATATTTAAGATAGAACAAATTTAAAAATAATACAAAAAATAAATTTGAACAAAAGAAGGACTAAGTGATTTGCTATGAATGCAAAAAACTGGGACACTACAAGAACGATTGTCCTTAAGCCAAAAGGAGAACATCAAAGAAGAAGGCGCTCAAGGCAACATGGGATGATTCAAGCGCGTCCGAAGAAGAGGAGTCCAACATCGAGCAAGTTGCTCATTACGCCCTAATGGCCATCGGAGATGAGGTAATAGATTTAATTGATGCAGATTTACCTTATCATGAATTGTTAAATGCTTTCCATGAGTTATTTGGTGAATGTAAGACAATTAGTAGAAAATATAAATTGCTAAAAAAGGAGCATGATAATCTCACTTGTGATATCGATAAATTAAAAACTGAACATCATGATAGTTTAGCTCCATGTATAAAATGTCATGATCTAGAATCTCTCCAAAAGGAGAACTTGCTACTTAAGGACACCTTGAAGAAATTCGAGGTTGGTAGCAAATCTTTGAACATGATCCTTACAAATAAGGGTCACATTCCTAAAAGAAGTGGAATCGGAATTTTGAGAAGTCCTCACCAAAATCCAACCACCTTCATTAAAGGCCCCGTCTTACATGTTCGGCACCAAAGCAATTATAACTTTTGTTGCAAATATGGACATAAAACTTATAAATGTCCATTCAAGAAAATTAGTCCGAACAAACTAATTTGGGTTCCTAAAGGAACCATGATCAATTCTATGCAATATGATGAACAAGTTTTTAAGGCACCGAAAATAAAATGGGTACCTAAAAATAATCCCTTCTTGTAGAAACATACACCATCACAAGCTAGGAGCAAGAGATGGTATCTAGATAGTGGATGCTCAAGACATATGACTGAAGATCCATCTCATTTCTCTATGCTCACTAGCAAAGAAGAAGGGTACGTCACCTTCGGAGACAACAACCAAGGCAAAATCATTGGCAAGGGAACCATAGGTAACAAATTAAAATTTTCTATTGATGATGTCTTACTAGTTGATGGATTGAAACATAATCTCTTGAGTGTTAGTCAATTATGCGATAAATGTTATATCGTTAGATTTGAATCAAATGTGTGTATTATTGAAAAACCAAACCATAACATAACTATGATTGCATTAAAACAAAATAATATCTACACCATCAACCTTAATGAACTAAGTAATGAAATGTGCTTCTCCGCTTTAAATGATGATGCTTGGCTTTGGCATAGGAGACTAGGCCATGCAAGCATGAAACTAATATCTAAGATCTCATCTAAAGATTTAGTGTGAGGAATTCTAAATATAAAGTTTATCAAGGACAAAGTATGCAATGCATGTCAACTAGGTAAACAAATAAAAACTAGTTTCAAACCAAAAACTCAAATTAGCACCACTAGACCATTACAATTGATTCATTTGGATTTATTTGGACCAATTGACACGACAAGTCTAGGGGGAAGCAAATATGCATTTGTAATTGTAGATGACTATACTAGATACACTTGGACCTATTTCTTAGCTCACAAAAGTAATTGCTTCAAGTATTTCTCTAAATTTTGTAAACTCACTCAAAACGAAAAAGGTTTCATGATTTCATCAATTCGGAGTGATCACGGTGGCGAATTTCAAAACCGTGACTTTCAAAATTTTTGTGAGGTTAATGGATACAATCACAACTTCTCCACTCCGAGGAATCCCCAACAAAATAGAGTAGTTGAAAGAAAAAATAGAAACCTGTAAGAAATGGCAAGAACTATGTTAAATGAACATAGTTTACCTAAGTATTTTTGGGCCGAAGCCGTAAATACGGCTTGCTACATCATGAATAGAGTCCTAATAAGACCATCCTTATCAAAAACTCCCTATGAATTATGGAATAACAAAAAACCAAATATTTCCTATTTTAAAGTTTTCGGTTGTAAATGCTTTATTTTGAATGAAAGGGATGCCTTAGGAAAATTTGATGCTAAATCCGATGAAGGCATCTTTCTTGGTTACTCTTCCGTTTCTAAGGCTTTTCGGGTTTTTAACAAAAGAACGTTAGTAATAGAAGGGTCTATTCATGTAGTTTTTAATGAAATTTCTAATTTAAAGAAAAATGATTTTGATGATGATCTTGGTTTTGATAATCTGAATTTAAATGAACCCCCTCCTCAAAATAGCAACTTGGATGCACCTTCTTCCGAAATTTCCTTACCCAAGGAATGGAACTATATAGATGCTCATTCAAAGGAGCTAATTATAGGAGATACATCAAAAGGGGTTCAAACTCGTTCCTCTTTCAAGAATTTTTGTGCTAACGCCGCCTTCCTTTCTCAAATCGAACCTAAATGCATTGACGAGGCCATAAAAGATGATTTTTGGGTTATTGCAATGCAAGAGGAATTGAATCAATTTGAGAGGAATAAGGTATGGAAGCTTATTCCTAGACCTAGTGACCATTTAGTCATTGGTACTAAATGGGTCTTTAGAAACAAGCAAGACGAAAATGGTATCATGGTTAGAAACAAGGCTAGACTAGTGGCCAAAGGTTTCAACCAAGAAGAATGTATCGATTACGAAGAAACCTTCGCTCCCGTGGCTCGATTAGAAGCCATAAGGATGCTCCTTGCCTATGCTAGTAGTAATAATTATAAACTATTTCAAATGGATGTCAAAAGTGCTTTCTTGAATGGTTTTATTTCCGAAGAAGTATATGTCGAACAACCTCCCAGATTTGAAAATTCTCTTCTTCCTAACCATGTATTCAAATTGACTAAGGCCCTCTATGGCTTGAAACAAGCTCCTAGAGCTTGGTATGAAAGGCTTAGTTCCTTTCTTATTTTAAATAATTTTACTAAAGGCAAGGTTGATACTACATTGTTTATTAAATATTTTGAAAATAATTTTCTTATTCTGCAAATTTATGTTGACGATATTATTTTTGGCTCTTCGGATGAATCACTATGTGAATCATTTGCCAAATGTATGAGTCATGAATTTGAAATGAGTTTAATGGGTGAATTAACTTTCTTTTTAGGATTACAAATCAAACAACTTAGTGATGATATATTTCTTAACCAATCTAAATATACACTAGAATTGTTAAAACGATTTAACATGGATAATTCAAAAGCAATAAACACCCCTATGAGTACTGCGACTAAGTTAGATATGGATGAAAATAGTGAAAATTTCGATCAAAAAACATATAGGGGAATGATAGGTAGTCTACTCTACCTCACTACGACTAGACCAGATATTATGTTTAGTGTAGGACTTTGCGCTAGGTTTCAATCAAATCCTAAATTATCTCATCTTAAAAGTGTTAAAAGAATATTTAGGTACCTTAAAGGAACTCCAAATCTAGGACTGTGGTATCCAAAATCTGAAAATTTTGATTTAATAGTTTATGCAGATGCCGATTTTGGCGGATGTAGAATAGATAGAAAAAGTACATTTGGAACATGCCAATTTTTAGGACATGCACTTGTTTCTTGGACTTCCAAGAATCAAAATTCAGTTGCACTATCTACGGCGGATGCCGAATACATTGCTGCAAGTGAATGCTATGCACAAGTTGTTTGGATGAAAAATACATTAGAAGACTATGAAATTCACTTTAAAAACATTCCCATAAAATGTGATAATACTAGTGCCATATGTCTTACTAAAAATCCAATTCAGAACTCTAGAACTAAGCACATCGACGTTAGGCATCATTTCATACGTGATCATGTCCTTAACAATGATGTTGTTCTAGAATTCATTGACACAAAGCATCAATTAGCAGATATATTTACAAAAGCTTTGAATGAAGACCAATTTGAATTCATTAGAAGGGAATTAGGTATGTTAAATTGTCCCTAAGAATAAACTTGTTTGAATGGAATTTTCGTAAAGTTTTTCATTCTCTCTCCGTTCCTCGGTGAATCTGATCCTTCTCTTTCGATTCTAAATGACTTGTTAAATTATCTTATCCTATCTTGAGTCAAACACCGCTCCCATCTGATCAAGATTAATGATTTTATGATATTTTGAATCTCGAAATTGATTTTGATGGCTTGATTATGAGTTTCAAGTTGACGAATTGAATTTGAATGGATTTGTATTTGAATTATGATCTTGACTTATTGGAGTTACTACTTGAAACTTTTTTCTTATCCCAATCTCTTCTTTGTACATCTACAATTTTTGTTATTTATAGAAAGAAGAGATTTGATAATATGGATGAATGCTGAATTTTTCTTTAAGATGAACTCTGCGTAAATATTTTAGCATACTTAATTTTGAATGATAAAATCTTTGTATAATCAATGATAATATAGATGAATGATGTATGATCAATGATAAAATCTTTGTATGACAAATTATGTGCTTCAAGTCTAATTCCCTTTTTGTTGATGACAAAGGGGGAGAAAAGTGATGACTTGTATCATTTTAATAACATGACTTATATGAATTGCAAAAGTTTGTGTGATATGAATGTCTTATATGCCTTGCAAAATCTTTAAGAATATCGCAAGATCGATTGATCATATTGAAAGCATGCCTTACATTTATATTATGAAATTCATGTTGAAAATCTTTAACTCCTGCCGTAGTAAAAATTGTCTCTTATCATTCGACTTGAAAATGATTTTCATCGAAGTTTTGTATTTACTATTGCTTAATGAGAATAACGATAAGTTCTACGGTTAGAACTTATTGGTTTATGCTTGAATTCAATGGATGAAATTCAAGTGTTTTCATCTTCTCATAATATGACATATAGATAGGGGGAGTTATGTTTAACTCCGTCATCAATTGATTGTCATCATCAAAAAGGGAGAGATTGTTGAATCTCGAATTTTGATGATAAAATCAATTGATGGGTTAATTGATCTAATCCATATTAATGAGTTAAGTGTGCAGGAGTAACTACGATAACTAGAAAACACAAAACAAGAATACCGGAGTCAAGTTCGATGGACGTTTAAGAGTCCGAAGAATCGTCGGAGATGCTGCCGGAACCAACCGAGAAGAAATCGAGAACCTGTCGGAATTTTTGGAAGTTCACCGAAGAGATCGTCGGAGGTTCACGGAGATCACCAAGAAGGCTCGGCTACTCGTTAAAGTCATCACAAGTTCGGGAGCTTGCTGGGAGTCCGTCGGAAGAAGTTCGTCGGAAAGCTCGCCGGAACAAGACTCGACGTTCGCGGTTGAAAACTTGCTTAGGATGTGTTTTGTTATGTAGTTCACTTGTAATTAGGATTAGGATTAAGAGATAATCCTATATCCTGGTTATGGGCCAACTGGGCCCAAAATTAGACTTGGTTTGGGCTAAATTTGAAGCCCAACAAGTGAACCAAAGAGTCTGGCGGTGGCACCGCCCAGCATTGTCAATGTCTGACAGTGACAGGCGGTGGCACCGCCACTGACAAGCGGTGGCACCGCTAGCATCGGGAACCCAAAGAGAATTCAAATTTTGGAGCCCAAATTTGAATCCTCTTGAGGCCTATAAATACCCCTCAAATCTCAGTTGAGATTATAACTCTTTGAGCAGCAAGTGTTTGAGAGAAAGGCCTTAGAAAAGTCTTAGCTAGTCTTATTTTCAATTTGCTAGTGTTGTCCTCCTTCTTTCCTGCTGAAAATCTGTAAGAGAGTGAACCGCTTGTAAAAAGTTGTAAGAGGGGTATTCACCCTTCCCTTTCAAGAGATTTGCTAGTGAAAGGTGGGAGCCTCATCGAAGAGGGGCCTCGCAAGTGGATGTAGGTCATTTGACCAAACCACTGTAAAATCGACGTGATCTCTAGTTTGCATTTACTTATTGTCATTTACATTACTGCAAACCATTTGCACTTTAATGCTATACTACTTTGTCTCCGTCTTACTTATCCCTTCAAGTTAAAACGCAATCGAAATGATTTTAAACAAAAACATTGCTTTTATCGTATGAAGTTTCCGAAAAGTGTTTAAATCGTGAAAAGTTTATTGCACTTTACCGCTGCACTAATTCACCACCCCCTCTTAGTGCCACTCCGATCCTAACACGGTCTTCACCTATTGAAGGAAGGCCTTTAGTGGATGCCGGAGATCTCGTCGGAGGAGGAATCCGAAAGTGGATGCAGGTCACCTTGACCGAACCACTCTAAATTCCTGTTTACTTTTCATTTGTGCAATTTACTTTATTGCAAACCTCCTTAGTCTTCTCTTGCACTTTTACGAAAGCTTTCAAGTTTAACTTCTTTCTTAAACAGATTGAATTAAAACCATTTTTGTCGGAATCAATTTTAAATGACACGAATAATTTTTTGAAATCGTGAAATTTTTTCACTGCACTAATTCACCCCGCCGCCCCCCTCCCCTCTCTTAGTGCTGCTCTTCATTCTAACAATTGGTATTAGAGCAAGGTTCACTCTCATTTGGTTTTAAACCCAAGAGAGATGGCATTTGTCGGCAACCTAGAGGGTCATTCAAGTACATGTCCGCCCATATTCAATGGGACGGATTACACATATTGAAAGACTAGAATGAGGATCTTCCTAATTTCAATGGATTTCGAATTATATGATATTATAAAAAATGGCTTTCATAAGTCTTCTCTTCCAATGAACGATTGGAATGAGTTGAAGAAGAAGACTTTCATTTTAAATGCAAAGGCTATTAATGCCTTGTTTTGTGCATTAGATAAAAACGAGTTTAATCGAGTATCTATTTGTGAAATAACTTTTGATATTTGGCACACACTTGAAGTGACTCATGAATGCACTAGCAGAGCTAAGGAATCGAAAATTAATCTTTTAGTATATTCTTATGAGTTGTTTCGAATGAAACCGAGTTAGACCATTAGAGACATATACACCCGATTTACAGATGTCTCAATGGTCTAAAAGGACTTGGTAAAAGTTTCTCGAATTTTGAACTTGTTAATAAGATTTTAAGATCCCTTCCAAAAAGTTGAACCCTAAAGTAATGGTCATTCAAGAGACTAAATATCTAAATAATTTTCCTCTTAAAAAACTAATTGGGTCACTAATGACCTATGAAATAACATATAAAGCTCATGAAGAGCTTGAAGACACCTTTCCAAAGAACAGAAAGGATATGGCACTGAGAACACAAGAAGACCACTTGAAAGAAAACTCAAGTGATGAGGACTTTGATGATGATGTGGCACTCTTAACAAAGTAGTTCAAAAGATTCATAAAAATAAATAAATTTAAAAATGATACTAAAAATAAATTTGAACCTAAGAAAGAACAAGTGATATGTTATGAATGCAAGAAGCCAGGACACTTCAAGAGTGCTACATGTCCTTAAGCAAAGAGGAGATAACCAAAGAAGAAGGCTCTCAAAGCTACATGGGACGACTCAGGTGCTTCCGAAGAAGAGAAGCCAACCAACACCGAGCAAGTTGCTTACTATGTGCTAATGGCTATTGGAGATGATGTAACAAGTTCATTAGATGTAAATTTAACTTTCGATGAGCTTTCAAGTACTCTTTTCATGAATTGTTTGATGAATGTAGAATCTTGAGTAAAAAATATAACTCTTTAAAAAAGGAATATGCTTCTCTTATTAGCAATTTTGATAGATTAAAAGTTGAGCACAATGGTTGTCTAGCTTCATGTACGAAATGTGATGAACTAGAATTACTTCAAAAAAAAACTTGCTACTTAAGAAAACCTTCGAAAAGTTTGAGGTTGGTAGCAAATCCTTGAACATGAACCTTGCCAACAAGGGTCACATTCATAGAAAATCCAACCACCTTTGTTAAAGGCCCTACTTTACATGTTTCACCCCAAAAGAAATGCAACTTTTGTTGCAAATTTGGGCATGTAGCTTATCATTATCTATTTAAGAAATGTAGTCCGCATAAACTGATTTGGGTTCCTAAAAGAACCTCAAATGACTCAATGCAACATGATAAGCTATATAGATCGATTTTTGAGGCACCCAAGGTCAAATGGGTACCTAAAAATCATCTCTTTTTGTAGAAAAACACACCATCATAAGCTAGGAGCAAGAGATGATACTTTGATTTTGGATGCATAAGGCTTATGACTAGAGATCCAAAATATCTCATAAAGCTCTCTAAGACAAAAACAAACAAAAAAAGAAACACATAACGAAAAGATCATTAGAATTAAAATAAGATCATGTTTGATGACTTGATGATGTAATTATTATTTGAAATCTTAAGTGATAAACACTTGATCATAATCTCTCAATATTTGAAATCTGAGAATTTTTATGCATGAGTTCCTTTTCGTAATTTTTGGATTTCTTGACATTTGAAAAATGAGTCTTCATTTGCTATTATCTCTCATTACAAATATGATTCATGGAACATTAATATGATTGATCTTTTATGAATTAATAATTTTAATAAGAGTTCTCCCTCCTGTTTACGAAAACTGACTTGGTACGAGATTCACATGAACAAGCATTTGCACCACAAAATGACTATGATGTTGCTTGAAAGAGAAAGCAAGAATTCTTGCCTATTGGGAAGCCATAATACTTTAAAAAGAAAAGCGATAAGTTGAGGAAAACAGTGCCCTAGCAATGGCACTATTTCTATTAAGAAGCCACAGGGTTTAAAACAGTGCACCAACGGTGGCACCACCAGACTGGCAGTGGCACCACCGGATTGGCAGTAGCACCGCCAGTGGGCACTGGTTGTAGGCGGTAGCACCGCCCAGCTGGCGGTGGCACCGCCCAGCTGGCGGTGGCACCGCCCATAACTCTGCCCTATAAAAGGGCACTTAGGGCCGATGGTAGAACCGACCCCAATCCCTCCTACATTCCTTCCTCACACCTCTAAACACCTCTCCACCCCTCATTCTCCTTGATCCTCCTCTAGAAACTCAAGGAAACCCTCATTTTCTTCAAATCCAATGATCAATCTCAGCCTTTCAAGAAGATTATTGCAAGGGTAATTCTTAAACCTCTTCTCTCAATCTATTGATAGATCTTGCTTCTTATGTGTAGTTCTCTCATCATTTATGTGTTTAGTCTCATGGCTTCTAGAAGATCCTCTAGGGACAAAGGGAAGAGGAGATTAGATGAAAATTATAACTCCCTACTTTTTTATTCTAATCAACATGCCCTAAAATTTTCATCCATAGAGTCTAGACATGTTCATAAGGGTAAATATGTTGATTTAGATGTATTAAGTTATTTGGAACCTATTCAATAGTTTGTAAATCTAGATATTCTCCCAATTCTTCAAATAGTTGAACCTATCTACCCTAGACTTGTTAGGCTATTTTACAACAATTTATATGTAGATGAAGATGAAATGGTATCTACATATCTACTAAGACATCATATACCCATTACGGATAGAATCATTTGTAACATCATAGGAATTCCGGTAAAAGAAAGAGGGTGTTATTTTAAAGGACAATGGGATGATGAAATAGTTGGGACTACTTACATTGATGCCTTAAGAATAATTTTTGGCAATCTTAACTTAACGATTCTTCCAAAAAGCTGCGAACATTTACTACCTTTAAGCACCAAAATACTTCATCACATCTTGATAAGTATCATTCTCCCAAAGCAATATCATCATGATGAAGTAAGCCAAATGGAATTAGGTATCATGTATTGGATTATGAAGGGACATAACAATTGGTTTGGTTACTTAATCCAACAGAGCATGATTGAACTATCAAAAAGGGACATGATGCTTCCATATGGTGGCTTAATCACAAGACTACTTCATGCCTATGATATTGCTATTCCATCCGAAGAAGAAGTTATCAACTAGATAGATTTAGTATCATAAATAGAAATCTACTTTAACAGATGAGATGTACATTTAGAAATGGAATATAGACTAGACTGTCTAGAAGGATTGATCCCCTCCAACCTGAACCAGAACCTGAAACATCAATTTTTAGGGGTAATCAATCTCCTCCAACTGGTCCCTTTGAAGAATAACCTCTAATAGAGCAAGCACCTCCCTTATCTATCGACGACATAGGGATTCGGATGGATCATTTTGAACAACGATAAGATAGACTTGAACAACGCCAAGATCAAATCTTAACTGAGTTGCAGCAGATTCACCTATAGTTTAATACCTTATTTAGACATTTTAACTTACCACCACCTGAATGAGCAAGGGATGAAATCTCTCTATTGTATTATGCTTACTTTTATGTTGTAATCTTATGTTGATTACCTTGCTATTTGTAATCTTAAAATGTTTCTTATTTTGATGCAAAAATTTCGTTGTAATCTCTTTTATGTTGTAATCTTATGTTGCCTACTCTGATGGTGAAATTTTGTGCTTACTTTGATGAATGTATCACTCTAAGAATTAGACTTGATAAATCTTTTAAATGAATAAATTCCTTGATACATTCAACTTTTGGTATTTATAACCTGACTCATTATTTGATGATCATTTGCGAAGTTAGGAATGTTAATTTGTCTGAATGCATGAATTTGTTAAATTTCGTTTTCAAACTTTCTTGATTCTTTGGATCACTCATTTAAATTCTGTGCTGATAATTTAATGATGCCAATTTTATATGATGATAAGGTTGTGTGCTTCAATAAAATGTTTACTTTGATGTTGGAATTTTGTGCTTTGATGTTGAAAGTTTCTATGATGAGCATGTTATCATACAATGATGTAATATCATGTTTACTTTGATGATTATGATTTCTGTTGAATATTGTGAAGTTTTAATCATATATCGGATTCTTAATTTTTGAGTGCTACAAGCACTAATGATATTACCTCATGCAAGTAGTGACGGAAGGCTATAACAAAATATTTTATAAATACATGAAGTATTTATACATATCTTGATGTTTGATACATGGAAGTAATTGACAAATACATCTCTTATGAATTTCACTCTTATAATTTTTTAATGAGAAATGGAATTGATGTAATGCTCTTCTCACTATGAAGTTTTATTTGTGAATTTCTCTTCATGTGATACTCCTCTCCCATGAATTCTTCTCATGAAAATTGAAGGAATTCCAATGGATATATTAATCCTTGAAAGATGAATTCTCGTGTGTGATAATAAAAGCATGAGAGTGATAATTTTTGTGGGGATTTGATTTCATATGGATATCTCGATCCTTTTCATGAATCCCTTCTCTTTATCAAAATGAAAGCATGATTTAATGAAACTTATTTATCATTTTTCGACTTGATTCAAATCATTTCACAAGTTTAGTTGATTCCCTCCTTACCTTCTTTCCTCTTCTTCATATAAAATATAATGACAAAGGGGGAGAAGTTGTTGGAATCTATCATTTTAATGTTGATATCATTTAATGATGAGAGCTTTTGTGTGTGAAATTTGCTTAATTTTTTTTTTACCACACTTGCATTGTTAAATTATTCTCTTTTTTGTTGATGACAAAGGGGGAAAAATAATACCAAAATGTAGTAAATTAATGACAAATGTATGCAATATATTTCATCATATATATTTGAAATGTTTGCTTGATAAATTTCTTTCATTATGATAAGATATCTCGAACTTAACTTTCTATTTTGTAATTGATATCTTGCCATAGAATAATGAATTTCTATCTTTGTCATCATTCATAATTGAAATATTATACTTGAAAATGGATGTCATGCCTTGACATCATTTTGAGAAATACTTGGTATCATATTTTGAGAATGATAGATCATGATAGGAATCATGATGTGCATATTGATAGGTTTCATTGACTTATCTTATTAGTTTATTTCTTGAATTCAAATGCCTCAAATTCAAGAATGTCTTTTCTCAAGTATGGTATATAGATAGGGAGAGTTATGGTTAACTCCATCATCAATTGATTGTCATCGTCAAAAAAGGGGAGATTGTTGAATCTCGGATTTTGATGATGAAGTCAATTGTAATTTGTTTTATCTAATCTATATATTGAGAAAAGTGTATAGGATTAACTACGATAGCAGTAAGACATAAAGTATGTGTTGTGCCGGAGTCAAGATCGAGATCTCATTGGGAGTTTGAGAGTTCAACAGAAGTCCGAACGTTCATCGGAAGTTTTACCGGAACCAACTGGGAAGTCCAAGAGCTTGCCAAAGAAGCTCATTGGAACTCACCAAGAAGATCATCATAAAGTCCAGGAGTTTGTCGGGAGTCTACTGGAACATTACCAAGAGTTCATCGGATCTTCGTCGGAAGTACACCGGAAGTTCGTTGGAAGAGCAATTGATGCACTGGAACAAGAAGCACTATAAATTATGTCTTAATTATCATAGTTAGAGCATAAATTAAGTTAGAATTGGGAGGTGATCCCACTAACTTAATTAGGGGCCAATTGGGCCCTTAACAGGGCTGAATTAGGCTGAAGTGAGTTGCCAATTCAGCCCCTAAAAACATGGCCGGTGGTGGCACCGCCTGGAAGGCAGTGCCCTTGGATTTCTGGGTGGTGGTACCGCCGGTAGTAATGCTGCCAGCGATGATACCACCTCTGTTCGATCGTGGTACCACCCAGTGTTAGATCAACGGTGGAAGTGTCATCCAATATTGATGGTGGTACCGCCAGTACCTCGGATTCCGAGGATATGACACTTTTGGCTCCAATTTTGAAGCCATTGGGGCCTATAAAAACTTCACCCTTTCCTATATAGAAGAGCACGAAAGTATTGGCTTAATCTTGAATTCTTGAGTTATAAAAGTATTGTAAAAGTTAGAGTTCTCCTCCTTCATATCTTAGCCTTGTAACCATTCAAGAAAGAGGAGTGCAACTTGTAAGGGTTGTCTCCTAAACCCGAGAAAAGGAGAAAGTATTGTAAAGAGGTGTTTGGTCTTTACCTATTGAAGGAAGGCCTTTAGTAGATGCTAGTGACCTCGTCGGAGGAGGAATCCAAAAGTGGATGTAGGTCACCTTGACCGAACCACTCTAAATTTCGATTTACTTTTCATTTATGCAATTTACTTTACTACAAACCTTCTTAATCTTCTCTTGCACTTTTACGAAAGCTTTTAAGTTCAACTTCTCTCCGAAACAGATTGAATCAGAACCATTTTCGTCGGAATCAGTTTTAAATGAAATGAACAATTTTCTAAAATCAGAAAGTTTTCCTCTGCACTAATTCACCGCCACCCCCCCCCCCCTTCCCCCATCTTAGTGCTGCTCTTGATCCTAACACCAAGAAGTATGTCCAAGTATATCTACTATAATCGTCTATAATGACAAAGGCATATTTGCTACCTCCTAGGCTTAATGTATCAATTAGTCCAAATAAATCCATATGGATCAATTGCAATGGTCTAGAGGTGCTTATTTGATTCTTTGGTTTGAAACTATCTTTTATTTATTTTCCTATTTGACATGCATCACACATATTGTCTTTGACGAACTTAATGTTGGGAATACCTCTTACAAGTTCTTTAGATGAGATTTGAGAGATTAGTTTCATGCTAGCATGAACTAATCTCCTATGCCAAAGCCAAGCATCGTTATTAAAAACCAAAAAACGTATTTCATTACAAAGATCATCAATGTCGATAGTGTATACATTATTTTATTTTAGGGCAATCATAGATGTCTTCTTTTATGGTTTTTCAATAATGCAAGCATTGGATTCAAATCTAATGATATATCTTTTATCACATAATTGACTAATGCTCAAAAGATTATGCTTTAAGCTATCAATCAACAATACATCTTCAATCAAAAAGTCAGATTTGTTACATATAGTTCCTTTACCAATGATTTTACCCTTATTGTTATCTCTGAAGATAACATACCCTTCGTCTAGGCTAGTGAGCTTAGAGAATTGGGATGGATTTCCGGTCATTTGCCTTGAGCATCCACTATAAATGTACCATCTCTTTCTCCTAGCTTGTGATGGTAAACATTTCTCATCTCCAATAGCCATTAGTGCATAGTGAGAAACTTGCTTGGTATTGGTTGGCTCTGTTCTTCGGATACACTTGAATCGTCCTAAGTTACTTTAAGAGTCTTCTTCTTCTTTGGTTGCTTCTTCTTTGCTTGGGGACATTTATTTTTTAAATGTCCCAGTTTCTTACATTCGTAGCATATAACTTATTCTTTCTTAGGTTCAAATTTATTTTTAGAGTCTTTTTTAAATTTATTTCTTTTTATGAATTTTTTAAACTTTCTTGTCAAGAGTGTCAAGTCATCATCATAGTCCTCATCACTTGAATTTTCTTTGAAGTGGTCTTCTTGAGTTCTTAGTGTCATATCCTTCCTGTTCTTTGGAAGGTTATTCTCAAGCTCTTCATGAGCATTGTAAGTCATCTCATAGGTCATTAGTGACCCGATAAGTTCTTCGAGAGTAAAGTTGTTTAAATCCTTGGCCTCTTGAATGGCTGTTACTTTAGGGTTCCAACTCTTTGGAATGGATCTCAAGATTTTATTAACAAGTTCAAAATTAGAAAAAATTTTACTATGTTCTTTTAGATCATTGACGACATCCGTAAATCGGGTATACATGTCTCCAATGGTCTCACTCGGTTTTATCTGAAACAACTCATAAGTATGGGCTAAAAGATTAATTTTTGACTCCTTTACTCTACTAGTGCCTTCGTGAGTAACTTCGAGTATGTGCCAAATATCAAAAGTCGTTTCATAAATGGACACTCGATTGAACTCGTTTTTATCCGGTGCACAAAATAAGGCATTCATAGCCTTGACATTTAAAGCAAAAGTCTTCTTCTCCAACTCATTCCAATCATTTATTAGAAGAGAAGACTTTTGAAACCCATTTTCTACAATGTTCCATAATTCGAAATCCATAGAAATTAGAAAAATCCTCATTCTAGTATTTAGATATAATTCGTTCCATTGAACATAGGCAGACGTATAATTAAGTGAGCCTCTTGATTATTGGCAAATACCATCTCTCTTGGGATTCAAACCAAATGAGAGTGACCGAACTTTGATACCAATTGTTAGGATCAAGAGCGACACTAAGAGGGGGGGTGAATTAGTGCAGCAAAAAAATCAATGATTTTGAAAAATATTTGTTTCGATTAAATCCGTTTAGGAAAGATATTAAACTTGAAGGTGTTCGTAAGAGTATAAAAAGAAAGTTAAGGAAGATTGCAGTAATGTAAATTGCTCAAATAGAAATGCAAACCAGTATTTAGAATGGTTTGGTCGTTGTGACCTACATCCACTTCTAATTCCTCCTCCGTCAAGGTCATCGGTATCCACTAATGGTCCTCCTTTAATAGGCGAAGACCAACCATCTTTTATAGCTCTTTCTCCCTTTACCGAGTTAAGGAGATAACCCTTACAACCCTCACTCCTCTTTATTTGGATGGTTACAAAGCTAAGAGAGAGAGGGGAGGACTCTTCTCACTTTTACAACACTTTAACACCCCAACAATTTAAGATTATGTTAATACTTTTATGCCCTTTCATGCAAAAAGGGGTGGGGTATTTATAGGCCTCAATGGCTTTAGAATTGGAGCCAAAAAATATCACATCCCCGGATTTCGACGTACTAGCGGGTTCACCGCCCAATCTAGGCGATACAACCGCCTAATAGAGCTCGGTCGCGGTACCACCACCTAGTCTAGGTGGTACCATCGCCCAGAACACCTAGGAGACTGGAGTCCCAAGCAGTGCCACCATCGACCATGATTTCAGGTGCTGAATGGGCTGTTCAATCCGGCCCAATTCAGCCCTGTTAAGGGCCCAATGGCCCCTAACTAAGTTAGTGGGATTACCTCCTAATCCTAACTTAATTTACAGACTAACTATAATAATTAAGACATTTGACAAAGCATTTACGTTCCGGTATGTTAATTATTCTTCTGGCGAGCTTCCAACGAACTTCTGACGATCTCTCGACAATATTCGGACGAACTCCCGGAAAGCACCTGGACTTTACGACAATCTTCTTGACGAGTTCCGATGAGCTTCTTTAGCAAGCTCCTGGACTTCTCGATTAGTTCCAGCAGAACTTCTGATAAACATTCGAACTTCCGACGAACTCTTGAACTCCCAACGAGATATAGATCTTGACTCTGACACAACACCTGCTTTATGTCTTACTGCTATCGTAGTTAATCTTGCACACTTTTTTCAACATACAGATTAGATCAAATAATTTACCAATTGATTTCATCATCAAAATCTGAGATTCAGTAGGAAAACACTATAGCAATCACTTGAGAGATCCCCTCCTCTAGTTCTAAGTTTAGAATTCTATTGAAGGAGGAGTGAGTGCTTATAAAAGATTGTCTCCTAAACCTATAAAAAAGAGAAGAGGGGTGTAAAAGGGTTGTTGATCTTCGCCTATTGAAAAAAGATCGATTGTGGAAGTCAATGGCCTTAAGTGAAGAGGAATCGAGAGTGGATGTAAGTCACGACGACCGAACCACTATAAAAATCTAGTTTGCATTTCCTTCATAATTTTTCCTTATACTACAAACTAAATTCTAACTTTCACTATGCTTCTGTATGCTTTTAAGTTAAGCATCTTTTTGATACATTATCACTGAATGAACCAAATAGCAAGCCTAATTCAGCCCTAATTCGGGTCTAGTTGGCCCTTAATTGAGTTAGTATGGTTACACCCAAACCTAACTCAAATTAAGACCTAACTATAATGATTAAGACTTAAACAATTATAAAATAGTAAATCTAAGTTGTCTAGCTTGTTATTTGTTCATCCGAGCTCTCGACAAACTTCCGGTGCATCGTCCGAACCTTTGGCATATCGCCCAATCCATCAGCATGTTAACTCTCACAACGTCCGATCTTGGCGCAACATCCGATTTATCCAGCCCAATGCCCGATCTCTAACTCTGACCTAAATTTTGATTCTTTTTCTTTAATTATTTTATCTTTTCATGATCGAAGTTAGTCCTGCATCATTTTTCTCAAATAGCACATTAGATCATAAACTCATCAATTGATTTCATCGTCAAAATCCAGGATTCGACAATAGATATGTAGGATTTCAGGGATATACAATCTCCTTAGGTAACACATTTTTTTATATATGCATAGTTTTTCGATTTCACACGATGATGAAACTTTTTCTGGGAAAATTCTAGGATTTTATTTCATGTTCTTCTACTACACATATGATACTGCTCTAGATTTTCCAACATAGGAAATAAATTCAATGAGCCTTTCTATGGCTACGATTACCCCGATCACATCGATGACATTCCTTTAATGAAATTCTTGTTGTGCTCACGGCTTTAGGCCATCGAGGAAGCTAAACAGCTTGTCATTCTCAAACATAACTTGTATGTCTGGTATCAATGTAGAAAATTACTTTACATAGTTCTGAATGAAAGTAGTTTGGCAGAGTTGTCTCAACTTCCTTCTTGTGACGAACTCTGTGTTCTCAAGTAGAAACTAAGTTCTCAACTCCTACTTTAAGTCCTCCCATATGTCTGTTGAATCTTGGATTTTGATGATGAAACCAATTTATAGTGTTTATGATTTAATCAGTGTTTTGAGTGATGTATGAAGCTTCGATTATGGAGAGATAATTAAAGCAGGAAGAATCATGTTAAGCCAGAGTAGAACATGTCAAAAGGTTGGACGTCAAGCTGAATGATTGGTCAACATATCGATAGAAGGCTTCGGGCCATGGGTTCAAGCATCGAGCCAAGAAAAGCAAAAATTGCGCCAAGGAAATCAGAGTTACGGAAGTCAACTGGCCGATTGGGCAATAGACCGTAAGAGAGGACCATGTACCGAAGAATCAGACGAAGTGTCGATGAACCAATGATATGTCGGACAATATTTAATTAGCTTAATAATAATTATTTAGATATAAGTAGGTTTTATTTATGCAGGATTAACTATGATAGCGATCAAGGCATAAAGCATAATGAAGTCTTGGAGTTAAGAACAAGATTTAGTTGGGAGTCCGAGAGTTCATCGGAAGTCTGAACATTCGTTGGAAGTTCTGCCAAAATTAACCGAGAAGTCCAAGAGCTTGCCAGGGGTCCGTTGGAATATTGTCGAGAGATCGTCAAAAGTTCGTTAGAAGATAGCCGGAAGAAACCTAGACTTACTAGACTTATTTAGCTTAGTGTATGCCTTAAAATTTATAGTTAGAACATAATTTGGTTACAATTGGGTCAACCCAATTAGGGGCTAATTGAGCCTAAGTTTGGGCTATGTTAGGCAAAGTAAAAGGCCCAAATAGTGACCCAACATGTGGCACCGTCGGTGACACAATCTCTGAGACTATGTCAGACAATGGTATCGCTAGATTGGGTGGTGGTACCATCCATTGACAGTGTCAAGTGGTGGTACCACCAGTCTGGGTAGTGGTACTACCCAAACATAGTCTTCCAAGCGGTGGTATTGCCAGTACCTTAAAAATCGGGGATGAGACTCTTTTAAGCTCCAAGTTTGAATCTATTTGAGGCCTATAAATATCCCTCTCATCCCTACTCAGATAACACAACAACTGAGTACCCAAATTGGGAAAAATGCTATTGTAATCTTGAGAGTTCTCCTCTAGCCCAAGTGTTTAGAATTATGTTTAAGAAGGAGTAAGTGGGGGTGTAAAGGTTCTCTCCTGAACCTGTCAAAAGGAGAATCAAGTTATAAGGGTAATTGATCTTCGCCCATTGAAGAAAGATCGTTAGTGGGTGCTGGTGGCCTCGACAGAAGAGGAATCGGTGGAGTGGATGTAGGTCACAACGACCGAACTACTATAAAACTTGGTTTGCATTTTCATTCTTATAAATTATCTTTACTGCAAACTACATTACCTGCTTATTGCTTTTACTATGCTTATGAACGAGATTTGAAGTTATCTTTCCGAGATCAATTTTAATCGAACGAAGAGTTTTTCATAATTGATATTTTTAACCGCTACACTAATTCACACCCCCACAAACCACAACCCCACACCCCCCCCTCTCCTTCTCCTAGTACTGACTCGATCCTAATAATGTCCACTTAAAATATCAATTAGTTGATTTTTTACAAAACCTTTAAATAAGGAATAATTTAATTTTATTAGAAAAAAAATATGCATGTTAAATCTTCCAAATGTATGAGTTCCTCTTATATATTTTTTTAATTTCTCAATTCTTTTTGAAAATTGAGTTTTCTTTTTACCGAGATCATTTCCTATCACCTTCTTGAAGTTTTATTCATAGATTTTTTATCCTTCGTAAAAGAAGAGATTTTATTCATTGACTTTTAGTATACTTGATCTTTTATGCAATAATCATTTTCTACGAATCCTTCTTCCTTCTTTTACTATAATAGGGATTTGATTCATGAATTTTTAGTATGCACATTTTGATCTTTTATATAATGAATCCTTTCTCTATCTATTTATGAAAGTAGAAGATTCATGGACTTTCGACTCTTATAACTTGATCCTTTTTGTGATGAATGAATTTCTCCCTTCTTTTTTCTTTTTTTTTTATTTTTATGACAAAAGGAAGAAAAAAAATTGCTAACATCTCAAGAAAAGAAAAAAAATGCTAAATTGCACATCTTAAGAAGAACCAAAAACTACTTGAATATCTAAATAGAAGTACTAGCTTGCCCATTTCAAAAAGCAAAAGTAGTTATCTTACAAAGTTTTTGCTTAACTTCTTATTTCACAAATTTGCTAGCTTGCATAAATTGGTGTAAAACTTACTTGCATAGTTTAAAATACTTATTGAATGATTCTCATTTTTATTGATGACAAAGGGGGAGAAATGATGAATGTTTGGAATCATAATCTTGAATTTGGTATCATGCATAAAGTAATAGATGGTTAAAAAATGCTTTAGTATCATGTATGTTATGCCTAAAATGATTGAAAATATGAATGCTTTGGTATCATGAATATTATGCCCAAAATGATGTTAATTTTGGTATCATGCATGAAGTGATGAATGCTTTAGTATCATATAGGTTATGCCCAAAGTGATTTATTATCATGCATAAAGTGATGAAATTGTGCATGTTATACTTTGATGACTTGAAACTATGATGATGCACAATGTATGAAATTTTGATATATTGCATTTGATCACTATTATTGAAATTATTTCACTTGAATTCAAAGATTATGATTCCTTTTGAATTCAAGATTGCCTTATCTTAATATGGCATATAGATGGGGGAGTGAAGGTTAACTCCATCATCAATTGGTTATCATCATCAAAAAGAGAGATTGTTGAATCTCGGATTTTGATGATTAAATCAATTGATGAATTAATGATCTAATCCATGAGATAAGTTATGCAGGACTAACTACAATTGTGAGAAAGGCAAAATGATTAAAGAAGAATCAAAGTTGGGCCAGAGTCAATGATCAAGTATCGAGCCAGATGAATCGGGGGATACACCGAAGGATCGGACGATGCAGTGAAAGCTCGTCAGAAGTTCACCAGGAGTTCGCCAAAAGATCGTCGGATGTTCGTCAGGAGTTCGTTGGAAGATCATCGAGAGTTTGTCAAAAGTTCATCGAGAGTTCAGTTGAATAATTGACGTGCCGGACAACTTAGATTGCTTATATCGTAATTGTTTTAACCTTAACTATCGTAGTTAGGACTTTAATTTAAATTGATTTTGGAAGAAATCCTACTAACTTAATTAGGGGCTAACTAGGCCCTTAATAGGGTTGAATTAGGCCTATTGGATGGCTCATTCAGCTACTTGGAGCCATGTCAGGCGGTGGTACTGCCTAGATTGGGCGGTGGTACCGTCAGCAATTAATACTACCATTCTGTCACGGACTTAGCTGGTTTTGCCTAAGTCGTGCGGCACCCTTGCGTGTGCGTCCGCAAAGGTCAACCTCCCCGAAGTCTCCCATTGTCCCTTAGGACTAACAAAAGAGAGAACGGGCTAAAGAAAACGCCTCAATCGGGATCCACAAGCAAACATCTTCGAAAAACACTTCATAGACAATGCAAATTACAAACATACTTTACAAGCTCTGAACAGTGGCACAACAAAGGGTAAAATGGTCCATTACAGACCGAAAATCTCTCGCACGTATCCACATGACACAACCTTTATTTACAAGCCTAAAGAGGCCACCAACCCAACTAAAATGGGACTATTAAGCCTTCGGCTGCCCCTCTACATGTTGTACAAGGCATGAACATGCCAAAAAACACGGACATACATAAGCATTACATCAAACATCCTGTTTCGAAGTTTGTCCGTGACATTCTATCCCACTTATTCCTTCGACGTCCTCGTTGAAGCCTTTGTCGACACTGCAACTCCTCGCCTTTGCTGAGTCTTCAATCTTCTGCTCCAACTACAATGCGCCTATTCGCTCCTTGTTGCTCTCCGCTATTGTTTTTGAGTAGTCGAACCTTCGATCCGCCATGCTGCTTCAACTCACCAATGAATCTGACTTTGGTGTGGGGTTGGCTGAGTTGTGTTGATCCTTATTGACTCCTGCGGATCCCCCATATGAAGGAAAAGACCATCCTTACTGCACTAGTCGCTCAAATTCCTCTTGCTGCTTAAACTGGGTGGATGCTTGTTGGAGCTTTTAACGAGCATCGTCTTGCAAACTGCTGAAGTTTTGGGTCCTTCCTCCATAAAATTTGCTCATTGACTCTTCTTTCACTTAGTTGTCACATCCAAGTAGGTTCGCATCACTTTCGCTTTCGATTGGCATTTCATTGGGAAATGAAGCGGACAATCTACTCTTAGTAGCACTGATCACCGTTGGTGAGGATTTGACAACTATTATCTTCCATTATCTTCGAAAGGTCTTTGAACTTATGCAGAGCTCCTCTGTTGGATAGATAAGAGAATTGGGATACTCGGTTTCGCTCATTCTCTTAAGAGTTGAGAAGGCAAAGGTTACTTGACTTCGCCCGCTTCCTCGAGATTGTACTTCATGCATCGAGCTGGTTACTGGCCTTCGCTTGCTCTTTGCTCACACTTCTGAAGCACTTGAAGTGTTTGCACTCCTTGCGTTGAGTTAGTTACTGTGATTCACCTTCTCAATGCCATCGAACTTCTGGAATGCAGGAAGTTTTCACCCCAACTTGGAGTAATTCTCTCATAGGTTTGGTCGCCTCTGGGATTGTACCGTCTTCTCCATCAACCCTGCCGCCTACTCCATTGAGTAGCAAAGGTACAGCACCGCGTACTGCCTGCTTCGTTCCTTGGTTATGCACTCTTGCATGACCCGAAGTCCTTCACTTTCGGCTATCTTAATGAGAAGCTCATTGACACCGGTCTTACGAAGTTTCTCGGCCTCTGCCCTTCAACCTTGTCTCGGTACTTGGAGATTGCCTCTGCATGCTCCACCTCCTCGGCCCCTTTCACCGAAGTGGAGCTTCCAATAGCTCCCAATCATACCTCCGTATGATCTAGTCCCTCCCGAGACTAAGTCGTGTGTATCGCATTGCCACGAACTATTCCACCACGATCCGCTGCACCATGTCGCCTCCTGGTGACATCTCCATTGCATTCTGATCCTTATGGAATAAACTCGAATTGTGAACCCTCCATGTGTGGCCTCTGCCAATACATCGCAGGGTCTCCTCCACCTTCGATTTTATTCACTCCTTTGGCAATCGACCTTCATCCACCCACTCTTGGGTCACACCTAGATGAAGTACCGCTCTAGGACAGTCCGTCGCCTAGTAGCTCCCGAAGTCCACCGACTTCTCTATAATTTGTGCACCATTGTCTGGATCCTGGGCCTCTGCCCCTACCAGCATAATCTCCGCTGCGCATTGCTTCCTTTATGGCAACTTGAATGGCAACACTGTGGCATATTCTTCAAGAGTACCCACCTCTGAGTCCTCTTGCCCCGTGCTAAGGCCTTCTGAACCCAATTTCGCCTCCGCAAATTGAGTCGCCTTAGTTCCTCCATCAAATGCTTCTCCGAGATAAGGTGCATGTGCCCAGAAGCTCCCTTCGTCTTTGGCACCATACAAGATGAGTCCACTCCGTCAAAATGAAGGACCCATGGAACAACATGATCCTACTCTTGCCTCTGCAAGAGTTCATATCCTTGACCTCTGTCTAAGGAAAGCACTGTGCCTCTGCTCCATGTTCCAACTTCTATGTTGGCTCCCTTCATGCGGCTTGGGTACTTCGCCAAGTTACACCCAAGTTGCTCCGCTCCTCATTTTTGCATTGAGTCGATGGTGGCCCTCGCGCCCACCATTCCACAGGTCAGCCCTCCCTTGAGTCCGATCTCCACATCGACTCCAAGTGTGCCTTCATTTAAGTTACTTTGGGTCACTCCCCCACTTGATCTCGCAATGCATCCACCAATGCATTCTCTCAAGCGAGATCATGCGACGACTCCTCGCCGCTTGCTCAGTCCATCGAGCTTCGTGGAGTTGTTGTTTGTTGAGGTACTCCTCCTCAACATGTGAGGTTCGTCCCATATGATTCTCCCTCTAGAGAGCCGGGACTTATCCCTCCTGGATAACTACCCCGTTGGAGCAACATCTCTCTTCGTTTCGGAGACCACCATCCCCTTGGACTACTCCGATCTGTTGAACAAACTGTGTATTGTTCTGCCTCCTGCAAACGCACTTGCTAGATTACGACTCCCCGTCAATACAGTCCCCGCTGCACCCCTCAAGGCCTAGCAACATGCTGAACTCGTTGCACACTTCAGCCTCCTACGGATGTATCCTTCACATGCCGAAGAGAAAGTTTCAATGCTCCATGGCACCGAGTTTCGGTTGCCTTGGGATGGCCACGAACATTCCATCGTCCGCATACAAGCCCATGCATGAGTACCAAATTCTTTGAGTTAGCAATTCCCCTCACCTCTATGAGCTTTGCAGAACTCTTTTGGTCATTGAACAACTCATTCCACCTTGGATGGTCTCATCCTTTACTAAGCGCCTCGCTTGTCTTGAGCACCATCAAGTATAGTTGTCAATGTTGAGCCGTAGCTCAAACTCAGCCATCCCAACCTTTATGCGCTCCACATTCTTCCAAGCTTGCTTGTTCTTGTGGTGCCTCTTGCGCGAAAGGTTGGCCATTCCTTTGAATGCCAATGTCAGATGCCCGCTCCTCCGAGCAACTCCTTTTCCCTGCATCTCCATGCCCGTTTTCCCCCAAACGGTTGCGCGTGTGCTGACTGCCCTCAACGCAGCCCCGCTAGGTCCCCCACGTTTGCATGCTAAGTGTTTCTATGAGTGCTTGTCCCGCTCTGATACCATCTGTCACGGACTTAGCTGGTTTTGCCTAAGTCGTGCGGCAACCTTGCGTGTCCGTCCGCAAAGGTCAGCCTCCCCGAAGTCTCCCATTGTCCCTTAGGACCAACAAAAGAGAGAACGGGCTAGAGAGAACGCCTCAATCGGGATCCACAAGCAAACATCTCCGAAAAACACTTCATAAACAATGCAAATTACAAACAAACTTTACAAGCTCTGAACAGTGGCACAATAAAGGGTAAAATGATCCATTATAGACCGAAAATCTCTCGCACGTGTCCACATGACACAACCTTTATTTACAAGCCTAAAGAGGCCACCAACCCAACTAAAATGGGACTATTAAGCCTTCGGCTGCCCCTCTACATGTTGTACAAGGCATGAACATGCCAAAAGACACGGACATACATAAGCATTACATCAAACATCCTGTTTCGAAGTTTGTCTATGACAATTTGATGGTACCTCCCTGTCAGGTGATGATACTACTAGAGCCCGGTCTTCGAGGCTTTATCAGGTGGTCGTACTGCCTAGTGTTAGTCTGCAGGAGGTGGTACCATCCAATGATGGTGGTGGTATTGCTAGTACCTTGAAAACTAGGGATGAGACACTTTTTGATTATATTTTTGTAGTTATTAGGGTCTATAAATACCCTACTCTTTACTGCATGAAAGAGCACGAAAGTATGAACAAAGTCTTAGGATTTTGAGTTGTAAAAGTGTTACAAAAGTGCTAAGTGTCCTCCTCCTTTAGCTTTGTGATCATTCTAAGAGGGGTGTGAGGTTTGTAAAGGTTGTCTTCTAAACCTGTGAAAAGTATAAAGAGTTGTAAGAGGGTAGTTAGTCTTCGCCCATTGAAGGAAGACCATTAATAAACATCGATAGTCTTGACAGAAGAGGAATCGAGAGTGGACGTAGGTTACGACGATCGAACCACTATAAATTTGGTGTGCACTATTTTTTCTGCTCTTCATTACTATGTTTTAATTGCTTATTACATTTACTTCAAGTGAAGCATACTTTCGATATTATTTTTGATACGGATTTCATAGAATCAAGTTTTTTTATATCATTAAAGTTTTTCAAATCAACATAAGTTTTAGTGTAAGCATTGATTCACCCCTTACCGATTTCAGTCCTAACAATACCTATTGTATTAAACCCAAGGGAATCAAACCCCACCGCATGGATAACATCCTCGATAAACTTAAATATCATCCCATGTATCAACTCACGGATTTATCATCCACTGGCACATCTCTCGTAGAATGATAACTTGTTAAGAATCATCTGATAAGATATCTTCTATATAATTTTTTCTTGACCAGGTACTACTCATGTTACCTCATCATCTTCACCTTGTTGTGAGGTTTACCACCCTCGGAATTTGCAACAAGGGTACAAACTCTTCTAGTGAAACTAATGAGAACTAACTTAAAAATACATAAATACATATATAACATTAGCACTATCTTATTTGCTACTTGCTATAACCACGTACATATTCACATGTATTAATTTATGATTAAAAAATATGATTAAAATAATTATACTAACACATCATGGAAGCATACCATGATACAAGTATATAAAGAACATGAACCATATTTAAAGCAAAGCTTATAACACTTTATCATATCCAAAAAAAATAGAAATAAATGTTTATCCATATCTTTGCTATTTAAAAATAAAATTTATTATTTTAAAAACATCTATTTGGGTCGACGAGCCACTTACTGAGTCCAATATTGGGTTGACTTAGTCCGTGATCAAGATGGCATGAAAATTAAAGCAACGTAACGTTTGGTTGAAAGAGAGTCACATCATCGTTGACTACGACGACAAATGTGAGACTCGTTAGTTGCCGATGTATCTATCAAGATAGATATAAAAGCACAAGCAAGCACTTCTCCAGCAACTGCACAACTTAATCAAGCTCGTGACTGTCATTTGATTTCCAACACCAATAACTACATGTGTCTTCCAAATGTATGTCGATCATGCAAGCCATGTAGAATACTTATGGTGGTTTTGCAATCCCCCCAACAATAGGACTCTCGAGTTGGTGGCAACCCTTCTCAGCCATTGTAACAAATACCTTGCATCATCCCCTTATCAAGGCATAACAAAAGGTAGGAGACAGGGTGGATTCAAGATGATTTTTAACACCCGCATCATAAGGAGAAATCTAGATGGAATAACAAATCTTAAATCTACTCTTTGCAGCAAAAGTTGAATTGTCATCTTGCTTGCCGTGAATAGTGTGCAGTAATCTTTGCCAGCATTCCAAAAAATACACGAGAGTCAGATAGCAGAAGGTAATATAAAATCAGAACCTTGCACTTCTCACGCCTCCTAATAAAATATGTTTTAAGAGGAGAAACCAAAGAAATAGTATCATCAATTAATTATCATTATAAAAAAAAAAAAAGATTATTGAATCCCGAATTATGATGATAAAATCAATTAATGAATTTATGAACTAATCGGTATTGAGAAAAAGTGATACAGAACTAACTTCGATAATGAAAAGATAAATCAATTGAAGTAGAAGAAGGGTCAGAGTTAGAAATAGCGCGTCAAGATGGAAGGATCAATTGCGCTAAGATCAAATATTGGCGATGTCAACATGCCGATAGATCGGACAATACGCCAATATCATTTTTTTTTTTTTGAATTTAGCATGTTTTCATGTTGAATATATAATCTAATGTATTTCATTTCAATTTTTGAGTTTAACAATATGTAGATTTTCCAAACCACATCAAACTTTTATCATAGGAGTCAAATATGATACCGATGCTCTTTCCATTTTTTTTTTAATAGGATGATTTTATGGGTATTTTATGTGAAATTTATTATATTTTTAATTAATTTTATAACTGAGTGTATTTCAATTCATTTTCAAGGGTATTTTTATTTTTGAAAGATTTTAAGATTTTGACACTTTTCAAGTGGATCCTACAATCAAAAATATTTCAATTTATTTTCAAGGATAATGATATAAAATTCTTCCAAACCACCTAAAACTTTCACATTATAGTCAAATATGATATTAGTGCCTTTTTAAATATTTTTATTTTATAATTATATGATTATTTTATATCAAATTTAATATATTTGTTATTAAATCTACAGTCACGTTTACTTCAGTTCATTTTTAAGTGCAAGGGCATGAAGTTTCTTCAAACCACCAAAAGCTTTCACATGTGAATCAAATATGATATTAATACTCTTTCCAGTGTTTTTCTATTTTATAATAATTTTATAGATATTTAATATCAAACTTGACATATTTTCAAGTTGAATATTTAGTCGAGTGTAATAATATGAAATTTCTCAAGATCAATTAAGACCTTCACATTAGTAGTAAAATATAATAATAACATGCTTGTAACATTGTTTCTACTTTTGGAGGAATTTAAGAGTTTTTTTATGAAATTTGAGATATTTTTCATATTTGATTTCATTTTCAAGTGTGATGAGAGGGAGCTCCTCGAAACCACATGAAACTTTCACATAAGTAGTCAACCATGATACTAATACTCATTTCAGTGTTTTTTTTTTTTTTTTTTAAGGATTTTATCGGTTTTCTAAGAGATTTTTGGCATGTTTTCATGTGGATTTTATAATCGAATGTATTTTAATTAATTTCTTAGTTAAACAACATGATGTTCCTCCACACCACTTCAAACACTGAAATTAATGGTCAGATATGACACTAATATTCATTTTAGTTTTTTCTATTTTTCAATCTTTTGAGGATTGTATGGGTTCTTGTATGAAATTTAGCATATTTTCAACTAAATTTTATAATCAAGTACATTTCAATTCATTTTCAAGTATAACAAATGAAGTTCTTCCAGACCACCTAAAACTTGTTACTTAATAGTCAAATATAAAATTAACACCCATTTCAGTACTTTTTTTATTTTTTAATAATTTTATGAGCTTTTCATATAATTTAGCATACCTTCACGTGGATCCGACATTTTAGAATATTTAAGTTCATTTTCAAATGTAGGGACATGAAGTTCCTCCAAACCATCTAAAACTTTACTCATATGAGGTATTCATAATTTATTTTTTTAATAGATTTGTCTATTTTAGAATATTTTAAAAGTTCTTATGAAATTTATTATATTTTCATGTTAATTGTGTAGTGGAGTGTATTTCAATTTAATTTTTGGTGTAATAAGATGAAGTTTGTTCAGAAAACTTTAAACTTTCATCATCTAAGGTAAATATGATATAAATGGTGAATCAATTAGTTTTTAAGTCTATGATGATTTTAGTAGCTATTTTGGAAATATTAGGCTTTAGGCCTCTTTGAAGAAATTTATCATACCAAGTACAGGAAGCTCTCATGGGTGCTATTGTAGGCACAACTGTGGATCATGCTGTGTTGGGGAGGCCACGGGGACGATGGAGGAGGAGAGGCCGTAGATGTAGTCAATGCAACCAAACTCGATGGCCCAACAACGGAGAAGGGAGAAAGGTGGGAGATCGGAAATGAGGAAATGTGATTAGTAGGCCATGCTCTTGATCGCCACGGCATTATCTGCAATTTCTCAAGTATCCTCCATATCTACGATGGACAACGAAAGAAGGAAAAGGAAGAAGGTGGAGAAGTTGTTATCTAAGAGGGAGAAGTTAGAACCGGATCCATTTAATCCGGTTTGATCTTTGGTTTATTCCTTGGTTTACATAGATTCAATCTCAAACCTCACCTACCACGTAATAAAGTTCAATTAATAACGACAGAACTATTCATTCACGAAAATAAATGCTTCCTAATAAATTCTCAATATAGAGGTACTACCGATTAAAAAATAATCATGGCGTTTTTGCAATAAATTAGTTTATAGGCTCATCTTCATCTTCCTATAAGAACAAAGGTTTGTATATATATATATATATATATATATATATATATATATATATATATGTATATACTTTGCAAATTTTAACTGCAATGTTCTTAAGAAATTAAGATATTTAAGATATCCTTCGCATATAAGAACAGCATAATTACTCAAATTTTCATCCAAAACTTCTGTTGGAAAAATTTTCCGGAGAATTATGATATTGAGAAGATGATAAGAGACTAAAGACTAAAACCTTCTATCGATCATAATAACTTGCAATCTCTCTCAAACTCTCAAATCTCCCTTAAATACTCAATGCATTACGTTGTCTGATCAAGTCAATAGTTTGACTTTAACTAAAACTCTACTTTAACTAAAACTTTTAGATCAATCTCTTATCTAATAATAGAGCTTCATTTAATATTCCGACAGAATAAGCATTCCATAGCGGCATATACTGCTGGAGTTAAAAGCTGACATCAACATTAAAAAAAAAAAGTCATCTTCTGCTAATACATTAATAACTATATGTTTAGTTGGTCATATCTGATCGATCAGCTTGAGCAACTTTCGTACATCTGAAAACAAAAGGTGCTCCATAACAACTGCATTCACATAAATTGATCATTCAAAAGGTGAAGTTTGATCAACAAACCTCGGTCTCAAACTTGAGACAAATACCCATGCTGAAGAGTTCCTGGTAGAGCAGCTTGGCACCATAAGGAACATTGATCCGGACTATATTCTCACCAGACTGGCAGAACCCGCAATATGGACCACGAATCTTCTTGCCTCCAGGCACAGGTCGCAAGATAACATTTACAGCTCGCTGGCATTTCTGGCAGATGTGCATCTGAAAGAAGTCACTCAGCATAAACAAGCGCTCATGAAGGTTGGCTGCTGCACCATGGGCAAGCAAGCAGTCTCGTTCCATTTCTCCAAACTTCACCCCGCCAAACCGCTTTCTGTCTGCCACTGGCTGCCTCGTCAGTGGGTGAACTGGTCCGGTGTTCCTGAACTTAACCTTATCTTCGGCCATATGGATCAGCCGCTGATAGAACGTAGGGCCCATGAAGATCATAGAGCGCATCATTTCACCGGTCCGACCATTTAAAACTCTTTCACTTCCCCATCTAGAGTACCCTGCTCTGAAATTTGATTAGGTAGATAATTAAATAGGAGGGTGTAAAATCTGAGTTGGTTCAAGCAGACAATGCAATTTTTGTACATGAATAATAAAAGCTTCAAAAACCAGTAATCAGCAAACTCTTTATGAATCTGCACAATCAACCTTAGCAAGAATAAGAAAAAACTATAAAGTCGAAGTTTTCATTATCCCTCACCATATTGGAATATTTATATTTTCCCTCAAAACACTAGAAAACTGTCTATATGTACACATACAAAGTATATAAATATGTGTTGAGTTCAAATGTTCAAGCTTTTAAATTTTCTTAACATGAGTATATGTGAAATTTCTTGCTTTGATGAGTAATAAAATTTTGGACACTTTAACACTGATAGAGATGTAAATGAATTTTTTATATGGCTACTAAAGTGATAAATTGCTTGTTTCATGCTGACCTAAAGTCACCAATCACTCGCTTCATGGTAACCAAAAGTCACAACGGAGAAGACATGAAAAGCATGTTTACATGAAACTTCAAACTGCTCAGCATGAACTGATTGTTTTATGCTGTCATTTTTGTTCACATAAAGGAAAAATGACAATGCTGGGAAGGGAGAAAAAAATGACAATGCTGAGAAGGGACAGCCAAACATCCAGCAGAAACTAGTTTGGTACCAACCTGAAACAAAACCTGTTTTTTCAAGAAGTGCTGATCCTACCTGAATAGAATCAATCGCTTTGGCTATTTCCTGATCTTGACCTCAACCTAATGGACCAAAACCAATCCATTTAAGATGTCCCAATGGGCTAATGTATTCAGATCATGTCTAGATTGGGCAAAGCTTTTAAGATGTCCCAATGGGCTAATGCGTCAGATCATGTCTAGATCAGGAAAGCTAGCTCCATCAAACAGGGTTAAGCACAGTTTCCTTGCACAAAGGATCCAAAAGACCCTGTTGGATCTGGCCAGATACGATCATAAGGTAAACATAGATGTTTTACCCACCAAGTCAAGACCAACTCTACCAGATTTTGGCAGCCTTAGTTGTAATATCCCTCACTGTTGAAAATTATTAATAAGGGTTTATATGTAAATTTAAGGACCTATATGTAAATATAAAAATTTCAAGGACTAAACTTCTATGTTGCAAAATAAAAAGAAAATAAAGAAAACCGAAATTTTCGGTTTTATCCCACCGCCTCCCACGCACTCTCTGTTTCTTCGAGAAACAGAGAGCGGTGGGGCGTGAGGAGAGAAGAAAGAAGAAGAAGAGGGAAAAGAAAAGAGGAGGAAGAGGGAGAAGAGAAGAAAAGAAGAAGAAGAAGAAGAGAAGGAGAAGAAGAGAAGGATAAGAGAGGGAAGAGGGAGAGGAGCGAGAGGTGGCAGCAGCTAGGGCTGTAGCACCTCTGTTTCCTGCAGGTGGAAACAGAGGAGAGGTGTGGGGCGTTCGAAGAGGAGAAGAAGAAGAAGAGGAAGAGAAGAGGAAGAGGAAGCAGGAGAAGAGGTTGTGATACCTCTGTTTCCTGCAGAGGAAACAGAGGAGAGGGTGTGTGTGACGCTGGGGAGGAGGGAAGAAGAAGAGGAGAAGAAGAGAAGAAATAGAGAAGGGGAAGAAGGGGCTGCGGCTGCGGCGATGGCAGCTGCAGTTGGAAGAGTAGAAGGAGAGGAAGATGAGCAGGGGAGGAAGAAGAGGCTGCAGCCGTGGCTGAGGCTGCGACTGCAGCAGTGCAGCTGGGAAAGAAGAGAAGGAAAGGAAGAAGAAGAGAAAGGAAAAGGGAAGAAGAGAGGAAGAGGAGAAGGGGAGGCAGCTGCGGCAGTGGCAGCTGTAGCTGGAAGAGAAGGAGAGGAAATAGAGCAGGGGAGGAAGAAGAGGCTGCGGCTGTGGTGGCTGCGGCCATGGCTGCGACTGCGGCAGTTGCAGTTGGGAAAGAAAAGAAAGGAAAGGGGGAAAAAGGGGCTGCGGACGGGATTGCGGCCGCAGTGACTGTGTATGCAGCAGCTATGTCTGCAAAAGAAGGGAGAAAGGAAGGTAGTGCGGTGGAAGGGGCTGCGATTGTGGCAGCGGCAGCGGCGGCGGCTGTGGCAGCTGCGTTTGGGAAAGAAAAAGAAGGAATGAGAGTAAGAGAGAGCAAGTGACTTTGCCTCGATGTTCGACACGTGGTGTAGTTGCGAATAAAGGAAGAAAACGGGAGAACAAAACAAAACAGAGAGAGGACACGGAGGAAAAGTAGAAGGATTGGACTGACACCTTCCTTAGATATTAAGATCAAAATATTTGAAAGGCAAGTTCCCTGATCGTTTCTCCTATAATTGCTCTGATATTTCTTATTGCAAGTTTCCCGATCGTTCCTCCTGTAATTGTTCTAATCTTTCCTATTGCAAGTATCCTGATCTTTCCTCACTGTCATTTTTATCTCTACATTTGCTTTGAATATGAGGAACTTTGAATTGTTCTAGCCTTGCATTTGATATATCTCTTGTTTAGACATATCGATCCGAATCTGTGCAACTTCTGAGATTTTGACCTTTCTACCTTGTTATGATTATAACTTCATGTATTGACCTCTGATTTGGACAAAACTTATTTGATCAGAATATAGACTCATAAACCTTTGTTTTGATTGCTTATTTTAAGAATTCGGAGTAAGTTTGTCTGCCCAAACTTCTGTTTCAAATGAGCCTACAGATTCTGCAAAACAGGGATCGAAATTTCTGACCTTTTGATACTGAACTGCTTATAAGTCCCTGTTGCAAACGTTGATTTATTCAAAGCTTATTTCATTGGAAACTAGACTCGTAGATCTTTCTATTGATATATTGATTAAAAGATTTGGAATCCAAACAGCTACCCAGTTATCTGTTGAATCTGACATTATGAATTCTGCCAAACAGAGATTTTGTTCTACGACCCTTGTTTACCAAATTATTTGTAACTCTCTCTATTGGACAGTTCAATTCATATGAAGCCTGTCTTATCTGAAAGTATAATCCAATGATAAATTTCTGAGTAAATTGGAGCACGATTGATAGTTTGAATCATTTGTTCAATGTGCCTCTTGTATTTTGCAAGAAATCGAGCTTTGGTCGATTTCTAATATTCTGGTTTCATTCCTTTGGAAATTGATATCCTTTAGCTTTCTTATTCAATTGAGCTTTATAATACTGCTTTGAATTCTTGTATGCTCTTGTCCTTAAAGTTATTTGCATTCTTGAAAACTATTGTGTAACGTTTATGCTATATCGTATTGACTCATTTAGGCACATGTGTATCCCATTGTTCCGCATTTGCTTTCGATATGTGCCTATTCCATTTCCTTTCAAAATCCGAATATCATTGTGAAAGATTATTGCTTACTTCGTATTGACTCGTAAAGGCACATGTACGTTTTGTTGTTCCGCGTGTGCTTCCGAAATGTGCTACTTATTGTTAAAACTGTCCTCTTGTACTCTGGTGTTATGGGATTGTCTGGACCTTTGCCAGAAATGGTAAAGGGTGTTATTCTGGTCCTTTGCCAGAAATGGTAAAGGGTGTTATTCTGGACCTTTGCCAGAAATGGTAAAGGGTATGTGCTTAGAGCCTGCGATGCTCTGCCGGCCCCCTCTGACTTCACCTAGACGTGGGTGGATGGAGCTCCCAGACGTGGGAGACTTTTGTCAGGTGGTCATTCGGAAATGGATGAATCACATTCTGACTGAGATCCCACTACACCTTCTGTATGTTTGATATGATATCCAGAGCTTTGGTTATGTGTTTCTGTACATGCTTTGGATAAGAATGATATGATTGCAACGTCAAGGACGACGTTTGAGCTTCTGTACGGTATTTGTTTTTGATATGCTCTAAAATGGTTCATTCACTGTTGATATGTTTCGAAATGTTCCATATGCCGTTGATATGCTCCGGAACATTTCATACGCCATTGATAAGCTCCGAAATGTTTCATTTGTTATTGATATGCTCCGAAACATTTCATATGCCTTTGTTATGCTCCGAAACGTTTCATCTGTTATTGGCATGTTTCAAAATGTTCCATATGTCGTTGATATGCTCAGGAACTTTTCCTACGCCATTGATATGCTCCAATTACTCTGTGCTCCATTTGCTATGAACTGATATGTTCTGAAATGTCATATCTGCCATTGATATGCTCCAATTACTCTATGCTCCATTTGTTATGAATCAAATATGTTTTGAATGACATGATACATATGATTTTGTATCTAATGAGATGGTATCCTTGAGAATTCTTGTATTCTGCCTTACATTATGATACCTTACTCGTTTGAAACCGTTCCTTTTGTTCTGAATATGTTTTGTCACTTGCTGAGCCGTTTTTTGCTCACTCCGTTGTTATATAAATCGTTCAGGTCAGCGTGTCACTCTTCGAGATGTTTGATTTGGGCTGAGGCAATGGATAGCTATTCAGAATTATGGGCAAGTCTTGTTGGTTGTTATGCTATTGTTGTATAAGCATATTTTGTATGTAATGAATTGTTCTGATGATCGAAATGGATATACCATGTAAAAGTGTTAGAAGATCTCTCTTATTTGGAATTTCGGAATGTTAAGTCTAATTTATGACGATATGAACTTGTGGTGAATAGTTGGAGTTCTGATTGTATAATTTATTTAGCTTGTGGATTTATAAATGTTGTTCATGTTTGTCAAGTTGGCTTGGGTTGCTATAAATGTGAATTATCGAGTGATGTGATATATGATTTTAAAATGCACATGTTTTATGGATGTGAATTTGATTGAATGTTTTTCAGTGTCCTCAAACGTTAGTTTGGATCCTGGATTGGTCTGTGATGAAAATTTAAAAAAAATCATGGATATTTTGAGGGGCGTGACAGAGGTGGTATCAGAGCATCATTTGAGGATCACTGAAATATTTGATATGATAACGTGCAAAATATATTGAGGTCTAGTGAACTATAGTGATTGGTGAAAATTTTCTTTGATGTATTTTAGGAATCTAGGATTATGAGGACATTTAGTCCTCCTATTTCATTTGTTTTTGATTAATTAAGTGGGATGAAAGGGGTAATCAGGGATATTGAATCAGAGTGGCGTAGCAGAAGCATGGTGCACCTAATTTCATTGGTGGTAGAAAAATATGATTGAAAATGAATTAGAAAGTGATAACAAGAGGGTCAAGACATTTGAATTTGAAATGGGAAGTCACCACAAAAGACTCAATCACGTGTGGATTGCAACTTAAATTATGAAACAAGTTTGTGTTTATGGGTGACTAGAGTTTATTTTGCTTGTAGAAAGTTGGATCATAAAATAAAAGACTGTCCTTTGAACAAGAAGAAAGAGTCACTGCCTCATAAACCATCAGCCCATGTCAGAGTGTATGCTATCACTGAATATGATTCTAAAACTTCTGAATTAGTGATCAAAGGTATTATACATGTTTATGAAAGAATGCAAATATTTGTTTGACCATGGGTCCCATCTACGATTTGATTCGTAACATGTTGCTTATCACTTGGGCATTCAACCTAGACCACTGCATTATGTGATATATGTAAATACAATCATTGGAGATTCTTTAATAACGAACTTGAATCTGGTCCTCTTGTCTGATTTTATTGGAGAACTTGAGCTTTTGCTGATTTAGTTCTCCTAGAGATTTGGAGTTTTGATATTATACTTGGTATGGATTGGCTATATTCCTACCATACCAATAGGGATTAGTATATAACAAAAGATCACTTTTTGCATATTTGATCAGCCGATCTTTTATTTTGAGAGTATTGGACATGATTTATCTCATTGCCTAATGTATCCCAGGATGAATTGCCCGAATTACCTCCAAACGTGACTTTGCTTTTGATTTGGTCCTTGGGACAATCCTAAAATCTAAGCCTCTCTACAGAATAATATCATTTGAGTAGATGGAATTAGAAAAACAACTACAAGGATTATTAAATGAGGATTTTATTTGGCTTAATATTTTATCATGGGGTGCTCTGGTGTTAGTTAAAAAGATGGATGGAACATTGAGGTTTTGTATTGATTATGGATAGTTGAATCAAGTGACCAAAAAAAAAAAAAAAAAACGAGTATTTTCTTAAGTAACGACTGGCTTGATTAATTACAGGGTGCGCAAGTATTTTTAGAAATTGATTGAAGGTCGGGTTACCGTCTATTGAGGATCAAGGAGGAGAATATTTCGGTCATTCTTGGATAATTATGTCATTATATTGTATAGATGAAATTATTTAAGAGCAGGAGGAGGAAATAAAGATATCATAATCCTCATCTTTTCATCGATTGAGCTATGATCAATTTAGAGGACTAAATTTTCATTTAAGGAGGGGAGAGTGTAATATCCCTCACTTTTGAAAATTATTAATAAGGGTTTATATATAAATTTGAGGACCTATATGTAAATATAAAAATTTCAAGGACTAAACTGCTATGTTGCAAAATGAAAAGAAAATAAAGAAAACCGAAAATTTCGGTTTTAACCCACCGCCTCCCACGCACTCTCTGTTTCTTCGAGAAACAGAGAGGAGCGGTGGGGCGTGAGGAGAGAAGAAAGAAGAAGAAGAGGGAAAAGAAGAGAGGAGGAAGAGGGAGAAGAGAAGAAAAGAAGAAGAAGAAGAAGAGAGGGAAGATGGAGAGGAGAGGGGGAGGCAACAGCAGCAGCTAGGGCATCTGCACCTCTGTTTCCCGCAGGTGGAAACAGAGGAGAGTATGTGTGGGGCGTTGGGGAGGAGAAGGGAAGAAGAAGAAGAGAGGAGGATAGCTGCGGCAAGGCTACAGCGAGGAGGTGTGTGGCGTTGGGGAGGAAAAAGGAAGAGGAGAAGAAGAGAAGGAGAAGAAGAGAAGGAGAAGAGAGGGAAGAGGGAGAGGAGCGAGAGGTGGCAGCAGCTAGGGCTGCAGCACCTCTGTTTCCTGCAGGTGGAAACAGAGGAGAGGTGTGGGGCATTCGAAGAGGAGAAGAAGAAGAAGAAGAGGAAGAGAAGAGGAAGAGGAAGCAGGAGAAGAGGTTGTGATACCTCTGTTTCCTGCAGAGGAAACAGAGGAGAGGGTGTGTGTGACGCTGGGGAGGAGGGAAGAAGAAGAGGAGAAGAAGAAGAGAAGAAAAAGAGAAGGGGAAGAAGGGGCAGCGGCTGCGGCGATGGCAGCTGCAGTTGGAAGAGTAGGAGAGGAAGATGAGCAGGGGAGGAAGAAGAGGCTGCAGCCGTGGCTGAGGCTGCGACTGCAGCAGTGCAGCTGGGAAAGAAGAGAAGGAAAGGAAGAAGAAGAGAAAGGAAAAGGGAAGAAGAGAGGAAGAGGAGAAGGGGAGGCAGCTGCGGCAGTGGCAGCTGCAGCTGGAAGCGAAGTAGAGGAAATAGAGCAGGGGAGGAAGAAGAGGCTGCGGCTGTGGTGGCTGCGACCATGGCTGCGACTGCGGCAGTTGCAGTTGGGAAAGAAAAGAAAGGAAAGGGGGAAAAAGGGGCTGCGGACGGGATTGCGGCCGCAGCCACTGCGTATGCAGCAGCTATGTCTGCAAAAGAAGGGAGAAAGGAAGGTAGTGCGGTGGAAGGGGCTGCGATTGTGGCAGCGGCAGCGGCGGCGGCTGTGGCAGCTGCGTTTGGGAAAGAAAAAGAAGGAATGAGAGTAAGAGAGAGCAGGTGACTTTGCCTCGATGTTCGACACGTGGTGTAGTTGCGAATAAAGGAAGAAAACGGGAGCACAAAACGAAACAGAGAGAGGACACGAAGGAAAAGTAGAAGGATTGGACTGACACCTTCCTTGGATATTCAGATCAAAATATTTGAAAGGCAAGTTCTCTGATCGTTTCTCCTATAATTGCTCTGATATTTCTTATTGCAAGTTTCCCGATCGTTCCTCTTGTAATTGTTCTAATCTTTCCTATTGCAAGTATCCTGATCTTTCCTCACTGTCATTTTTATCTCTACATTTGCTTTGAATATGAGGAACTTTGAATTGTTCTAGCCTTGCATTTGATATATCTCTTGTTTAGACATATCGATCCGAATCTGTGCAACTTATGAGATTTTGACTTTTCTACCTTGTTATGATTATAACTTCATGTATTGACCTCTGATTTGAACAAAACTTATTTGATCAGAATATAGACTCATAAACCTTTGTTTTGATAGCTTATTTTAAGAATTCGGAGTAAGTTTGTCTGCCCAAACTTATGTTTCAAATGAGCCTACAGATTCTGCAAAACAGGGATCGAAATTTCTGACCTTTTGATACTGAACTGCTTATAAGTCCCTGTTGCAAACGTTGATTTATTCAAAGCTTATTTCATTGGAAACTAGACTCGTAGATCTTTCTTTTGATATATGGATTGAAAGATTTGGAATCCAAGCACCTGCCTAGTTATCTGTTGAATCTGACATTATGAATTCTGCCAAACAAAGATTTTGTTCTACGACCCTTGTTTACCAAATTATTTGTAACTCTCTCTATTGGACAGTTCAATTCATATGAAGCCTGTCTTATCTGAAAGTATAATCCAATGATATATTTCTGAGTAAATTGGAGCACGATTGATAGTTTGAATTATTTGTTCAATGTGCCTCTTATATTCTGCAAGAAATCGAGCTTTGGTCGATTTCTAATATTCTGGTTTCATTCCTTTGGAAATTGATATCCTTTAGCTTTCTTATTCAATTGAGCTTTATAATACTGCTTTGAATTCTTGTATGCTCTTGTCCTTAAAGTTATTTGCATTCTTGAAAACTATTGTGTAACGTTTATGCTATATCGTATTGACTCATTTAGACACATGTGTATCCCATTGTTCCGCATTTGCTTTCGATATGTGCCTATTCCATTTCCTTTCAAAATCCGAATATCATTGTGAAAGATTATTGCTTACTTCGTATTGACTCGTAAAGGCACATGTACGTTTTGTTGTTCCGCGTGTGCTTCCGATATGTGCTACTTATTGTTAAAACTATCCTCTTGTACTCTGGTGTTGTGGGATTGTCTGGACCTTTGTCAGAAATGGTAAAGGGTGTTATTCTGGACCTTTGCCAGAAATGGTAAAGGGTATGTGCTTAGAGCCTGCGATGCTCTGCCGGCCCCCTCTGACTTCACCTAGACGTGGGTGGATGGAGCTCCCAGACGTGGGAGACTTTTGTCAGGTGGTCATTCGGAAATGGATGAATCACATTCTGACTGAGATCCCACTACACCTTCTGTATGTTTGATATGATATCCAGAGCTTTGGTTATGTGTTTCTGTACATGCTTTGGATAAGAATGATATGATTGCAACGTCAAGGACGACGTTTGAGCTTCTGTACGGTATTTGTTTTTTATATGCTCTGAAATGGTTCATTCTCTGTTGATATGTTTCGAAATGTTCTATATGCCGTTGATATGCTCCGGAACATTTCATACGCCATTGATAAGCTCCGAAATGTTTCATTTGTTATTGATATTCTCCGAAACATTTCATATGCCTTTGTTATGCTCCGAAACGTTTCATCTGTTATTGGCATGTTTCGAAATGTTCCATATGTCGTTGATATGCTCAGGAACTTTTCCTACGCTATTGATATGCTCCAATTACTCTGTGCTCCATTTCCTATGAACTGATATGTTCTGAAATGTCCTATCTGCCATTGATATGCTCCAATTACTCTATGCTCCATTTGTTATGAATCAAATATGTTTTGAATGACATGATACATATGATTTTGTATCTAATGAGATGGTATCCTTGAGAATTCTTGTATTCTGCCTTACATTATGATACCTTACTCGTTTGAAACCGTTCCTTTTGTTCTGAATATGTTTTGTCACTTGCTGAGCCGTTTTTGGCTCACTCCGTTGTTATATAAATCTTTCAGGTCAGCGTGTCACTCTTCGAGATGTTTGATTTGGGCTGAGGCAATGGATAGCTATTCAGAATTATGGGCAAGTCTTGTTGGTTGTTATGCTATTGTTGTATAAGCATATTTTATATGTAATGAATTGTTCTGATGATCGAAATGGATATACTGTGTAAAAGTGTTAGAAGATCTCTCTTATTTGGAATTTCTGAATGTTAAGTCTAATTTATGACGATATGAACTTGTGGTGAATAGTTGGAGTTCTGATTGTTTAATTTATTTAGCTTGTGGATTTATAAATGTTGTTCATGTTTGTCAAGTTGGCTTGGGTTGTCATAAATGTGAATTATCGAGTGATGTGATATATGATTTTAAAATGCACAGGTTTTATGGATGTGAATTTGATTGAATGTTTTTCAGTGTCCTCAAACGTTAGTTTGGATCCTGGATTGGTCTGTGATGAAAATTTAAAAAAAATCATGGATAATTTGAGGGGCGTGACACTAGTATTCCTATTTGTTATGGGACACAAGTCAAGAAACATTGAACACCTAGCACATTAGGTTGAGCACTTTAATGTAACTAAGATAGTCCGCATGAGCGCGACTTAACTTTAACTCTTGAAGATGATCTAAACTAATACCAGCAAGCAAATTTGCAAAGAACATAAAACATAACCAACCTGTGTAACTGGGCTGTTATGTCATCAACTGAGGCAGTGGAGAATGGTGTAGCGTATCTTTTTGAACCTTCACAAGCAATTCCTTTCCCCAAAGCAGCCTCAAGAAGCTGTCCAGGGGTCTGCCGAGTTGGAAAGGCATGTGGATTTATAACAATGTCTGGAACTATACCTTGATGGGTAAAAGGAAAGTTCTCTTGAGTTTCCAAAAAACCAATGACACCTTTCTGGCCATGCATACTGGAAAACTTGTCCCCTAAACAGGGAGATCGGACCTGCATACACACAATAAAAAGATCAAGTTTATATTCAAAAGACAAATTTTAAGTGCAGTTCCTCCCTGTAAAAGTGTTAATAGTTGTACAAAATATGAAAAGCAAAGAACCAAAAACATTTAAAAGTCTCTTCTGCAGGAAAGCAGAACAGAACAATTCAAATAAACAGTTAAAATAGTATTAACATAAAATAGTTAATAACTCTACACATACCTTCTTAAAGTGTCCAGAACATGGTTGTCAAACTTGCTTTCCTACCTAGGATCATAATAGGGTTCACCAACTAGAATCATAGGATCAGTTCATAGAATCATAAGAACCTACAATCTAAACAAATTAATTTTAAGGATCATATAAATACTCATAGAAAAGTATAAATTTTTTTTTAGAATTTTGTTACTTAAGCTTAATAATTGCATTTTTTAAATAAATACATATTCTAATAATATTATTTATGATTTGGATGAATAATAATCTTATTGTTCTGTGTTCTTATTCTTTCAGGTCCGGAACAATGGTTCGATTAATCTCTCTTATATTACTTGAGCATCTTAGCCAATGAAAGTTATTTTCTAAAGGAGCGATTGCATTACTGATGATATTTCTGTGATGATGTTTCAAGAAGATAACAGAGAAAAAGTTATTCCTTCAATTAGATATAAATATGCACAACCCTCAGATTATTTCATACAAGTATCTCTTTTATTTCTTTTTCATACAAACTAACTGACAAGACTAGTGCCAATGTCCATTTTGTCTCTGGTTCTAGAATTCAAGATTAGGGTTGAGTGATATTACATATGTTACATTAGAATTCAAGATTAAGTCTGAGAGATGTTATATGTGCCCATCCAGCCATCTTACTCTGGCACTTGCACAAAAAGTCTGGATGTAATATCAGATGGAGTCATTTCCATATGCTAAATTTCTGGCTTCATGTACTGGTAGTTCTTATGAAAGGCCCAATTTTAATAATTGAACTTCACAACAGCGAGACAAAATTTAGAGAAAGAGCTGACACATTAAAGCTCAATTTAGATCAACAACTAACCTGTCTCAACGTCACAACTGCAAAGTTTTTTCCTTCATCATTTGCTGAAAGAACAACTTTTTGGACCATCCCTTTCTCAGTGTGTTTTAGCTTGATACTATGATCATCTCCTGATTCTGCAACCTTACCAATGACAATGTCACCGCTTTGTAGGCTTGCACCAATATATGGAAAGCCATCATCATCTAAGCTATCGACACGTCCTTTTTTGCTTTCTATTTTTCCAAAAGCTACCTTATCCTTTAGCTTTATACGTTTTGTAAGCTCTTTATTGTCCACATCAGCTTTGTAACTCCTGAAGTGTTCTGTACGAAACATTCCACGCTCCAGCGAAGTCCTATTCATGACCAATGAATCCTCTTGATTGTACCCTTGGTGAACATTGACTGCTACAATAGCATTCTGACCATTGAAATACTCTGGTCTAGTCATGCTGTCTTTTCTGCCGAGAGAATAATCAGCCCTGACGAGGCAATCAGCTATTACTGTTCTAAAAAGTGGTGTCTGAGGATAGTATAGATGGTGAGAAAGAGTGTCTACTCTGATACTTGGATTTGTCGTGGAAAAACCAATAGCCTGCTGAGAATGCTTTTCAGACTGGTACAGAACCCTCCTAGCAAAATTGTGGCTGGCAAAGGGAATGATGCCACAACTTAAGCCCAGTAAGAAAGACGGATCAAGTTCACAGTGTGAGTAATTTGGAGCAGAAATTCCTTCATTCACTGCAAGAAGATACTTGATTCCCCATGCAGTTTGGCAATCTTCCTCTTCCTCAACACCTATGAGTTCTATAATTTCCTGGTCCATAAGAGATTGAAATGAACAAACCCCTCCCTTGAGATTCCTAATCTTCTTTAAATTTTCCACGATTAAAAGGGGTCTCAGAATTCTTCCAGCATCAGTAAATATACGGACTTCTTTCTGGTGCTTGTCTCTTTTTATTTCCACCTAAGCAAAAAAAGAAATATAGTAACAAAACAACCACTCCAAAATAGTCAAGAGCCAAGATAAGTACAAGGCAATCAATTCTATAGCAAACAAGGAGAAATAAAAAGCATCTTTCAGAAGCCATAGACTATACAAGTTGTTTACATGAAACTCTTGGTATTCTCCAAAGGGAATTTGCTGGCTATCAGTGCTACACAGGGTGGTGTTGTCAATTGTGAGGTCAGTCATGATGGTACAGTTATATGAAGAAGATATATATATGGACAGTGTGATGTCTGACCAGATTTTATTGGAAAATCAGAATGTAGCCACGCACTAATCGTAGAAGCCAATGTGATGGTGCCTTAGTAAATAAACTATTAAATGGGCCAGCGCCAAGAAGGTATAGAGGTGTTTCCAATACTTCACTGGAAGAATTTTATAATACTAAACATAAGGACCATCAAGATCAAAAAATCATGGCCTCATATTTATATGAAATCTGATCATAAACCAGCTAATTAGCTCATATGATCAATTTTTCCAAGGACTCTATAGAAAGATAAAAATACTCTTATATGTAAACAGCACGGTTTGCTGTTCCAGTACTTCAAAAAATTACTTTTTTTAATAGTTAACTCAGTTGGCAAGAATGAGTTCACTGTTCATGGAAAACAAACTCTCTGTGAGGCTACGTAAGGCTGCATATGTTGATGCTAACCCCAGCAGTAACACTGAGCGGCCACCTTTTAGTTGGAAAGTCATTAACCTGATCATGCTCCAGACACATTCATTGGTGTACTTAAAATAAGAAACATAATTCTTTAATTAATTCTCCATGTAACAAAACCATCATATGTAAAATGCTAATGATTACCTACAAAAAGAAATCCTCATTATATATTATAATGGATATAGATTTTGTCGCAGGGTTCAACCTAAGTGCCCGCAACCAAGAAAAAAAGAAACCCATTTTCTTAAGGTAAAAATACACAAAACTGAACAAAGCAAGCAAGAACCAACCATGTAACAATATCACATTAACCTTATAAACATTTCAATCTATGTATATCCAATATGCAAAGGAACAATCAACTAACCTGTGGATGGATTAACTTGGCACGACGCATAGATCTGAGCCTGTCAGCAAATGAGCTCATATCTGGGCAAACTCCAACCCAGTCACCATTCAAAAAAACTTTATGCATTTGGCTCAATGATGATAGAGATATTTCATCCAGTTTCTCCATTCCGCATGCAATCAACTTATCCAAAATGGGTTCCATTATTTTAGAGCTAACAACAGCTGTAACAGCTAAATTTTTAACAAGGCCACAATTCTCCCCATCCGGTGTCGATAAAAAGCACAACTTGCCCCAGTAGGATGGATTTCTGCATGTATATTACGCATTCAATAAGTTTCAACAAACTTCACCAGACAAACAAAAGATTCATTATCTGTGATTATTAGCCACAAGGTCACAGAGATCACAGGTGTCATTTCTCCATTAAAATAAGTTAAAGAAGAAATTCTTGGGTATAAAACTGAAGGTATGAATCTAAAAAAGCAAAGTGCAATGAACAAATTCTCCAGCCATAACTTGCCTAGTGCACTAGCATGAAAAGATTTTTTTTTCCTTAATTTACTGGCATCAGCTTAATTGTTATTATCCCTAATATGACAAATTATCTGAAATGACTAGAAATCTTATAGATAACAACTACCACTAAGACCAAATAATTGTCATGCTGGGTGACGCGATGCAGTAAGTACCATACTGGAAGGTTATTGGCATATGTGCTGAAATGTGCTAATGCTGCCAGCACATTGCCAAGCGAGTTTTTGGCCTATCAGAGGGGCATGCCAATAGCATTCTCACACAGCACAGTATGGATCCTTGGTTAAAACATGCACACGGTGACTAAAGCTAAATTGAAGGAATGAACCCCCTTTTCCATTATACAAGCAATCAAGCCTGCTACATTATATTTAGTAAGATCAAAATGATCAAAAGTTAACATTTATCCAAAAATAACATCCCATATTTCATCAAGCGTTTGGAACTTTGTGAAAGAACATGATGGTTGTTAGTATCTGCCCATTATCATCTGGAAAAACAATATGACCATATGATCAACTACAAGTCCATATGGTCCGATATTGGTCCTCAGTCTAACTAATAAATACTGGTTAGAACCTGAACCCCATGGTCTGATTTAATTAAGAGGACCACAAGGTCAAGCATATGGATATATTCAGTCAACATTACTCAATAAAGAAAAACATGATAGCTGATATGCACCTACTTGATTGGAAGAACTCTCTTCAACCTTGCTTATTCAGAAAAAAAAAACAAAACAGAATAAAAGAAAACATAGCAATGTTATTCTACTTGAACCAACATCTCTCTATTTAAAGAAATTATTACATATAGAAGAAAGATATAAAGCAAATAGCTCATCAAGTACCAGCATTATATTTCTTACATCTTCATGGAAGAGACAAGAAAGCAAGGACTCACGGATATCTAGCATCACCCGCCTTCCCTGCATATGCAACTTGCTGACGTGTTTTTCTCATGTCAGACATCATCTGTAGGGGATTTGTTCTTCTGAGAGTCGCCACTATGCCAGACAATCTCTCTGTCTTTTTATATGGATGAGTCCATGCACCAGTGGAAAAGGCTCGATTTAGACCATTTGTGATTATTGAGGCATCTAAGTAGCGCTCAATCGGCTGCAAGTCTCTATCTCCAGACAAATCTCTCTGCATAGCTCTAACCATCCGCTTCTCAGCATGTCTGATATGTGCCCGTAGCTCCCTAGCAAGTAGTTCACCAGCTAAGTCCAACCTCTTGTTTCTAAAATCATCCTTGTTGTCACATTTCCGTTTACCAAAACTGGACAGCAAGAGGCATTTGACCATATATCCTAAAAAATGAGCCTTTGTCCTATGCCCAATAATATTGGGAAAGAGATACTTGGCAACATATTCATCAAAGGATTCACTGGGAGGGAACTTTGCATTCTTAATCAGTGCATTTACATGCTCACGAGCCTTGTCTAAACTACGGAAACCCTCAAACTGTTCATCAGCATCCTTAATAGTTGCTAATATTATGTTAATCATACCAGCATCACAGTCTTTGAGATCAATCATTTCAAGAACTTCTTTGTCAGAAGATGCCCCAAGAGCAAAAAACATAATCCAAATTGGCATAGTGGCATACAAGAAGTAGACGCTAATAACTTTGCCTCCGTGAAAGCCTTCAGCTTTTGGAGCTTCAACAAGCTTCACGTATATTCTTTTCCGTTTAATTTCAGACAAATAAGAAACTGTCGCAACTGGCTTGTCAATGACCCAAAGTCTTGTTAAACATCTCTGTTCCTGTCCAATGAAGGTCTGTATAACAGAAATAAAAATGGCAAAAAATTACCACTGTATAAAGAGGAAATTAAGAATTTTTCTTGAAGGAACATATTCCAAAGACCATTTTAAACCGAAAGTAAAACATCTGCTATAAAGGAACCATTGTAAAAGAAAAGTATGAATTTTGCTACAAAGATAAAATTGAAAAGGCATATATACTTTGGTCGAGGATGAGCAAAAAGATAAGACAGCATACTCTCACAATCCACCATGTTGCACAACAATTCTCAACCAGTAAAGTAAGATATTAGATTTTCTAGCACAGACATAATTTGCAGCAAAAAAAACTTATCCTAACCAACTATAACTTTAATAATCACCAACATGAAAGAGATCATAGTCTGCATATAGGCTTTTATGTGGGACACAGATAAGTTGTTAGGATTTCCAATATAACTGCTTCAATTTTCAAGAAATACACCCAGCATTTGACAGAAATAAATATGATTTTGGAGGTGATAAATTAAACTGAAAAGTTTACCAAAGATTGTTGACACTTACAGACGTTTGATTGTAAACAAAAATAAAAAACAATAAAGAATAGAAATGGGCAAATTACTGGTGACATTTGGCATAAGAATGGTACAAATTTTACCATTCAGAACCTAAGAGAGATTATGCAGAAAGCACAAAACTTGTTCAATCCTCCAAAAAATAAGACCACAGGACCAAATAGTAGCAAGGAAGCAAAGGAGCACATCAGCTTCTATCTTGCCCAAAAATCAACAAATCTATAGAAAATTTTAATAATAAACAGGGGCAGCACTTACCCGGTAGAAAAATAAAAAAAATAAAGAGAGAAAAGGTACAAAGAAAGAAGGCAAGAGATGTCAAGGAGTTAAATCAAGAAAACAAACAATAGGATATCACTCCCATAATAATGAAACGATATCCTAAGCACAATCTCAAATTCAGCCTAAGCAATTGCTTAATTTGTAATAGGTACATGTTCTGAGCAATTATTTTTGTGCACCATTATATTGTGATCACTGACCAACAAATGATTTGAAGCAGCATAGCACAAAAAACATTATAAGTCCATAAGAAACCCAAAGAAAAAGGAAAAAGAACATAAAGGACTCAGAGGACCCAATGTCAGCCGAAACAATATGTCAGAGAAATCCAATCAAACAGAAATGGTCCCCCATTAATTATGAAGAATTTAGCTATTAGATATTTAGATGCCTATGCACTTATTGTGGTCCTTCAGGCACCATAGTGAATCTAGATTTAGATTAATAAATCTAAAAGTTAATTCTAGCCAACCTGAATACCTGATACATAAATAATAAAAAAACTATGTCAAACGAAGAGCATTAGTTCTATACAATTATCAGGATCGACTTCAGTGGCTTCCATACTGAAGTCCACCCTAACAAAGTTAAATAGTTCTAAATTGATCAGGAAGGAATTTAAGGAATTGTTTTGGATGTTATATGTGAAATGATATAGTGGACTTAATGTGGTAAAATATTCTATACAACAATTTACTTCCATCATTTAATTGCAGATTATGAGAAACTCAAGATATATTATGAACAACCTCCACAACAACATTATCAGATCAACTTTTGATCTAAATCAATAGGCACTAGTAACAAATTACAATAGAACATACAACCAATACATGATACTCCAATGATGAGTCTTCTCGTGGAAACATACAAAGAATAATGATAATCATATAACAAAACTAATATTAGATATATTATCAAATTAAACATGTAAACTTATTTCTTACAGCAACAAAGTCATGCTAATATATTTACCTTCTCCATCCCTTTGATCAAGAAGTAGCCACCTGAATCAAAAAGGCAATCACTTTTGCCAAGTGCACTCAACCAGCAAAGATTTGATTGCACCATCACAGGCAACCTTCCTATTGTGATTTCCCCTTCATCATCATTCTGCACTCGCTTCTGAATATATGAGCTGTTGCCAATCTTGGCCTTGTCACTTTTTTCTTGTACATATACCTGAGAAGAATGCAATTGACAATTCTCAATCCCGAAAAGACCCCGGGGGGGGTGGGTGGGGGCGGGGGATGGGATTTGTTGGGAATAGCATAGGTTCGATCACTTGAAAACCTTCACTATACATCTCAAAAAATATGAAACTCACAGTTGCTACTTGCTGGACACGATTTACACAGTGGCAACCTTCGAAGAACCTTTTGATAACACTGGTTCAAGCAATACATATTTGTATACCGATATCATTTTAATGCATGGTTAACCTAAAGCACCATCATGAGGGTATTTAAAATAATTGTAGTAAAGCATCAGCATACGACTTGACTCTTTGAAGCTACAACAGATATCCTTGTCAATCCTCACTTTCCTGGTGTAACCCAGAAAAATGAATTACGTAGTCTTTTTCTCATACAATATATCTCCAATATTGCTCAAAAGCATAGTTCACATTTACTTAAACTGTTATATTAAATTAAAACTGGCATAATTGTTCACACTAGGAGTCATAGCAACACTCACTAATTGTCTTATAAAAAGTTAAAATACAAACATTGCATGTATAAGGACACTAATCAGAAACCACAAGTCAATGCACTAAGAAGAGAAAGCTCTAAAAATGCTTATCTTGAAAGAATGTCAATTAAAAAGAAGGATCAAGGATCAAAAGCACAATTATCTCATTTAATATATAAAGTTTGAACCAAAGAGTTCACTAAGTGTGCAATTCATGGTATGCATCCAACATTTATAATACCACAATATGATCAAATTTATAATACCAAGCAGTCCCATTAGGTTTATGAGATGAAAGCCGTATTAGATGGATTCTTCTCACTAAAAATTGAAAGATTGTAGAACACCATGATAATTTTAAAACTGCAAATTAATGAGATTGTAATGAAAACAAGAACAACTAACTTGCTGACCTGAACTCTCACTTTAACTTTCATTTGGGAAGAATATGTCATATTCTGAAGACGTGCATGTCTAGGCAACAATTTAAGTGATCCCTCCTCTATGTCGTTCTTCTCAGGCCAAAATTCAGGCTTTTCTAGCCTAACTTTTCCAAAAGTGATTGATGCATGTCTCCATGCACCATCCCCTTTCTTTGAAGGATCATATCCCGGTTCGACAACGACGTCACCAAGGGTATCAAACAGATCTTGAATCCCATGCTCAACAAAATCATTATATGAGCTTATCTGGTGATTAATGAGGCCCCATTCCTTAAAGAAAGCCCTTGCTGCCTCTTTGCAGAACTTCTCCAAGTTTCCAATGTTCAAGTCGCTATCTAGACTCCCTTTAGTTGGGGAATCGATATCCATAGACTCAGGCCCAGCTTGGCTTTTCCCATGATCTTCCTTCAAAAAGCCAGATTCAAGGTCTGATCCATTTCCACTAGGCGGCTCCTCCTCGTCCATCAACGAATGCCAAAAGACCTAGAACAAAATATGGCCCTGAATGAATACCTTCATCATCAGATTCATGGAGTGAGCACAAGATTCAGCAACCCTCCAGAAACAACAAGTTAGTATAAAAACAGCGTTGTCAACTATAATGAACAAAAGTTAACTATTATTAACAATAATTAACATCGATTGGGGGCTGTCGGTGCTGGTCGGGAGGGGACTGAGAGGAGAAGAGGGGGCTGTCGGGTGAAGAAGCAGAGAGGAACAGAGACAAAGGAGGGTCGGGAGTCTGGCGGTTGCTCTGCTGTGGAGACAGAGAAGGGGGGGGTGTAGGGGGAGACAGCAGAACCAGTGGCAAGAGGGAGAGCAACACCGAGAGGAAGGAGGGCGAGGCGCACAGTGGTGAAAGAGAGGGAGGGCAAAGAGGACGATATACCGTCGTTCGCGAGAGGGGAGGCTCCGCTGGAGGGCCGTCTTGCGCAATGCCAGTCGCTGGCAACGAATCGGATTGCCGATCAAGTCTCCCGCGGTGATTAGGTTTCCACGGAGCAGAGAGAGAGGAGAGAGGGGGTTAAGTAACTTCAATTTAAATCAGGGATTAGTTAGATCAGAGTTTAAACCAGAGGGGGTTAAGTGACTTTGAATTGATGGGATCGGGTTCGAACTCGCCAGATTTTTTTTTGTTTTTTTTTTTTTGTTCAAAGTAATGAGAGAAACTATATTAAGTTAAAAAAGGGATAGAGATCAGCACATAAAAAATTATAAAACACAGGGATAAATTTTCTCTCCAATTAAAAGAAACTAATTTGATTCTTGTATAAATCGTCGATAAATCAACACATTTGTTATTCTCCCTAAATAGATGGAATTTTTTTCATCAAGAAAAACTCAAAGCTCACCTGAGCCGTTGAATGTACATTTAAATCGGTCTGATCTGATTCAAGCGATCGCCAGAGCCTAATTTTAACCATCCGAAAGGTTCGGATTCGGATCAGTATATACCAGTCGGTATGAGCCAAATCTGATGAGACTGCGGTCATTGAATGCACATTCATTAAAAACTGTTTATGATGTTTAAAATGAATACAGTTGAAACTGAAAAGAAAGATTTATCTCCTGCAGATCAATGTTCGCAGGACTGGGATTGATCCTACAGTTTGTACTACAATCGGCCAAATTTTACTTTCAAAATACAATTAAAAAATAAAATATCACATTTGGATTAAATAATAAGTTATTCATTATTTTTTTATATTATATGTCACAAAAAATAAAATAAAAAGTCATGACACACCATGCTATTTTTAATTCGTATTCTGCCTTGGCAGTGACTGACGTGGCATTCGTGCTGCAGTCTGGCCAACAAAGAAGCTTTCACTTGACAATAGCACCAGATTCACCTGCCACTCTCCCCCATCAAGAACCACGATAGTAGTAGTTAATTCATACGCTTCAAGCTATTTCGAAAATACATAATAAAGCCACAAGCTGCCGCAATAGCAACTGCACATTGAAGGGAGAGGAACGCTGGTTTTCCTTTTCATTTTAGCGTGGTTCCTAGTCCTTTCTCTCTTGTGCCTGAGACTTCAATTTTACTGTAACTACATGGACAACGCGTATAAAGAAACAAAGGCACGGCAGTGACATTTTCACTGTAAGAATCATGTCGCGGTATACATGCCAGTTGAAGCTTTTCACAATTTCACTGCTGCGTTTCAACCTAACACAATTTAGTCTTTCAAGGAGCTTGAAGAAATCATTACTTGAAATCTGCTTCGAAGATTGCCATAATTCCACTCTTTCCACGACAAGAAACTGAGGCTGCAGCGGCAACAATTCTGATAAGGCACAATAGTTACTTTGCAAAGATATTGCCAACTGAAAATACAAGTATGAGAAAGATAGTTCACGCATAACAAACATTCATGTCGAAATTTTATCCTCGATAAATAAAAACTCGGAGCATTAATGCTCATTTGTCCTTGTCTAGCTTTTTGTGGCTTGTTTTTCTTTAGCCTTTTGGATCTTCAGAACTTTCTTGACAATCTTCTGCTCTTCAACCAAAAATGCTCTGATAATCCTACCAAACCAAAATAAAACCAGATAACAGAAATATTAACAAAATTGGGGAAAAAAAACCCAGGAATCATGATGTTCGAGAGCATTTAATTGCTAACCTTTCTCTAACAGCACTTCCAGATAGGACTCCACCATATGCACGGTTCACAGTCCTCTGGTTTCTAGACAATCTAGACCTCTTGTACTGAGCAGGTCTTAGATGAGGTATCTGCAAGTACAAAACAACCATCAAATAAAGAAAAAAAACATTCTACTAGTTATATTAGATTTAACTTGTTTGCCACAGATTCACACCAACCCACCAAGTCACAACATTTATTCACAGTAAATCACAACAAAGTTCATTGAGATTACACAAAAGCACAGATAACAACAAAATGATAGTTCTCAGAAAAGAATCAGAAAAAAAAAAACTAGAAAAAAATGTCACTCGATAACGATAATCATGCTTCAGACATTTCTATTAACTGATGCAACTGCATACACTAAAAAGACCTTTGTCAAAGATGGGCCAAAATAACTGATCCATTGTGCAACAAACATATACCTTGGAATAAGAATATATCCTATTGAGATCAGTTACCCTTAATTAAAATTAAACAGATCTAGGTTTCCTATTTGGGGCTTAAACTTAGGTCATGTCTCTTTGAGATCCAGATCTGCTCTAAATCTGTCGCTGATTACAGTTTTTTATAGAGCGATGGACATCCATCAAGAATCCCACAAAGAGCGGCCTAGATTTACCATACCGACTCTAGATTGAAATCAATTAATATCCTAATAATATGGCATACAATGTCGATTCAGATTTTGCAACCAGAAATGAAGAGAAAAACAGAATGGAAGAACAAGGGTCACAGGCTCACCCCGTGATAAGATAGTTTCAGGTTAACAAAAAGCTGGAAGTCTGAAAGCTAGAAGTTGATCAAAATCATCAAAAACGAGCAACAATATGAATCCAATACCTAGTAAAAAATAAGAATAAATGTTAAAATTATTATATTTGTACTGTTTGTTCTTATTTCTTTTCTCTAAGGTACAAGGGCTCAAAACCTATAACTAAAGCTCTTATCCAGGGTTTTTGGTCATGTTCTTTAGATGATTTAATGAAAACTTGCACGATCCATGTTGGTTATCCCTTTCTCCCTCTTGAGTATTTTGTCCAGCTTCCAACCCCCCAGCTTCCCTAACACTAGGTCCAACTTTACCACCACCGTCTCCTACCTCCATCACCCTCAAATTGTGAACCATGTTCATATCTAATTAATTAAAAGTTATCTACTAGCCTCAACAATAACCCTACTTATGCATGCTTATTGTTAAGTCTTTGCCATTGAGGGTCACAAGGAAAGATAAAGGAAGAGTGTTGCATTAGATAGCTAAAAGCCAGCCTACAACTTAGGCAAATCTTTATGAATATAAATCTCTGCCATCGTCGCTAAATGGCAGGAAAAAACACAACCCCAAAAAGTTGGGTCGCATGAATTTGTTGCTGTTGGGACCAGCCTCTACAATGAGCAGAGACACCTATAAATTAAATTGATAAAAAAGTTAAATGCCTTCAGTAGAAGCAAAAGAATTATGATATGCTAGAACAACTTGAAGCTTTCGTGTTGTCATAATTATAGATACAAACTTCACAAAGTTAGGACCACCAGCCAAGGTAGACTAGCAATGTAGTGGAACATGACAATTTTGATCAAAAAAGAATTTTACACAAACGGAAACAAGAATACCATAAGCAAGCACAAGACAAAAACATTCTTTTTAAGGTTTTGGCAAACAGATATGGTTAACTTCTGGATTGTAAGGCACATCAACAACATAAAACGTGAAGAAGGTACCAAATTCTGATAAGCATTGACATTTTCATTTTAACGTTACAGTACTGCAGAACATGTTCCTCTTGTAAATTAAAACGCTTGCCGAGTAATACTAAACCGAATACGAAACGAACAAAGTGAATCGCCTTCATCTACCATTTAACTCATGAAAACAACGAGAAATCATACAATGCTACTACAAGTAACAAGTCCGAAACAGAAGCAAAAGGGCAAATATGGAATTCCAAAGTGTTAAAAGTTAGTTAACATATGAATTCAAAGCAAGGAAAAACATACTCCTTGAATCCTCTTGCCAGTCACAGGGCATTTTGGCCCACTCGCCCTCTTGTTTGTGTACTGATAGACAAGCCTCCCACCTGCGCTTTCGGATCAACGTCATTAGCAAGATCGGATCAAACAAATGAGCTCCCAAGGAAAGGAAAACAAAATTGAGTAGAGAATCAGAAGTTAACAAAGATCAGGCAAACCCTAAAGCAGATGAGGGAGGCCAAGATGGGATATTGACCTGGGGTTTTGACAACCCTAGTCTGGTTCGACTTGGTGGCATAGCTATGCCTCTTCCGATACGTTAAGCGGTGCACCATCTCGCCTTCCCACTTATCTCTGTTTCTCCCTCCCTTTCTCCGCCCGCGCCACCTCCACGCTCTTCTAAACCACCAAGCGGAGCAGACCAAAGTGATGGATGCGGCTATTTAAGGAGCCGGCCGCAGCCATAACAATAAAGCAGAAAGATGACCTAGATCCAACGGACTTCGTTTATTTGATCCGACGGTCATCATTTTTTCTATTTTCACCGACCGAAGACGAAGAGTAAGGCAGAGTTGACTTTGACTTTGACGACAAATAATTAAGAATTTATAGTTTTGTTGTTATTGTTGTATGGATACCCATTTTCTTTTGCATTTTATTTTGACAAATTGAATCAAAGATGTGAGTGAATTTCTAAATAAATTTTCCATACAATAAATTAATTAATTGATTAATCGACCAGTGGAATTCAATATTTAATATGATTTCCATTTTATTTCTACCTTGCACCGTAAAATTAGTTTGAAAATTGTGATAAGTAAATTTGGTTCAAACTTGTGACAAACTACTATTTGGCATGAGTGCTTTAATCCTTAATGTCAAAGACGGTCAGAAGAAGAAATTTCAACTGAAACTTTTCTTCCTTGATTACAAATAGCTCCTCTAATCAATCTTATGAGATCCAAGCTTAAGTATACTCTACGAACACGAAGACCTTACTTTAATCTCGTCTCAATTATTTAGAGAATATATTTTTTGGGAAACTCAATTTTTGACTATTTGACGCTTCGGTTAGAATTGGAGGAATTGCAAAGAAGAAATCAATAATATATGTTGTCTTGGCTTAATTGTTAGATGAATTAACTAATATAAATTTGGTATAAGATGTGTCTGGAGATAAGTTGTAGGTTAATCTCATGTTATTAAGAGTACATGCATTGGATTTGACTAATAACGTAGTAGTAAGATCAGAAACATAAAACTACCCACAAATAATTTGAAATGAAACATCTCGAACTCTTCAAGCTGTGCTAGTCAAAATAAATTGCATGGAATTAATACTGTTTGACAATAAAGTAGTAGATGGAGAATTAATTAATACCATTGAACCAAATGCTAAGCTATGTGCTATCTCGGAGAACTTCAAAATAATTCCGACATATCCCGTCTTACTGTCACAATATCCCAATATATTACATACATTTAATTTGCTTAGCTCTATTTTATATATGGTTAAATTAGTTAGCTAATTTATGTTAGTGTTCATTAGCTATTGTACTATTGTACTTCAGATTTTATGTTGTACAGAAAAAAAATGTAATATGTCATTCGAAGAATCTATTCAATTGATCATTCGGCAGCTAATCTCATCGATAGGTGTTATACTATTGTATATTACTTCTTTTTAGGTGATTATGAAACAAACAAATTATTGTTGCAAGCGTAGCAAAGTATGTTACCCTTATTGATATTACAAGTGAATTACTTTAAAGGTACATGGATTATTTCAAGATTTAAGAATATCATCTCAATCTTCAACAGTATCATGTTATAAATATCATCTTTTACATAACAACTTCCACATAGTAGGAATATATTTTATAAAAAAAATCTTATTTATATGAATTCAAATCATGCACATGTTTCTATAAATAACCTAAGAATGTTTTAAAATATTTTTTTAAAGCACCAAAATAATTTAGAGTCCAAGATACACATATTCTTATGTATCATTACTAATTTAAAGTCATTTTTATATCTGGTGAAGTCGCTCTTAAAGAGACAAAAATGCATCAAAACTTTTAGAGGTGGAAGTTATAGTAATCATAGTGGACATAGTAGTTGTATATCTTAATAAGATATCTGATAACTTTATCTTTTACGTAGATCCTTCCAATCTTTTTCTTGTTCATCTATTATATAATGATAAATCAGACGATTAGAGTTAGTTCTCGATTTAAAAAATAAGACAAGTTTCAATAATGGATCGATTAAGAGATCCTTGTTAATAGATAATTCAATTTCTCATGGGTTTGAATGACTCTGTTATTCATGCTCAGATTCTCCTTATACAATTGTAATTTCATTATTAGAAAGGTTCCTTTGATGATTTTTCAAGATGATTATTATAATTGGTCTTTTCTAGAGAGGTCATATCGGTAAGTTCCCAAAAAAACAATCATACTAATAACACATCAAATCAAATCAAATAAAAGAATATCTACATTGTGGTCACTTGAACAAGAACATCCTCACTATGGATGATATTATTTACATAACTATGTTATTGAACATAAATTTCATAAAAACAAATAATAAATTAGGAAATAAAATGGAAGCATCTACCAACAACTTATAGTAAGAGGCTCCACTTTTCACTTATGAACAATATCAATAACTCTTATATCTGTTAAGCAATGGTAGTATTTAGTTGGAGGATAAATATTCCTTTAGATCTTTTATCTCATATTGATTACACGATTTCAAATAAATAGATATGTTATAGATTATATTATTTTATCTCTCAACTTATTATATAAAACATGGATTACCAAATGGATAAAAAAATATTCTTTTGGGTGTTCTTTTTTGCCTTCATTTTATGTCAATTTATTATCGACCAAGAAGATGACTAAATCCTTAAATTATTCAATCAATTATTTTTTAAATTTTTATCCATTATAAAATTTAGCAATAAAAAAGGAGACAGCATAATATTCTCGACTATTTTTTCATAAAACATTGCTCATCCTAAAAGCTAATAATATATCTTTATAATACGATTTATAGCATAGATTTCTGAAATTTGATTTGCTCTAATAAATTTTATGATATTTACCCTTTAGTTGAACAAACTATACCATTTTTTTTATCTAAGTTTAATTTCTATTATTGAACCACTTGAAATAATTCTTTGAGTTCATTCTCATTCGAATAAATTTTTTTGTACTATTATAGATAATAGGAACATATCTATATATCTCATACACTTTAAATGAGAATTGTAAACTCTTTTAAAATTCTTTTTTATTCTTTTGAAGAAAACTAATTCGGTCAAAAGTTTAGACTAATTCAAGTAGATAATTGGAGTGAATTCAATTTTTATGCAAGTTTTTCACTGATTATGAACTTTTTTATAAGCATAATTGTATCTCTGTATTAACAAAATGAAGTTGTAAAACACAAATACTATTACACTTTAAATGTACCCGATCCTTAAGATTTTAATCTCATATTCTATTAACATTTTGGGAGAGAGTGCTAACGGCAAGTTACCTTATTAAACATTTTTATGTACGCCCCTCCTCGATAGAAATACACCATTTGAAGTCTAATCGACCACATATTTATAATACTCTGCGTGTGTTTGATTGTTTATATTATGTTACAATGTTTAACCTAAAAATAAATTTTACTAATGAGCTTGAAAATGTATTTTGGTGGTATATCCCTTTAGGTTTATAAAGCCTATGATTTGGATATTAAATAAATTTTCACAAGTTGAGATGTTATTTTCCATGAATACATATGTTATATGCCTAATTAAATTATGATTATGTTTATTTGGAGAAATATGATATCCATCCTATAAGTCATCAAAAGGGAGAAGATGGAGATTATGAGTATCACCTATGTTTTTATTCTTTGATAAATCTTTTATCTTTGTGTTAATCTATATTATTTTATTGATTTAATTTTCATAATCTACGAACATGTAATTGAAACAAGATTTACGTATGGAAAAGAGAAATAGAGATGGTTATATTTCAGAGTATATAAATGGTTGACCAGCCCACAAAAGACTGGTTTGCACCATGCCATAGATGGTTGGGAAACCAACCTAACACTCGATCGGATCGAATCGCCATAAACAATGTGGACGGCTGCACGCAGCAACCAACCCAAGACCTGTAAGTTAGTGGCATGCATCCCAACTCAAAATATCAATCATGTTGGACTTTATCTATAAAGCAAGAGTTGGTCAAAAATTGCATCTCCGAGTCATTAATTTGCTCCATGTTAAGCTGTAGGTCTATTTATCTCAAGATGATGCAACTTGCACCCATGCCACCCATTAGGTTCTTTCTTGTCCACTCGATAATAAATAAGCATAAAATTAGTGGAAGCTTTGTATTCTATTCTTCCCTCAATACTTTAATCTTCCATAATGACATAGACTTTAAGAAATCATACTAAAGCTAAAGCTCCTTAGCCTTCATTAAAATGATCTATGTAATATAGGGTGTTTAGAAGAAGAATTTAAGGCCTCCATCTAATAAACTTAAAACCCCTAGTTATACAGGATTTATAATTAGTCTTTAAAAGCAAATACTAGTCTCTAACCATAGCCATATTGGATTTGAGGTTTGTTATTTATAAGGTGATGCTTGCCTTGTAGAAGTAGTCTCTTCTAATTAGGATATAGTAAAAAAGCAAAATAAAATAAATAATAAATCTTTATAAGGACCAACATGAGATTAGTTAGATAAATCCCCAAAACTGAACATGCAAGACTATGCAGATAGCTTCAATTGAATCCATAATATGACACGAATATGTTAAGAACTAACATGATATAGATTTTGCTAAGAGAAACATGAATCAGACTCTCATTAGAATAGACCCAAACAGGTTAACAACGGGTTAACTTGTCAAGTATTATTGAATAAGTGTTTGAGGCCCACCCCGAGCAACAAACCTGCTAAACACCGACCCAACCCATTAATCTCAGATTAGATATCTAATGACAAAAGAAGTGATTTACCTTTGTATTCACCCCTTCAGATATAATAGAAGGTGGTAGGGTATAAATCCACAATGTGGTGGAAGAAAGTTACGAACCTACAAGAATATAAAAGTTGGCCTTGCAACTGTAGTAGACCATGCCCCATCATATCAACAATCACCCCGATTACAACTAGCCTCCATAAGTTACACTTTGCATTACAGCAGTTGTGACATGATTCCTGTTAGGGTTGATAAGTATAATTATATTCAAATTAATTAGTAGAGCTTCAATTAAATTAAAATTTATTAATGAATTATAATTTATTTTTATAAATACATATTGAGTTTTAGAATTTTGATGAGACAAAAGGGTCCGCAGGGTCATCTCTAAAGTGGTTGGAAGATAAGTTCTTATGTAAAGTAGAGTCTTGAGTGGAAATTATAAACATAAAAATCATAATTATACTATCATTATATAAAAAATTTTAATATAAAAAATTAAAATTAAATAATGATAGATTAAATTTATAATATGTATATTTTTATGTCATTCAGAAAGTTTTTATCTGATCTACAAGTGCACTTGTGAGGATCGTGAAAACAAGGGTGAATTAGTGCTACCAAAATAAAGTTTCGATTAAAAAATACGTATCGGAAATTTGATTAACTTATAATATGAGTAGGGGTAGTGAGCAACTAAATCATTTAGTAATAACAAGGAAAAGCATAAAGAAAAAACAAATCAGATTTATAGTAGTTCGATCATCCCATCCACTTTCGATTCTTCTTCCCTTAAGGCCACCGGCTTTTACTACCGATCTTCTTTTCAATAGGCGAAGATCAACTACCCTTATTACAACTCTTTCTCCTTTTCATAGGCTTACGAGAGAATATTCATACCTCTCTTTTACAAGAAAACCCCACACCTCCCTTAGAATAATCAAAAATCTTAAAGAGGAAGAGACTTAATACTTTTCAAGAGAGTTTACACACTTTGAATCACAAGGTTTCATGCTTCCATCAAGCAAGCACGAGTGAGGTATTTATAGATCCCAAATGACTTTAGAAATGGAGCCAAAAATTTAAATCTCTGGATTTTCGAGGTACTGGCAGTGGTACTACCACCGTACAATGCTTAGGAACCTAGGCTCTAGTGGTACCATCGCTTGCTTGGGTGGTATTGTCAGGAACGAGTCAGTGCTAAGAGGGGGGTGGGGGGGTGGGTGAATTAGTGTAGTGGATAAAATTACGTCGGTTTGAAAATCTTTCGTTCGATTAAAATCGATTTTGAAAAGATGTTAACTTGAAACACGTTCATAAGAGTGTGCAGCTAAAGTAACGAAGAAGTATAGCAGTTTGCAATAAATGTAAATAGCAAAGAAGAAATGCAAACCAGATTTTATAATGGTTCGGTCGTTGTGACCTACATTCGCTCCCGATTCCTCTTCTAACGAGGCCATAGTATCCACTAACGATCTTCCTTCAAAGGGCAAAGATCAAATACCCATTTACACCTCGATTCTCCTTTTGACAAGTTCACAAACGAACCTTTATAACCCCCTTCACTCCTCTCTTAAACAAGACTAATACTTAAAGCTTGAGAGGAGTTCTCACGAGATTACAATAGCGTTTTTGTTTCTTTTTGCTCTCAATTCTTATGTGTATTAACCAGGGATGAGAGGGGTATTTATAGGCCTCAAGTGGATTCAAACTTGGAGCTTAAAAATGTCTTATCTTGGGTTTTTCGGGTTATGGTGGTACCACCACCTACAGTACTAACACTGGGCGGTACCACCGCCCAGTCTGACGGTACCACCGCCCAGTCTGACGGTACCACCGCTTGGCACCCTATTAAGACTCTAGCTAAGAGGTGAAGAGGTTGGCTAAGATTAGGATTAGTTTGAAGGTTGCTTCTTAGAGTAGGAGTTCTATTATGAGTTAGTTAGAAGTAGGAGTCTTGAGTAGGAGTCATATTAGGAGTTGGGGTTTAGAAGCCCTATAAATAGTAATGTATTCATCATCTTTTCTCAAGGAATAGATGAATATTTTTAGCATCCTTTGAGCAGTAACCTGGGAGGAAGGAACCCCTATAGAGTTCCAAGGAGGTTGATCCCCTAAAGAGACTAACCTCAAGCTTAGAATTTGCTAGGGTTCTAACACACCCTACCACTGGGAGATACAATCGCTCAATCTAGCGGTACCACCGCTTGATAGTCTTGGAGACTGTGTCTGGGCGATACCATCACCTAACACAGTCTCGAAAACCATGCTATGACGGTTCCACCTGTTGGGTCACTATTTGAGCCTTCACTTAGCTCAACAGAGCCCAATTAGCCCCTAATTGAATTGGCCCAATTTCAACCCAATTATGTACTAACTATGAATTTTAATGTATATACTAAGTAAATTAAGTCCGGTTAGTCTAGGTTTCTTCTGGCAATCTTCCAGCGAACTTCCGACGATCTTTCAAAAATGTTACAGCAGACTTCTAGCAAGCTCCTAGACTTCACGATGATTTTCTTAGCGAGTGCTTATGAGCTTCTTTGGCAAGCTCCTGGACTTCTCGAACAATTCCGGCAGAACTTTTGATGAATGTCTGGACTTCTGATGAATTCTCGAACTCTCAACGGAATCTCATTCTTGACTCCGGGATTTCATTTTGCTTTATGCCTTGATCGCTATCGTAGTTAATCCTGGATATTTAAAACCTACTTTGATCTATATAATTATTACAAAGCTTGAATCAAATGTTGTCTAGTATGTCATTGGTTCATCGACACTTCGTCCGATTCTTCGGTGCATCATCCTCTCTTGAGACCTATTGCACAATCAGCCAGTTGACCTCCGCAACTCTGATTTCCTTAGTGTAATTTCTGCTCTTCTTGGCCCGATACCCGAACCCATGGCCCGAAGCCTTCTTTCGATATATCGAACGATCCTTTGGCTCGACGTCCAATCTTTTAACATGTTCCTTTCCGGCCCAACATGATTCTTCTTATCTTAATTGTCTCTTCCTAATCGAAGCTTCCTAAATCACTCAAAACGCAGATCATATAAACACTATCAATTGGTTTTTGTTAGGATCAAGAGCACTAAGAGAGGGGGGGGGGGGTGTGAATTAGTGCAGTAGAAAACTTTTGACGTTTAAAACTGTGTTCGTACGTTGAAATCCGATTCTGACGTAAAAGTTGTTTTGTGCATATAATAACTTTGAAAGCTTACAGAAACATATTTGAAGTAAAGTAAGGAAGGCAGTTTGCAGTTAAGATAAATAGCATGAATGAAATGCAAACCAGATTTTAGAGTGGTTCGGTCAAACGTGACCTACATCCACTTTTGGCTTCCTCCTGCGACGAGGTCACCGGCATCTACTAGAGGCCTTCCTTTAATAGGCGAAGGCCAACCACCCTTTTACAGTTTCACTCTTTTTGATGGGCTTAAGAGACAACCTTTACATAATTTCTCTCCTCTCTTGAAAGCTCAAAACTTAGAAGAAAAGAGGGAGGAGAACTTCTAGCCTTTACAACACTTTTGAGCTCTAAAAATCATAGAGTAAGATTAGATTTTTGGTTCCCTTTCATATAGGAAAGGGTGGGGTATATATGGGCCCTAAACTAGTTTGAATTTGGAGCTAAAAAATGTCATATCTCGGATTTTTGGGGTCCTGGCCCGAAGCCTTCTTTCGATATATCGAACGATCCTTTGGCTCGACGTCCAATCTTTTAACATATTCCTTTCCGGCCCAACATGATTCTTCTTACCTTAATTGTCTCTTCCTAATCGAAGCTTCCTAAATCACTCAAAACGTAGATCAGATAAATACTATCAATTGGTTTCTGTTAGGATCAAGAGCACTAAGAGAGGGGGGGGGGGGGTGTGAATTAGTGCAGCAGAAAACTTTCGACGTTTAAAACTGTGTTCGTACGTTGAAATCCGATTTTGACGTAAAAGTTGTTTTGTGCATATAATAACTTTGAAAGCTTATAGAAACATATTTGAAGTAAAGTAAGGAAGGCAATTTGCAGTTAAGATAAATAGCATGAATGAAATACAAACCAGATTTTAGAGTGGTTCGGTCAAACGTGACCTATAACCACTTTTGGCTTCCTCCAGCGACGAGGTCACCGGCATCTACTAGAGGCCTTCCTTCAATAGGCGAAGGCCAACCACCCTTTTACAGTTTCACTCTTTTTGACGGGCTTAGGAGACAACCCTTACAAAATTTCTCTCCTCTCTTGAAAGCTCAAAACTTCGAAAAAAAGAGGGAGGAGAACTTCTAGCCTTTACAACACTTTTGAGCTCTAAAAATCACAGAGTAAGATTATATTTTTGGTTCCCTTTTATATAGGAAAGGGTGGAGTATATATGGGCCCTAAACTAGTTTGAATTTGGAGCTCAAAAATGTCATATCTCGGATTTCTGGGGTCTTGGCCCGAAGCCTTCTTTCGATATATCGAGCGATCCTTTGGCTCGACATCCAATCTTTTAACATGTTCCTTTCAAGCCCAACATGATTCTTCTTACCTTAATTGTCTCTTCCTAATTGAAGCTTCCTAAATCACTCAAAACGCAGATCAGATAAACACTATCAATTGGTTTCTGTTAGGATCAAGAGCACTAAGAGAGGGGGAGGGGTGTAAATTAGTGCAGCAGAAAACTTTCGACGTTTAAAACTGTGTTCGTACGTTGAAATCCGATTCTGACGTAAAAGTTGACTACGATGAAACCTTCTCACCCATAGCAATGCTAAAATCCATTAGAATTCTATTAGTTATTGCAGCACACTATGATTATGAGATATGATAGATGGATGTGAAAACTGCATTCCTCAATAGGAACCTCAAGGAGGAGGTGTATATGATGCAACCTGAGGGATTCGTGTCCAAGAACTGCCCAGATAAGGTGTGTAGGTTGCTTAGATCCATTTATGGACTAAAGCAAGCTTCCCGAAGTTGGAACATAAGATTTGATGAGGCAATCAGATCTTATGACTTCGTTAAGAACGAAGATAAGCCTTGTGTATACAGGAAGGTAAGTGGGAGCGCTATCACCATTTTGGTGTTATATGTGGATGACATCATAATCATTGGGAATGACGTAGGAATGCTATCCACAGTAAAGACTTTGTTATCTAGACACTTCTCCATGAAAGACTTAGGGGAAGCATCCTATATCTTGGGGATCCAAGAGGATGCTTGGCTTGTCCCAGTCTAGGTACATAAAAACCATTGTCAAAAGGTTTGACATGGAAAATTCCAAGAGAGGTCTCATACCGATGAGACATGGGATATCGCTTTCTACGAGTACATCCCCAAAAACTCCAAAAGAATGGGCGAACATGGATATGATACCTTATGCCTCAGCAATAGGGTCTATCATATATGATATGCTTTGTACTAGGCTTGATATAACGCATGCTCTAAGTGTCACGAGCAGGTATCAGGCGGATCCAGGCTTAGAGCACTGGAAAGCAATAAAGTGTATCCTTAAGTACTTGAGAAGGACTAAGGATCTTTTACTAGTATATGGAGGTAATAGCCTTAAGGTTGAAGGCTACACGGACTCAAGTTTTCAATCTGATGTCGATGATAGCAAGTAGAATTCAGGGTATGTGTACACCTTGAATGGAGGAGCAGTGTGCTCGAAGAGTTCCAAGCAAGATACTACTGCTGACTCGAACACGAAGGCGGAGTACATTGTTGCATCAGATACAGCAAAGGAGGGAGTCAGGGTGAAGAAGTTCATCACAGATTTGGGAGTCGTGCCATCTAGCGAGGAGCCGATCTCCTAATATTACGACAACAACGGGGTGATTGCTCAAGCGAAGGAACCTAGGTCTCATCAGAAATCTAAGCATATTCTGAGGAGGTTCCACCTTATCAGAGAGATCGTAACTCGAGGAGATGTAGTAGTGGAAAGAGTTTCATCTGAAGATAACTTTGCAGATCCCCTGACAAATTCATTGTCTCAGATTGACTTTGAGCGTCACAAGGGTCTGATGGGGATAAGACACATAGATGATTGGCTTTAGGTCAAGTGGGAGATTGTTAGTCATAGGTGCCCAACAAGCCAATCACGTGAGTGATGGCACGTGTTGTTGGGAAATCATGGAGGCGATATCACATGCGCAGCGGAAGAACAAGAAAACAAAAATCCCCGATTCCCAAAAAGATGTTCGTCGTCGTAAGAAGATTGGTGCACAAAAATCCGCAAAACACAAAACTGCGTATAGAGATTGTGTTACCTAGGGAGATCGTATATCCCTGTTTCCTTACAGATCCTTAGGAGAGGGTGAAGGAGGTCAAGCGTCCTCCTCTCTAACGGTGATCCACACAGCAGGGTTGCGACGACGCTCCTCAAAACTCCAGGCCTACTCTGAGGTGGAGAGGGAGAGGAGAATAGGAAGGGCAAGCAAAGACTCTAGCCTATGAGGCTGTGAATCCCTCTTATTTATAGAGATCCCGTGTCAAACCCTAATGGGTCGTTCCCTAGTGGGTATTGGATCTGCATCCAATAAGACAAGGGCTCCGTTGGATATCTCATATCCGAACCTCTACTCATCGCAATGCCTACCATATGTGTGTGACCCTCTAGGCCCAATATCGAGCTGGCCGTGAGTCATACCTGTCAGAACTCCTTCTAACTCAGTGAATTATTATCTTTGTAATAATTCACTCGACTCATCGACTACGGACGTACTAGGCCACTACGCCGTAGTCCCCAGACGATACAGGGGAATCCAATCCATTGGACCTGTCTGTCCTCAGTTACCATGTACCTATAGTCCCTCATCCATCTAATATCCCAGAGACCGTATATCGAGCATGGTGCTGTCAGACCCATACGGTTTCTACTCGAGTCTCGCACTAATCGGATTCTCCCGGAGAACTCTTTCTCTCTCAACCCGAATGACCCTGGCCAGGGATTTGTCTGAGCAAGAACACATGGGATATTCCTCTCATGACGCCGAGAGTGGATGATCCTCTATCGACACTCAATAGCCCTCGTAAGGTCAACTACCACTCCCAATGACCAGCTGTACTAGATCTGGGACAGCCAAACCTATAAGTCTGGTATCAAAGAGTGGAGCACTCATACAGGACATCCTTGGTGTCTCAAGTCTAAGGACCAGATACACCACTAGGACTACGGAATCGCTGTCTGACAATAAGGCATCATCAACCATCTAGCATTCCGTAAGCGGATCAATCAGTGAACTCATTCTCCAATGAGCACCTGTACTGTATCCCTAGTGTCCCTACACGAGCAGCTATGAGACCAGCTGCATCCATCATATGGACGGGTATACAGCACACCAGTCTATCTGGTTATTACGATGTCCTTCTGGAGTAACCTATGACCGGGATTATTTAGGATATGTGTTTAAAGGTGAATCGATCTCATTATCGTGATCTCATCACGATCTGATTCCTATTGCACAAATCCAAGGACATCACAATATATATATATGCATTTATGCAATAGTTATAAAGTGATATACGCCAAAATATAATAAGCAAAAAGATTCTGTATCAAGTCACACGTGCCATCACTCACGTGATTGGCTTGCTGGGCACCTATGACTAGCAATCTCCCACTTGACCTAAAGCCAATCACCTATGTGTCGGATCCCCATCAGACCCCTAGGACGCTAAAAAACAATCTGAGACAATGGCTTTGTTAGTGGATCTGCAATGTTATCTTCAGATAGAACTCTTTCCACTACTACATCTCCTCGGGTTACGATCTCTCTTATAAGCTGGAACCTCCTCAGAACACTTCTGATGAGACCCGGGTTCCCTTATTTGAGTAATCACCCCATAGTTGTCGCAATATAAGGAAGTCGACTTGTCGCTATCTGTATCAACTCCCAAATCTGTGATGAACTTCTTCACCCAAACTCCCTCCTTTGCTGCATCTGATGCAGCAATGTACTCCACCTCTGTGGTCGAGTTAGTAGTGGTATCTTGCTTGGAACTCTTCCAGCACACTGCTCCTCCATTCAAGGTGTACACATACCCTGAATTCGACTTGCTATCATTGACATTAGACTGAAAACTTGAGTCAGTGTAGCCTTCAACCTTAAGGTTATTACCTCCATATACTAGTAAAAGATCCTTAGTCCTTCTCAAGTACTTAAGGATACACTTTACTACTTTCCAGTGCTCCAAGCCTGGATCCGCCTGATACCTGCTCGTGACACTCAGAGCATGCGCTATATCAGGCCTAGTACATAGCATGGCATACATGATATACCATATTGCTGAGGCATAAGGTATAATATCCATGTTCGCCCTTTCTTAGAATTTTCAATGCCAAACCTTTTGACAATGGTTTCTATGTACCTGGACTGGGACAAGCCAAGCATCCTCTTGGATCTATCTCTATAGATTCTAATCCCCAAGATATAGGATGCTTCCCCTAAGTCCTTTATGGAGAAGTGTCTAGATAACCAAGCCTTTACTGTGGATAGCATTCCTACGTCATTCCCAATGATGAGGATGTCATCCACATATAACACCAAAAAGGTGATAGCGCTCCCACTTACCTTCCTGTATACACAAGGCTCATCTTCATTCTTAACGAAGTCATAAGATTTGATTGCCTCATCAAATCTTATGTTCCAACTTCGGGAAGCTTGCTTTAGTCCATAAATGGATTTAAGCAACCTACACACCTTATCTGGGCAGTTCTTGGACACGAATCCCTCAGGTTGCATCATATACACCTCCTCCTCGAGGTCCCATTGAGGAATATGGTTTTCACATCCATCTGCCAGATCTCATAATCATAGTGTGCTGCAATAGCCAATAGAATTCTGATGGATTTTAGCATTGATACAGGTGAGAAGGTTTCGTCGTAGTCAACACCTTGCCTTTGACGATACCCTTTAGCCACTAGCCTTGCTTTATAGGTCTCTACCTTTCCATCTACTCCGATCTTTTTCTTAAAGATCCATTTGCAACCGATGGGTACAATACCTTCGGGCGCATCAACTAGGTTCCAAACCTTATTGGAGTACATAGAATCCATCTCAGAATTCATGGCTTCTTGCCACTTCCCGGAGTCTATACTCATAATAGCCTCCTCGTAGGTCTGAGGATCAATATCCTCAGCATCCTCTCCTCTAATATGTCCCACATATCTCTCAGGAGGATGAGATACTCTATCAGACCTGAGTAAAGTTGAAACTTGTGTATTAGGTACCTGAACAGACTCGGGCTGTAGAGTGGTGCTTGAGCTTGGTTCTCTAACTTCGCTCAACTCTATCATTCTCCCACTGTCTCCGCCAAGAATGTGTTCCTTCTCAAGGAACACTCCTCTCTTAGCTACAAAGACCTTTTTGTCCTCGGGATGATAGAAGTAATACCCACAAGTTTCCTTGGGGTATCCCACAAATTTGCATCGCTCTGTCCTTGATTCCAACAACTCATTGGCTCTCTCTCTAGTTCTACTAAATGGAGATTTGGTCAGTTTTCCACGAATGCAAGGCTCACAAGTTGCATATGACACATAGTCGAATGGATCTAGATATCCATCATTTAGCAACTTTTGAATCCTTCTTTCATGGATGTGACCTAGCCTACAATGCCACAGGTATGCACTGTTCAACTCATCTCGTTTCCTTTTGGACACATTTACATTCTTAATATGTGGAGTGGTGTCTAACATAAATAAACCATTATGCAATGTTCCTTTCGTGATGATCTTATCATCTAATAATATCGAACAATCATTGTTCTCAAAAATAAATTTATATCCACTAACTGTTAAACATGAAATGGAGATAATGTTTTTGATAATAGAAGGAACAAAATAACATGCATCTAATGCAATAAAAGCTCCACTAGGCAGATGTAGGGCGACCTCGCCAACAGCTAATACAGCAACTTTTGCTCCATTACCCATCTTGAGGTCCATCTCGCCTCTCTCTTGTCTCCTAAGCCTTGCTAGAACCTGCAACGAATTGCATATATCATAAGCACTACCGGTATCCAATACCCATGTGTTATCATAAGAGTCTGACAAATGGAGACTGATCATGAATGTACCTGAAGCTTCATCAAGCTTTTGTTTCGCCCTTTCTGCAAGGTACTCTTTGCAGTTTCTCTTCCAATGCCCATCTTTACCACAGTGGAAGCACTAGCCTTTGTCCTTTGCTGGGTCTTTCTTAGCAACCTTTGCTTTACCTTGTTTGCCCTTGCCCTTTCCCTTCTTAAGGGACCTTTCTGCTTTCCTTTTCTTTCTGGTCTCACCAGTGTAGAGAACTGGCTTCTCTTTCTTAATAGTACTATCTGCCTCCCTCAACATATTGAGGAGCTCTGGGAGAGTCACCTCAAGCTTGTTCATATTAAAATTCATTATGAATTGTGAAAAGGAATCTGGTAGGGACTGAAGCACAATGTACACACACAAGTTATCCTCTAGGACCATTCCTAGACCTGTGAGTTTCTCTATCCACTCAATCATCTTTAGGACATGGTTCTGAACCGGTGTCCCCTCAGTCATCCTAGCGCGGAAAAGGCTCTTGGATATCTCATATCGTTGAGTCCTTCCCTGTTCCTCAAACAATTTGCGGACATGTAGGAGAATGGATCTGGCATCTATCTTTTCATGTTGTCTCTGTAACTCTGGAGTCATAGAGCCCAATATATAGCACTGAGCAAGAGTGGAGTCATCAATGTACTTCACGTAGCGAGCGATCTCATCCTCGCTTACCCCTTCTTCGGGCGTAGGCATCACTGTATCAAGGACGTACACGATTTTCTCCGCTGTGAGAACAATTCTCAAGTTACGGAGCCAATCCATATAATTTGGACCAGTGAGGCGGTTGACATCAAGTATGCCACGTAAGGGATTTGAAAGCGACATTTTCTGAAAATAAAGATGTAGCAGAAATGAATAACATGCAGATTTTGCAAGAAATAAACTATCAAGATATGGACTTCTATCTTAATATGCTCCCACTATTTTACTAACGAGTCACGCGACACCCTCAGCACGTGAAACGGAAGTCTCCGGCAGACTTCTAGTGGGGATCAGGATCCAATTAGCGTCTTAGTGTAACCTCGAGGGACTCGACCAATCACACTAAGCCTAAAAGGTAGGCAACTCTTGCCGATCACAACTCCTTGTGATTCCCGTCCTGTTCGGCCTCCGAATCACCATGGCCTCGAGGGACTCGACCAACCATGATGCTCGGTTAAGTCAACACCTTCGTTACAAGATGAGTTTGATTTGATGATATACCCTCGAGGGACTCGACCAAGTATACCATGCCCTCAGGTCACCGGTGACATCTCTATGTCGTAAGCAAGATAGCGAATCGCGATATAGGTGAGTCTCAAGGGACTCGACCAACTCAACCTACACCGGGAATCGGTTCCTACTTATAACGATGGAAGGCCACGTGGGTCAATCTAATTGCCACACGTTTACCAACTTAATATTATCGAGAGATGTTTCTATAATTTGGTCTCCTAATATGATATGTCACACATATACATATTTAATATATATCTATATCGCATGCAAATATATATATATATATATCTAGTATGTGTATAAGCAATCACATCAGATGATCATGGACCACAACCTAATATGATTAGGCCCGAGCCAGTAGGCCTAATCACTCACATCAAGATCTATGTGTGCAACGGTGCATCTCCATGCCCTGTGATCGTCCATCTCGTCCTCGTCGATTCCGTCGACATCTTGATGCATCTCCATGCATCACGATCGTCCATCTCCTGGGTCCCGCTATCGCATCCACGCTCCCGCTGCGCCTCCTCATGTGATTACAACTTAATCATAGGCACGTAGACCCTACAATAAACGAGAAATATAATGGAGGCTCGCAGACCTCAATAATAATAATCACAAGTACACACATCACACGGTCTATGATCATCCGTCCACACATCATACATCACATGTATAAATAATCATCATAATGTAGGACTACTAGATAATAATAAAAAATAATAATCAAATAAACCTTTTAATTAATTAATATTTTCTGAAATCAGGGACATGTAGGGAATTTCTGAATTTATAGGGGTATTTTCGTAATTTGGACAAAAGACAGAAACTGGAATTTCTGAAATTCACAGGGGCAAAACTGTCCTTTTGCCCAAAACCCTAATTCCCTCTGCTGCCGCCGCCACCACCCTTCCGGCGGCGCCTGTGCGGCGGGGCGAGGGCACTGCCCTCGCCTGCAAGCGACACGCCCGCTAGCGGCGACGTCGCTGCGGGAGGGCGCCTCCTTCGGGCGCCGCAGCCTCCGCAGGCGGTGCTGTCCCGCCAGGCGGCCGCCCTTGTGGGAGGGGGTTTCGCTAGCGGGAGCAGCGGCGGCAAGCGTCGCTGCCCTGCGGCGGCAGGCGCCGCTTCCTTGCGGCGGCAGGGGCCTTTGCCCGTGGGCTGCCAGCCCCGCCGGCAGCAAGCCTGCTGCAAGCAGACCGTTGGCCGGCTGCTGCAGGCACAGCGCTTATGCATGCGCCGGCGCCATGCTGCCTAGCAGCGGCTGCGCCTGCCGCTGCTGTTGAATCTCGGATTTAGATGATGAAGTCAATTGTCATTTGTTATCTAATCTATGTGTTGAGATAAGTGTGCAGGATTAACTACGATGAGAGTAAGACAAGCAGCAGGTGTTGCGCCGGAGTCAAGATCATGATCACGTTGGGAGTTCGAGAGTTCGACGGAAGTTCGGACGGTCGTCGGAGGTTCAGCGAGAACAGATCCGAGAAGTCCAGAAGCTTGCCAAGCGAAGCTCGTCGGAACTCGCCAAGTGGATCGTCGCAAAGTCCAGGAGTATGCCGGATGTCCGCAGAAGGATCACCGAGGGTTTATCGGATGATCGACGGAAGTTCGCCGAAAACTCGCCGGAAGAAGCGATTGACGCATCGGAGCAAGCTGCAGAAGTTGTCTTAGAGTTAATCGTAGTTAGCACGATGATTAAGCTTGAAAATGGGAGGTGATCCCATTAGCTTAATCTTGGGGCAATTGGGCCCCTGAAAAGATTCAAATTGGGCCGAATGGAGCGAACCATTCGGACCCTGATTGCACCAGGCGGTGCAACCGCCTAGGACAGGAGGTGCAACCGCCTGGGCTGCGGGACTGGGCGGTGCAACCGCCCCAGCCAGGCGGTGCAACCGCCCAGGCCATGTCTTCCAGCGGGACTGGGCGGTGCAACCACCCCAGCCAAGAGGTGCAACCGCCCAGGGCTCAGTCTCCAAGCGAGACTGGGCGGTGGAACCTCCTCTGTCAAGAGGTAGCACCGCCAGAGCTCAAGTTTCGAGCTCTGCCAAGAGGTGCAACCACCGAGCTCGGTCTTCGAGCTCTAGGCAGAGAGGTGCAACCTCTTTGGACAGGTGATGCATCGCCTGAGCTCGGTCTTCGAGCTCTGGCAGAGAGGTGCAACCACCTCTGGCAGAGAGGTGCATCAGCCTGAGCTCAGTTTCGAGCTCTGCTAGGTGATGCAACCACCGAGCTCAGACTTCGAGCTCTGCCAGGCGATGCAACCACTGAGCTCAGTCTTCGAGCTCTGGCAGAGAGGTGCAATCGCCTGAGCTCAGTCTTCGAGCTCTGCCAGGCGGTGCCACCTCTCCAGTCAAGAGGTGCAACCGCCTGATCCCGGAATTCCGGGATTTGATCGTTTTGAGCTCCAAATTTGAATTGGGTTGGGGCCTATAAATACCCCACCCATTCAACACTGAAAGGATACAGATCCACACCGAATTCTTGATCTTTTCAGTGATTCTAAGAGCTCAAATTTGTGTAAAGTCCTAAAGTTCTCCTCCTTCTGTTCTTTAAGTCTTGAGTTGTAAAGAGAGGAGAGAAAGGATCTGTAAAGGTTGTCTCGTAAGCCTGTCAAAAGGAGAGAAACTGTAAAAGGGCAGTTAGCCTTCGCCCATTGAAGGAAGGCAGCTAGTTGACGTCGGTGACCTCGTCGGAGGAGGAAGCCAAAAGTGGAGTAGGTCAAGACTGACCGAACCACTCTAAATCTCTGGTTTGCTTTTACCTTGAGCACTTTTCCATTACTGCAAACCTCCTACATTGCTACTGCCCTCTGTGCCTTTACGAACGAGTTTCTAAGCTCTGATATTTCAGAATCTGCATTCAAACGTAAATCATGTTTTCGTACGATCTTCACACTGCAGTTTACGCTTACATTCGGATTCCATTTATAACTGCAAATTGCTTTCTACGTAAAACGCTTTTCAAGGTTCAAAACTGCCTTTAGACGCAAAACTACATTTAGACGTAAAATTACGTTTAGACGTAAAACTGCGTTTAGACGTAAAACTACGTTTAGACGTAAAACTGCGTTTAGACGTAAAACTGCGTTTAGACGTAAAACTGCGTTTAGACGCAAAACTGCGTTTAGACGCAAAACTGCGTTTAGACGTAAAACTGCGTTTTGACGTAAAACTGCGTTTGGACGTAAAACTGAGTTTAGACGCAAACTGCGCTTAGACGCAAACTGCGCTTAGACGCAAACTGTGCTTAGACGCAAACTGTGTTTAGACGCAAACTGCGCTTAGACGCAAAATTGCGCTTAGACGCAAACTGCACTGTGATTCTGCTTTTATATCAAAATCATTTTTTATCGGACGAACGCAGCTTTCGTTTTTAAATTGCTGTAAGATTTCCGCTGCACTAATTCACCCCCCCCCTCTTAGTGCTCTAGATCCTAACAATTGGTATCAGAGCAAGGTTAACTCTCTAAAGGATTAAAACCCAAGAGAGATGGCTTACGCCGGAAACCAAGAGGGGCATTCTATTACACGTCCACCCATGTTCAGTGGAATGGACTACACCTACTAGAAGACCCGAATGAGGATCTTTCTTATTTCTATGGATTTTGAACTGTGGAACCTTGTTGAAAACGGATTTTCAAAGTCTTCTCTTCCAATGATCGATTGGAATGAGTTGGAAAAGAAGGCTTTCGCTCTTAATGCAAAGGCTATGAATGCCTTATTTTGCGCACTTGATAAAAACGAGTTTAATCATGTTTCAACTTGCGAAACTGCATTTGATATTTGGCACACACTTGAAGTGACCCACGAGGGCACAAGTAGAGTGAAAGAGTCAAAAATCAATCTGTTGCTGCATTCTTTTGAACTTTTCCGAATGAAACCGAGTGAAACCATTGGCGACATGTTTACCCGTTTCACGGATGTCGTCAACGGTCTAAAAGGACTCGGAAAAAGTTTTTCAGATTTTGAACTCGTAAATAAAATACTAAGATCCCTTCCTAAAAGTTGGGATCCTAAAGTCACTGCCATTCAAGAGGCAAAAGATCTGCGCAACTTCCCTCTTGAAGAACTAATCGGGTCATTAATGACCTACGAAATGACTTGCAAAGCTCATGAAGAGCAAGAAGACATCCTTCCAAAGAACAGGAAGGATATGGCACTTAAAACTTCTGAATGCCACTTGAGAGAAAACTCAAGTGATGAGGACTGTGATGATGACTTGGCACTTTTGACAAGAAAGTTTAAGAAATTCTTCAAAAGAAACAAGTTTAAAAACGATGTGAAAAATAAACTTGAACCCAAGAAGGACCAAGTGATCTGCTACGAATGTAAAAAGCCGGGACACTACAAGAATGATTGTCCCCAAGTCAAAAGAAGAACATCAAAGAAGAAGGCTCTTCAAGCAACATGGGATGACTCGAGCGCATCTGAAGAAGAGGAGTCCAACACCGAGCAAGTTGCTCATTACGCCTTAATGGCCATCGGAGAGGAGGTAACGGATTTATTAGATGCTGATTTATCTTTCGAGGAATTATTAAATGCCTTCCATGATTTATTTGATGAATGCAAAGTTATAAATAGAAAATACAAATTGCTAAAAAAGGTACATGATAGTCTTACTTGTGATTTTAATAAGTTAAAAATCGAATATCATGATAGTTTAAATTCATGTATAAAATGTCATGATCTAGAAATCTGTCAAAAAGAAAACTTGCTACTTAAGGACAACTTGAAGAAATTCGAGGTTGGTAGCAAGTCATTAAACATGATCCTTACAAACAAGGGTCATGCTCCCAAAAGAAGTGGGATTGGATTTGTGAGGAGTCCTCACCAAAATCCAACTACCTTTGTAAAAGGCCCCATCTTACATGTTAGAAGCAAATGCAACTTTTGTTGCAAGTTGTTAGGATCGAGAGCACTAAGAGGGGGGGGGTGAATTAGTGCAGCGGAAATCTTATAATAATTAAAAACCAAAAGCTGCGTTTGTTCAAAAACTATTATGATGCAAAAGCAAATTCTCAGTTGTATCTAAGTGCAGTTTGCGTCTAAGCGCAGATTGCGTCTAAGCACAGTTTTGCGTCTAAGCGCAGATTGCGTCTAAGCGCAGTTTTGCGTCTAAGCGCAGTTTTGCGTCTAAACTTAGATTTACGTCTAAATGCAGATTTACGTCTAAACGCAGATTTACGTCTAAACACAGATTTACGTCTAAACATAGTTTTACGTCTAAACGCCGATTTACGTCTAAACGCAGTTTTACGTCTAAACGCAGTTTTACGTCTAAACGCAGTTTTACGTCTAAACGCAGTTTTACGTCTAAACGCAGATTTACGTCTAAACGCAGTTAGACGCAGATTTACGTCTAAACTTTGAAACTCGTTTGTATACTCGCAGAAGGCAGTATGCAGTTGAAACCAAGACGTAAACGTGAACTGAAATCTGATGATTGAGCGAAGAAAGCCGATTTACGTCTGAATGCAGTTTTACGTCTAAATGTTGAAACTCGTTCGTAAAATCGTAGAGGACAGATTGCAGTTATTAATAGGATTAAAATGTAAGCGTAAACTGCAAGGAAGCTCGTTCGTAAAAGCACGGAAAACAATTCTGCAGAATCAAACGTAAACGTAAACTGTAATGTATGAAAATACGAGTTTACGTCTGAATGCAGATTTGGAAGAACAGCACTTAGAACTTGTTCGAGAAAGCGCAGAGAGCAGTAGTGATGAGGGAGGTTTGCAGTAATGATAAAGTGCTCGAAAGTAAACGCAAACCAGAGATTTAGAGTGGTTCGGTCAGCCTTGACCTACTCCACTTTTGGCTTCCTCCACCGATGAGGTTGCCGACGTCAACTAGGTGGCTTCCTTCAATGGGCGAAGGCCAAACTTCCCTCTTACAATTTCTCTCCTTTTGACAGGCTTAGGAGACAACCTTTACAGATGTTTTCTCTCCTCTCTTTACAACTCAAACTTGAAGAACAGAAGGAGGAGGAAAACTAGCAGTTTTGAGCTCTAAGAACCACTGAAAAGATCAAGATTTCGGGTCAGTTCTTGCTCAATTCAGTGCTGAATGGGTGGGGTATTTATAGGCCCCAACCCAATTCAAAATTCGAGCTCAAAACGATCAAATCGATCAAATCCCAGAATTCTGGGATCAGGCGGTTGCACCTCTCGACTGGAGAGGTGGCACCGCCTGGCAGAGCTCGAAGACTGAGCTCTGCCGATTGCTTCTCTCTGCCAGAGCTCGAAGACTGAGCTCGATGGTTGCATCACCTGGCAGAGCTCGAAGACTGAGCTTGGTGATTGCATCACCTGGCAGAGCTCGAAACTGAGCTCGGTGGTTGCATCACCTGGCAGAGCTCCAAGCTGAGCTCAGGCTGATCCACCTCTCTGCCAGAGCTCGAAGACTGAGCTTGGTGAATGCATCACCTGGCAGAGCTCGAGACTGAGCTCAGGCTGATGCACCTCTCTGCCAGAGCTCGAAGACTGAGCTCGGTGGTTGCATCGCCTGGCAGAGCTCGGAACTTGAGCTCTGGCGGTGCAACCTCTTGGCTGGGGCGGTTGCACCTCCCAACCCCACAGCCCAGGCGGTTGCACCTCCTGGCTGGGGCGGTTGCACCTCCCAACCCCACAGCCCAGGCGGTTGCACCTCCTGGCTGGGGCGGTTGCACCTCCCAACCTCGCAGCCCTGGCGGTGGCACCTCCAGGCTGGAGAGGTGGCACCTCTTCACTATTCCAGCTCACTTGGTTTGGCTCCAAACTTGGTCCAAACCAGTCCGAACTTGGGCCTAATTGGCCCCTACTTGGGTTATAGGATTAACACCTAATCCTAACCCTAATTAACGTGCTAACTATGAATTTAAAGACATTTTCTAAGCTATTACAAAGTCCGCAAGTCAAGACTTCTTCTAGCGAGCTTCCGGCAAACTTCCGGCGGTCTTCCGATGAACTCTCGGAAACCATTCTGCGGACTCCCGGCAAGCTCCTAGACTTCACGATTTGTTCTTAGCGAGTTCCAACGAGCTTCTTCGGCAAGCTCCGATCTTTCTCGGCGAGTTCCGCGAACTCCCAACGAATCTTCGGACTTCCGTCGAACTCTTGAACTCGCAACAAATCCTTCGCGCTTGACTCCGACACTTTGTTTCGCTTTATGTCTTCATCGTTATCATAGTTAATCCTGCACAATTAAAACAAAACTTCAATCGAGACAATTAATCCTAAGCAATTAACCAAGTTGTCCGACATGTCATTGGTCCCTCGACGCTTCGTCCGATTCTTCGGCGCATCGTCCTCTCGTGCAGCCTATTGCCCAATCGGCCAGTTGACTCCGCAACTCCGATATCCTTGGCACAATACCCGCTCTTCTTGGCCCGATGCCCGAGTCCACGGCCCGAAGCCTTCTGTCGATACGTCGACCGATCCACTGGCCCGACGTCCAATCTTCTGACATGTTCCTTCGGCACAATATGATTTTCCTGCTTTAATTGTCTCATCCTGATCGAAGCATCCTGCGTCACTCAAAACGTAGATTAAATCATAAACATATATCAAGTAGTTTCATCATCAAAATACGAGATTCAACAATCTCCCCCTTTTTGATGATGACAACCACTTGATAACGGAGTTAAACTTAACTCCCGGAGTTTAAACAAACTCCCCCTATCAATATGCCATATTGATAGAACCTTGAATTCAAACTGAATTCAAATCATTGCAATATTCATCATGAATACTTGCAATACGTCAACATGAACTTATGCATCAACTTATGCATCACATGTCATGTCATCAACATACTTCTCCCCCTTTGTCATCAACAAAAAGGAGAAGTACTACAATCAAGTGTGTGTGATATTGGTTCAACTCATTGCATGAAAATCATAATATCAAGTTTTATCATCATGCAAGTTTGCTAATATCAAATACCAACATGAAAAATTGCGATGTAGGCTTTTGATATCATAATGCAAACATTTCAAGTGTTTATCAATTATAGCATTTCATCACATGGTAGGATATCAACGCGTAAAATTACGATACAAGTTCTTGATATCTTAACGCATGATGAAAACATGGCATAATACAAGTTTGGCAATCATAGCATCAATTCATATATCTCTTAATGATGCAAGCATTGCAAATATGGCAATCATATCAATTCATATATCTCTTGATGATGCAAGCCTAGCATCAGTGTTCATAGCATCAATTCATATATTTCTCCCCCTTTGTCATCAACAAAACGGAGAACGATATAAGCAAATTTTAAGCATAAGTGCTTGTTGTTACGTATGTGAAATAAATCCTTGCAAGTAAAAACACTTTCATCCATATTCATCAAATCCATTTCTCAAAAAATATTTTTCACATGATGTGTGTATGAGAGATGTATTTGCTAGTCAATTACATATGTCAAAAATCAATGATATGAACTAAACTTGATATGGCATATGCTTGTTAAGTTTGGAAGAGAATGAACTTGATATGTTAGACTCAAGAGAATCCGAAAATGAAATTTGAGTCTTTCTTCCATTCGAACAAGGTTTTGCTATAGATATTCAATTACAATCATGAAGGTAAAGCATGCTTGTTATCATGGAAGTTTTGTATTCAAGCACATAATTTTCAACATGTAATTGTGTAAAATCATTATGCCAGTCAAGTGATTCAATCATAAAGATAAGACATACTCATCATCATGATAGTATGATAGCAGGTTTACCATATACAAGCTAGCAGAAAATTTGTACATTTTAAGGCCCGCAAGCTAGCAATTTTGAGATGTTCAAGAAAGCAACTCTTGCTTCTTGATATATGCAAATTTGTCGAGTTTTGCTAGATGTGCAAGTTAGCATTTTTGCCTCTTGAGATAGGCAAGCTAGCAATCAAGTTTTTTCATCTTCTTGACTTGTACAAGCTAGCTATCTCCCCCTTTGTCATTGTCAACAAGGGAAAAACCCTTTACATCAATTTCTAAATCATGACAAAGGTAAGTAATCAATCTTATTTGTGCATCATTATAGTTTCAATGCACAAATTTATTAACATTACATTTCAAAAAATTTATGCATGATACCGAAAAATCAATCATCATCATGAGCATATCAAACATGATATTCAAGCATTCATGATACATCATTTTGGCAGCATGATCATAGATATTCAAACGATGGTATCTAGAATTCATTACATCCTATTATGCATGATCATTAACTCCTCATTTGTATTTCATGCATTATTTCATTTCATCTCATAAGGAATATCAAGAAGAGTTATTGGATGATGAGATAAATATTTTATGAATACACAGAATATCATAAGTGTTTCATGTATTCATATTATCACATGAAGCATATTATCATTTTTAAGATTCATAACATGAATAACGTTATTACTATTTCATCAAAATTAGTTTCGAGATTCACATAATATCATGAAATCATTAATCTCGATAAAATGGGAAAAACATTTTCTTTTTAAGTGATTCTTTTAACACATCATAAAAAAGAAAAACTCATTCATAATTCAAGTGATTTACAAGATATCATAAATGAATTTATCACTTGTATTTCACCAAAATCGAAAACTCTTAGAGATAGAAAATGATTGAAGCATTTAATCTGATTGAAGAATGATTCATATTTAAAGTGTAGCATTTGTCAGATCTGAAATCATCAAGTATAACTTTAATATTTTCATTGCAACATTAAGCAAGGTTTCATTGAACATAATTTTGAATGATTCTTATAAATGCCTAAAACTTCTTTAGTTTTAATTTATGATTGACTTTATAATAGCATGCTCAAATCTTTATTTTTATGTCAAAACCATACATTATATTTAATAAACAAAGACAATGAAAAATATCAAGCCTTCCAGACAAAAGCCATGTATCGTCATTGAAAAGCAATATGAAAATCATCAAAATATACATTCTTGCTTCTCAAGCACATAAGATTAATCTCACTAGGTGTAAAATCATTAGATTTCTATCTTGCATTAACATAAGACATGCAATTTTCATTATCATTTTCAAGATTACAAGCATGATCATATTTTTGCATTTTCATTGTTAAATTATTAAAAATATAATTTTCAAGAAAATTTAAAGAAAAAGAAAAGTGCATCATGAAAAGCATCATGTAATTTCGAAGTAAATTAGGGGGATTTCGATTACCTCATCATTGTAGGCTGTTAAGGCGTAGTTTGCTGCCTTGCTTTTGTTGACTTTCTCTTCTTCGGAGGAGCTTGATTCATCCCAATTTTTGTTCTTCTTCTTGCGTTTAAAGCAAGTAGTTCCATTCTTTTTGCTTTTTAATTTTCGTTTCATTTTAAGTTCACCATCACTTGAGCTTATGCTCGAGTGGTCTTCAAATGTTCTATGTCCCAAATCCTTCCTGTTCTTTGGAAGGTTGGTTTGTTCATCATTGTCCTCATCACTTGAGTCATCGCTCAAGTGGCATTCATTTGTCCAGAGTTCCAAATCCTTCCTGTTCTTTGGAAGGTGGTTCTCAAGTTCTTCACGTGCATTGCACGTCATTTCATATGTGATCAATGAACCAATTAGTTCTTCAAGTGGAAAATGGTTCAAGTTTTTCGATTCTTGAATAGCAGTTACTTTTGAATCCCAAGTTTTAGAAAGTGAGCGCAAAACTTTGTTAACGAGTTCAAAATCCGAAAAGCTTTTACCAAGTGATTTTAAATCATTGACGACATCCGTAAAACGGGTGTACATGTCAACAACGGTTTCGCTTGGTTTCATATGAAAAAGCTCGAAATCAAGCAGTAGAATATTAACTTTCGAGTCTTTGACTCTACTAGTTCCCTCGTGCGTGATTTCAAGAGTGCGCCAAATATCGAAAGCCGTTTCACACGTAGAAATCCGATTGAACTCATTTTTGTCCAATGCGCAAAATAAGGCATTCATAGCCTTTGCGTTTAAAGAAAAATTCTTCTTCTCCAAAACCGACCATTCGTTCATCGGTTTGGAGGGAAGTTGAAAACCGTTTTCAATGATATTCCATAAATCCAGATTTAGAGAAATTAAGAAAACTCTCATTCGAGTTTTCCAATAAGTGTAGTCCAATCCGTTAAAGAACGGTGGACGAAAGACCGAACAGCCCTCTTGAAAAGTCATTTCTCTCGGGTGTAAATCCGAAATGAGAAATACCCCGCTCTAATACCAATTGTTAGGATCGAGAGCACTAAGAGGGGGGGGTGAATTAGTGCAGCGGAAATCTTATAATAATTAAAAACCAAAAGCTGCGTTTGTTCAAAAACTATTATGATGCAAAAGCAAATTCTCAGTTTGTATCTAAGTGCAGTTTGCGTCTAAGCGCAGATTGCGTCTAAGCGCAGTTTTGCGTCTAAGCGCAGATTGCGTCTAAGCGCAGTTTTGCGTCTAAGCGCAGTTTTGCGTCTAAACTTAGATTTACGTCTAAATGCAGATTTACGTCTAAACGCAGATTTACGTCTAAACGCAGTTTTACGTCTAAACGTAGTTTTACGTCTAAACGCAGATTTACGTCTAAACGCAGTTTTACGTCTAAACACAGTTTTACGTCTAAACGCAGTTTTACGTCTAAACGCAGATTTACGTCTAAACGCAGTTAGACGCAGATTTACGTCTAAACTTTGAAACTCGTTTGTATACTCGCAGAAGGCAGTATGCAGTTGAAACCAAGACGTAAACGTGAACTGAAATCTGATGATTGAGCGAAGAAAGCCGATTTACGTCTGAATGCAGTTTTACGTCTAAATGTTGAAACTCGTTCGTAAAATCGTAGAGGACAGATTGCAGTTATTAATAGGATTAAAATGTAAGCGTAAACTGCAAGGAAGCTCGTTCGTAAAAGCACGGAAAACAATTCTGCAGAATCAAACGTAAACGTAAACTGTAATGTATGAAAATACGAGTTTACGTCTGAATGCAGATTTGGAAGAACAGCACTTAGAACTTGTTCGAGAAAGCGCAGAGAGCAGTAGTGATGAGGGAGGTTTGCAGTAATGATAAAGTGCTCGAAAGTAAACGCAAACCAGAGATTTAGAGTGGTTCGGTCAGCCTTGACCTACTCCACTTTTGGCTTCCTCCACCGATGAGGTTGCCGACGTCAACTAGGTGGCTTCCTTCAATGGGCGAAGGCCAAACTTCCCTCTTACAATTTCTCTCCTTTTGACAGGCTTAGGAGACAACCTTTACAGATGTTTTCTCTCCTCTCTTTACAACTCAAACTTGAAGAACAGAAGGAGGAGGAAAACTAGCAGTTTTGAGCTCTAAGAACCACTGAAAAGATCAAGATTTCGGGTCAGTTCTTGCTCAATTCAGTGCTGAATGGGTGGGGTATTTATAGGCCCCAACCCAATTCAAAATTCGAGCTCAAAACGATCAAATCGATCAAATCCCAGAATTCTGGGATCAGGCGGTTGCACCTCTCGACTGGAGAGGTGGCACCGCCTGGCAGAGCTCGAAGACTGAGCTCTGCCGATTGCTTCTCTCTGCCAGAGCTCGAAGACTGAGCTCGATGGTTGCATCACCTGGCAGAGCTCGAAGACTGAGCTTGGTGATTGCATCACCTGGCAGAGCTCGAAACTGAGCTCGGTGGTTGCATCACCTGGCAGAGCTCCAAGCTGAGCTCAGGCTGATCCACCTCTCTGCCAGAGCTCGAAGACTGAGCTTGGTGAATGCATCACCTGGCAGAGCTCGAGACTGAGCTCAGGCTGATGCACCTCTCTGCCAGAGCTCGAAGACTGAGCTCGGTGGTTGCATCGCCTGGCAGAGCTCGGAACTTGAGCTCTGGCGGTGCAACCTCTTGGCTGGGGCGGTTGCACCTCCCAACCCCACAGCCCAGGTGGTTGCACCTCCTGGCTGGGGCGGTTGCACCTCCCAACCCCACAGCCCAGGCGGTTGCACCTCCTGGCTGGGGCGGTTGCACCTCCCAACCTCGCAGCCCTGGCGGTGGCACCTCCAGGCTGGAGAGGTGGCACCTCTTCACTATTCCAGCTCACTTGGTTTGGCTCCAAACTTGGTCCAAACCAGTCCGAACTTGGGCCTAATTGGCCCCTACTTGGGTTATAGGATTAACACCTAATCCTAACCCTAATTAACGTGCTAACTATGAATTTAAAGACATTTTCTAAGCTATTACAAAGTCCGCAAGTCAAGACTTCTTCTAGCGAGCTTCCGGCAAACTTCCGGCGGTCTTCCGATGAACTCTCGGAAACCATTCTGCGGACTCCCGGCAAGCTCCTAGACTTCACGATTTGTTCTTAGCGAGTTCCAACGAGCTTCTTCGGCAAGCTCCGATCTTTCTCGGCGAGTTCCGCGAACTCCCAACGAATCTTCGGACTTCCGTCGAACTCTTGAACTCGCAACAAATCCTTCGCGCTTGACTCCGACACTTTGTTTCGCTTTATGTCTTCATCGTTATCATAGTTAATCCTGCACAATTAAAACAAAACTTCAATCGAGACAATTAATCCTAAGCAATTAACCAAGTTGTCCGACATGTCATTGGTCCCTCGACGCTTCGTCCGATTCTTCGGCGCATCGTCCTCTCGTGCAGCCTATTGCCCAATCGGTCAGTTGACTCCGTAACTCCGATATCCTTGGCACAATACCCGCTCTTCTTGGCCCGATGCCCGAGTCCACGGCCCGAAGCCTTCTGTCGATACGTCGACCGATCCACTGGCCCGACGTCCAATCTTCTGACATGTTCCTTCGGCACAATATGATTTTCCTGCTTTAATTGTCTCATCCTGATCGAAGCATCCTGCGTCACTCAAAACGCAGATTAAATCATAAACATATATCAAGTAGTTTCATCATCAAAATACGAGATTCAACACAAGTTTGGTCACAAGACACATTATTGTCCATTCAGGAAATGGAGTCCAAACAAATTGATATGGGTTCCTAAAGGAACCATGACAAATTCTATGCAACATGATAAAAAATGTAGATCTATTTTTGAGGAACCCAAAAGCAAATGGGTACCTAAACATCATCCTTTCTTGTAGAAAACTAAACCATCGCAAGCTAGGAGCAAGAGATGGTACCTTGACAGTGGATGCTCAAGGCATATGACCGGAGATTCATCCCAATTCTCTAAGCTCTCTAGCATAAACGAAGGATATGTCACCTTCGGAGACAACAACAAGGGTAAAATCATTGGCAAAGGAACCATAGGTAACAAATCCAACTTTTCTATTGAAGATGTTTTGCTAGTTGATGGTCTAAAACATAACCTCCTAAGCATTAGTCAATTATGTGATAAAGGATATATCATCAAATTTGAATCTAATGCTTGCGTCATTGAAAAACCTCACAAAAACATATCTATGATTGCATTAAAACAAAATAACGTATACACTATTGACATCGATGATTTATGTAATGAAACATGTTTTTCTGCTTTAAATGAGAATGCTTGGATATGGCACAGAAGATTAGGTCATGCTAGCATGAAGCTAATCACTCAAATATCATCCAAAGAACTTGTAAGAGGAATTCCTCATATCAAGTTCATCAAAGATAATGTATGTGATGCCTGCCAATTAGGTAAACAAACTAAGAGTAGCTTCAAATCTAAAAATCAAGTAAGCACCTCTAGGCCCTTACAATTGATCCATATGGACTTGTTCGGACCCATCTCCACATCAAGCCTAGGAGGTAGCAAATACGCTTTCGTCATTATAGATGACTATAGCAGATACACATGGACTTACTTTTTAAAACAGAAAAGTGAATGCCTTAGATCTTTTACCAAGTTTTGCAAACTCGTTCAGAATGAGAAAGGTTCTATGATTTCGTCAATTAGAAGTGATCATGGTGGTGAATTTCAAAACCATGATTTCCAAGAACTTTGTGAACTCAATGGATACAACCATAATTTCTCTACTCCTAGAAACCCTCAACAAAATGGAGTTGTAGAAAGAAAAAATCGAAATTTACAAGAAATGGCAAGAACCATGTTGAATGAACATAACCTACCCAAATATTTTTGGGCCGAAGCCGTAAATACTGCATGCTATATCTTAAATAGAGTTCTAGTGAGACCTCTACTAACCAAAACTCCCTATGAGTTATGGAACAATAAAAAACCCAACGTTTCATATTTCAAAGTCTTTGGGTGTAAGTGTTTTATCTTGAATGAAAAAGACAACTTAGGAAAATTTGATACTAAATCCGATGAAGGAATCTTTCTTGGTTATTCTACAGTTTCTAAAGCCTTTCGTATCTTTAATAAAAGAACTCTAATTATTGAAGAATCCATTCATGTTGTTTTCAATGAGACTTCTGAAATCACGAAAAATGATCTTGACGATGATGTTAATTTTGACTCTTTAAATTTAAACGAGACCCCGTCTCCAACTAGCAACTTGGATGCATCCACTTCTCAGATTTCCTTACCCAAGGATTGGAAGTATGTAGATGCTCATCCTAAGGAGCTAATCTTAGGAGACACATCAAAGGGAGTTCAAACACGATCTTCTCTTAAAACCTTTTGTGCAAATACCGCCTTTCTCTCCCAAATTGAACCCAAATGCGTTGATGAAGCCATGAAAGATGATTCATGGATTATCGCAATGCAAGATGAATTAAATCAATTTGAGAGAAATGAAGTGTGGAAGCTTGTTCCTAGACCAAATGATCATCTAGTTATTGGTACTAAATGGGTCTTCAGAAACAAGCAAAATGAAAATGGTATCGTGGTTAGAAACAAGGCTAGATTAGTGGCCAAAGGTTTCAACCAAGAAGAAGGTATCGATTACGAAGAAACCTTCGCTCCTGTGGCACGATTGGAAGCCATAAGGTTGCTCCTTGCCTACGCTAGCAGTAATAATTTTAAGTTGTTTCAAATGGATGTTAAAAGCGCCTTTCTTAATGGCTTTATTTCCGAAGAAGTCTATGTTGAACAACCTCCTGGATTTGAAAATAATAGTCTCCCTAATCATGTGTTTAGATTAACTAAAGCTCTCTATGGTTTAAAACAAGCTCCTAGGGCTTGGTATGAGAGACTTAGTTCTTTTCTTATTGAAAATAATTTCATAAAAGGCAAGGTTGATACTACATTATTCATCAAGAACTTTGAAAACAATTTTCTCATTGTTCAAGTTTATGTTGATGATATTATCTTTGGTTCTACAAATGAATCTCTTTGTGAATCCTTTGCGAAAACTATGAGTCGTGAATTCGAAATGAGTCTAATGGGAGAGTTAACATTCTTCTTAGGCCTACAAATCAAACAACTAAGCAATGGCATCTTTATTAGTCAAACCAAATATGCTGTGAGCTTGCTAAAGAAGTTCAAAATGAATAAATCAAAAGCCATTGACACTCCTATGAGCACCTCCACTAAGTTAGAAATTGATGAGAATGGAGAAAGCTTCGATCAAAAAACCTATAGGGGTATGATAGGAAGTTTACTTTACCTCACTGCCACCAGACCAGACATCATGTTCAGTGTAGGACTTTGTGCTAGATTTCAATCAGACCCTAAGATATCTCATCTCAAAGCAGTCAAAAGAATACTCAGATATCTTAATGGAACTACCAATCTAGGGTTATGGTACCCAAAATCAGAAAATTTTGAATTAACAGCTTATGCTGATGCGGACTTCGCTGGCTGTAAACTAGACAGAAAAAGCACATCAGGATCATGTCAATTTTTAGGACATGCCCTTGTATCCTTGTCATCTAAGAAACAAAACTCGGTTGCTCTATCAACAACCGAAGCTGAATACATTGCAGCAAGTGCATGCTGTGCACAAGTTGTATGGATGAAAAACACTTTAGAAGATTACAAAGTGAATCTTAAAGATATTCCCATTAAATGTGATAACACGAGTGCAATATGCTTAACTAAAAATCCTATACAACACTCAAGAACAAAACACATTGATATTAGACATCACTTTATACGAGATCATGTCACTAATCATGATGTAACCATAGAGTTTATTGATACCAAACATCAACTAGCTGATATCTTTACAAAACCCCTATGTGAAGAACAATTTGATTACATAAGAAGAGAATTAGGAATGTTGATGTGTCCGAATACTTAAACTTGTTAAAATTATTTTTCGGATGTTATTACTATTACATGCCTTGACATCGCTTGATCAAATAACATGTTGCAAATTATGTGACAAATATTTTTAACCAAATGCATGTAAGAAGTTCATTTTTCGGTTTGTATGCTAAAAATGGGATGTTCCTGTACACTCTTATGAAAACTTTTTGAAAAATGACTTTCCTCCTTCAAGCAACAAACGATAAAGAGATATTCAAAGAATTATATATGTCATGACTTCCTTTATGTGCTTGATAATGCTATCATGCTTTTTGTTGATGACAAAGGGGGAGAAACATATGAATTGATAAACACTATGTCATAGCTGAACTGCCATAATCATGTCTATGTCATAGTTGCAAATACTTGAGTGATGCTATAAACAATGTTATAGTTATGCCATCCTTGCATCACCAAGAGATATGTGAACATGTGCTATAGTTTGCATCATGTCTTGATTTGATATTCTATATTGTGAAGAAAATGCAAACTTGCTAGAAAATCTCAAATGTGTGCATCATGTAAAAAGTCCTTCGTAGCTTTATATGATTACATGATGAATAGTTACAAACACTATCATACAAACTTAATGATGTATGTCATGCTTTGACATCATTCTTGAAGAGATACATCATGATGGGCATCATGATGGGAGCATTGATAAGTTTAACTGATCTAACTTATTAATACGTCACGTGAATTCTTAGGTCTTGAATTCAAGGTTGACTTATCTCAACTATGGCATATAGATAGGGGGAGTTAAGGACAACTCCTTTATCAATTGATTGTCATCATAAAAAAGGGGGAGATTGTTGAATCTCGGATTTTGATGATGAAGTCAATTGTCATTTGTTATCTAATCTATGTGTTGAGATAAGTGTGCAGGATTAACTACGATGAGAGTAAGACAAGCAGCAGGTGTTGCGCCGGAGTCAAAATCATGATCACGTTGGGAGTTCGAGAGTTCGACGGAAGTTCGGACGGTCGTCGGAGGTTCAGCGAGAATAGATCCGAGAAGTCCAGAAGCTTGCCAAGCGAAGCTCATCGGAACTCGCCAAGTGGATCGTCGCAAAGTCCAGGAGTATGCCGGATGTCCGCAGAAGGATCACCGTGTTGAATCTCGGATTTTGATGATGAAGTCAATTGTCATTTGTTATCTAATCTATGTGTTGAGATAAGTGTGCAGGATTAACTACGATGAGAGTAAGACAAGCAGCGGGTGTTGCGCCGGAGTCAAGATCATGATCACGTTGGGAGTTCGAGAGTTCGACGGAAGTTCGGACGGTCGTCGGAGGTTCAGCGAGAACAGATCCGAGAAGTCCCGAAGCTTGCCAAGCGAAGCTCGTCGGAACTCGCCAAGTGGATCGTCGCAAAGTCCAGGAGTATGCCGGATGTCCGCAGAAGGATCACCGAGGGTTTATCAGATGATCAACGGAAGTTGGCCGGAAACTCGCCGGAAGAAGCGATTGACGCATCGGAGCAAAGCTGCAGAAGTTGTCTTAGAGTTAATCGTAGTTAGCATGATGATTAAGCATGAAAATGGGAGGTGATCCCATTAGCTTAATCTTGGGGCAATTGGGCCCCTGAAAAGATTCAAATTGGGCCGAATGGAGTGAACCATTCGGACCCTGATTGCACCAGGAGGTGCAACCGCCCCAGCCAGGAGGTGCAACCGCCCCAGCCAGGAGGTGCAACCGCCAGGGCTGCGAGGCTGGGAGGTGCAACCGCCCCAGCCAAGAGGTGCAACCGCCCAGAGCTCAGTCTTCGAGCTAGACTGGGCGGTGCAACCTCCTCTGCCAAGAGGTAGCACCGCCAGAGCTCAAGTTTCGAGCTCTGCCAGGAGATGCAACCACCGAGCTCAGTCTTCGAGCTCTGGCAGAGAGGTGCATCAGCCTGAGCTCAGTCTCGAGCTCTGCCAGGTGATGCAATCACCGAGCTCAGTCTTCGAGCTCTGGCAGAGAGGTGCATCAGCTTGAGCTCAGTTTCGAGCTCTGCCAGGTGATGCAACCACCGAGCTCAGTTTCGAGCTCTGCCAGGTGATGCAACCACCAAGCTCAGTCTTCGAGCTCTGCCAGGTGATGCAACCATCGAGCTCAGTCTTCGAGCTCTGGCAGAGAGAAGCAATCGCCTGAGCTCAGTCTTCGAGCTCTGCCAGGTGGTGCCACCTCTCCAGTCAAGAGGTGCAACCGCCTGATCCCAGAATTCTGGGATTTGATCGATTTGATCGTTTTGAGCTCGAATTTTGAATTGGGTTGGGGCCTATAAATACCCCACCCATTCAGCACTGAAAAGATACAGACCTACACCGAAATCTTGATCTTTTCTGTGATTGTAAGAGCTCAAAAGTGTTGTAAAGCCTTTAAGTCTCCTCCTTCTGTTCTTGAAGTTTTCAGTTGTAAAGTGAGGAGAGAAAGGTCTGTAAAGGTTGTCTCCTGAGCCTGTCAAAAGGAGAGAAATTGTAAAAGGGCAGTTTGGCCTTCGCCCATTGAAGGAAGGCACCTAGTTGACGTCGGCAACCTCATCGGTGGAGGAAGCCAAAAGTGGAGTAGGTCAAGGCTGACCGAACCACTCTAAATCTCTGGTTTGCGTTTATTTTCGAGCACTTTATCATTACTGCAAACCTCCCTCATTACTACTGCTCTCTGCGCTTTCACGAACAAGTTCTAAGTGCTGTTCTTCCGAATCTGCATTCAGACGTAAATTCGTATTTTCATACATTACAGTTTACCTTTACGTTTGATTCTGCAGAACTGTTTTCCGTGCTTTTACGAACGAGCTTCTTTGCAGTTTACACTTACATTTTAATCCTATTGATAACTGCAATCTGTCCTCTACGATTTTACGAACGAGTTTCAACATTTAGACGTAAAACTGCATTCAGACGTAAATCGGCTTTCCTCGCTCAATCATCAGATCTCAGTTCACGTTTATGTCTTGATTTCAACTGCATACTGCCTTCTGCGAGTATACAAACAAGTTTCAAAGTTTAGACGTAAATCTGCGTCTAGACGTAAAACTGCGTTTAGACGTAAATCTGCGTTTGGACGTAAATCTAAGTTTAAGACGTAAATCTGAGTTTAAGACGTAAATCTGAGTTTAGACGTAAATCTGCGTTCAGACGTAAATCTGCGTTTAGACGTAAATCTGCGTTTAGACGTAAAACTATGTTTAGACGTAAATCTGAGTTTAGACGTAAACTGCGCTTAGACGCAAAACTGCGCTTAGACGCAATCTGCACTTAGACGCAAACTGCACTTAGATACAAACTGAGAATTTGCTTTTGCATCATAATAGTTTTTGAACGAACGCAGCTTTTGGTTTTTTAATCGCTGTAAGATTTCCGCTGCACTAATTCACCCCCCCCCTCTTAGTGCTCTCGATCCTAACAATTGGTATCAGAGCAAGGTTAACTCTCTAAAGGATTAAAACCCAAGAGAGATGGCATACGCCGGAAACCAAGAGGGGCATTCGATTACACGTCCACCCATGTTCAGTGGAACGGACTACACTTACTGGAAGACCCGAATGAGGATCTTTCTTATTTCTATGGATTTTGAACTGTGGAACCTTGTTGAAAATGGATTTTCAAAATCTTCTCTTCCAATGATCGATTGGAACGATTTGGAGAAGAAGGCTTTCGCTCTTAATGCAAAGGCTATGAATGCCTTATTTTGCGCACTTGATAAAAACGAGTTTAATCATGTTTCAACTTGCGAAACTGCTTTTGATATTTGGCACACACTTGAAGTGACCCACGAGGGCACAAGTAGAGTGAAAGAGTCAAAAATCAATCTGTTGCTGCATTCTTTTGAACTTTTCCGAATGAAACCGAGTGAAACCATTGGCGACATGTTTACCCGTTTCACGGATGTCGTCAATGGTCTAAAAGGACTCGGAAAAAGTTTTTCGGATTTTGAACTCGTAAATAAAATACTAAGATCCCTTCCTAAAAGTTGGGATCCTAAAGTCACTGCCATTCAAGAGGCAAAGGATCTGCGCAACTTCCCTCTTGAAGAACTAATCGGGTCATTAATGACCTACGAAATGACTTGCAAAGCTCATGAAGAGCAAGAAGACATCCTTCCAAAGAACAGGAAGGATATGGCACTTAAAACTTCTGAATGCCACTTGAGAGAAAACTCAAGTGATGAGGACTGTGATGATGACTTGGCACTTTTGACAAGAAAGTTTAAGAAATTCTTCAAAAGAAACAAGTTTAAAAACGATGTGAAAAATAAACTTGAACCCAAGAAGGACCAAGTGATCTGCTACGAATGTAAAAAGCCGGGACACTACAAAAGTGATTGTCCCCAAGTCAAGAAAAGAACAACAAAGAAGAAGGCGCTCCAAGCAACATGGGATGATTCGAGCGCATCTGAGGAAGAGGAGTCCAACACCGAGCAAGTTGCTCATTACGCCTTTATGGCCATCGAAGAGGAGGTAACGGATTTATTAGATGCTGATTTATCTTTCGATGAATTATTAAATGCCTTCCATGATTTATTTGATGAATGCAAAGTTATAAATAGAAAATACAAGTTGCTAAAAAAGGTACATGATAATCTTACTTGTGAGTTTGATAAGTTAAAAGTCGAATATCATGATAGTTTAAATTCATGTATCAAATGTCATGATTTAGAAACTATACAAAAAGAAAACTTGCTACTTAAGGACACCTTGAAGAAATTCGAGGTTGGTAGCAAGTCATTAAACATGATCCTTACAAACAAGGGTCATGCTCCCAAAAGAAGTGGGATTGGATTTGTGAGGAGTCCTCACCGAAATCCAACTACCTTTGTAAAAGGCCCCATCTTACATGTTCAACACCAAACCAAGTGCAACTTTTGTTGCAAATCTGGACACAAGACACATTGTTGTCCATTCAAGAAAATAAGTCCAAACAAATTAATTTGGGTTCCTAAAGGAACCATGATAAACTCTATGCAACGTGATAGAAAATGTAGATCTATTTATGAGGCACCCAAAAGCAAATGGGTTCCTAAAGATCATCCCTTCCTATAAAAACACTAAAAGTCTAGGCCGGAGCAAGAAATAATATTCTGCTCCTTGACTCTCAATGGTCATAAACCAAGAATCAAAAAGGAACTCGCAACGCTTAAGTAACAAGTGGAATTTGTGAAATCACAAAAACGATACAACCTTATTAGAAACATATGATATCCAAATTCACATACCCCCCTGATCTTCAAAATCCGTTCATCTACGAATTAATTCTTGTAGAAACTAAATATGTCATGATCTTAAAAGGGATACCAAACAAACATACGTATGCACGTTAAAAGATCTATCTTGATCGTACAAAGAGCTTCTTCCTTAAATAAAAACTCATACGAAATCATGTAACAAACATTAATTGCTCTGAAACTCTCCTCAAGGCAAAGACTCCCTAATCAAATCATCTTAGGTGCTCACCTACTGCAGGCGGTGGCACCTCTCCAGCTGGCGGTGGCACCTCCAGCTATCACGGGTTGCCAGAGGTTGCACCGCTCCAGCCAGAGGTGCAACCGCCAGCAGCTCTGCCCCTTAAAACCACACTAGGGCCGGCTAAGGAACCGACCCCAACTCACCCCCATTTCCTCCTCTACTCTTCCAAGTCTCCTCCATTCCCATTTCACTCCTCTAAGCCTTCCAAATACCTCCCATTTCGGAGCAAAACATCAAGAATCCTTCCTTCTCTTGAAGATTTCACAAAGGTACTCTCTAAGAAGCTCTTAAATTCTGTTTTGTTCTTCATTTACTTTAGCTCATCATCATCCCTCTAAACAGCAGTAGTAATGGGATCTAGAAGATCCTCAATGGACAAGGGAAAGAGGAGAGTAGTAGAAGAGTTTGATCTCACTCTTTTTGATTCCAAAAACCATGCTGAAAAATTTCTCTCCTTCGAACTAAGAAGCATCAATAAGGGAAAATACGTAGATCTGAATGAACTAAGAGATGTAGAGACTATCCATTGGTTTGCAAACCTAAATCTACTTCCCATTTTGCAGATCAACGAACCCATTTATCCTAGACTAGTTAGATTGTTTTACAACAACATGCAAATAGATGATGAAGAAAGGATATCAACCTATCTCTTAGGACAACACATCTCAATCACTGATAGATTCATTTGTGATATGATAGGTATCCCCATGAAAAGCATAGGACTTTACTTTAAAGGATCATGGGATGAAAAAACTATTGAAACATCCTACGTTGAAGCCTTAGGAACAATCCTTGCCAATCCTAACATAGAATCTATTCCTAAAAGTTGTGAACATCTATTGCCCTTTAACACTAAGATACTTCATCATATCATGACTAGTATAATTCTTCCTAAACAATACCATCATGATGAAGTGAGTCAATTGGAATTAGGAATTATGTACCTAATCATGAAAGGACGTGACATTTGTCTTGGCTATCTGATCCAACAAAACATGTTAGAATTATCTACGAAAGATATGATGCTCCCATATGGTGGAATAATTACTAGAATAATGAAAGCTTACGACATTCAAATACCACTAGAAGAAGAAGTAATGAAAGCAGATAGATTCAGCATAATAAACAAAAATCTACTTCACCGACTAAGATGTCACTATAGAAACGGTAACTGGGTTAGAATGCCTAGAAGAACTGATCCCCCTCAGCCTGAACCTGAACCTGAACCAGAGCCGGAAACCCCAGTCTTTAGGAGTACCCACTCTCCTCCGATCTGTCCCTTTGAGGAAACACATCCGGTTGAGCAAACTCACACATCATCCATCGAAGATATCGGGATTCGGATGGACCGATTTGAACAAAGACAAGAACGGCTTGAACTTCGACAAGATCAAATCCTAACCGAGCTGTAGCAAATCCATCGACAATTTGACTCTTTACTTAGGCACTTTAATCTTCCACCTCATGAATAAGCTTGTATAAACATCTGATGTTTTTGATATGACATGTTGTAAACTCCCTATGTTATTCATGAAGGACTTTGTCTGTATGGTTACCTGATATGCTGTACATATGTTACCCTGATATGGTTATCTTTGTTTGTGTAAGCATATTTGCAAACATCTCTTGTTGTTTATCTCGGTTTTTGCACTGAAACTAAAGAGGTTTGAAAGCCTATGCCTTGAAAAATATGAAGCAACATACCAATGTAAGTTGATAAATCAGCAGTATGACATTGATATGGTTGCTAATATGATTGCTATCTTACCATGTGATGCAATGCTACACTTGCTGAAATAAAAATCTTGCTATGCAATATGATACAATGCTACACTTGCTGAAATAAAAATCTTGCTATGCAATATGATACAATGCTACACTTGCTGAAATAAATATCTTGCTATGCAATATGATAGAATGCTGCACTTGAAATAATTGTGTTACTACATCAAAAGCTTAACACTCAAGAATCAAACACATTGATATTAGACATCACTTTATACGAGATCATGTCTCTAATCATGATGTAACCATAGAGTTCATTGATACCAAACATCAACTGGCTGATATCTTCACAAAACCCCTATGTGAAGAATAATTCGATTACATAAGAAAAGAATTAGGAATGTTGATTTATCCGAATACTTTAACTAGTTAAAATTATCTTTCGGATGATATTACTATTACATGCCTTGACAACGCTTGATCAAATAACATGTTGCAAATTATGTGACAAATATTTTTAACCAAATGCATGTAAGAAGTTCATTTTTCGGTTTGTATGCTAAAAATGGGATGTTCCTGTACACTCTTATGAAAACTCTTTGAAAAATGACTTTCCTCCGTCAAGCAAAAACAATAAAGAGATATATGTGTCATGACTTCCTTTATATGCTTGATAATGCTATCATGCTTTTTGTTGATGACAAAGGGGGAGAAACATATGAATTGATAAACACTATGTCATAGCTGAACTGCCATAATCATATCTATGTCATAGTTGCAAATACTTGAGTGATGCTATAAACAATGTTATGCCATCCTTGCATCACCAAGAGATATGTGAACATGTGCTATAGTTTGCATCATATCTTGATTTGATATTCTATAGCAAATGCAAACTTGCAAAAAATTGAGTGATGCTATAAACAATGTTATGCCATCCTTGCATCACCAAGAGATATGTGAACATGCGCTATAGTTTGCATCGTGTCTTGATTTGATATTGTGAAGAAAATGCAAACTTGCTAGAAAATCTCAAATGTGTGCATCATGTAAAAAGTCCTTCGTAGCTTTATATGATTACATGATGAATAGTTACAAACACAATCATACAAACTTGATGATGTATGTCATGCTTTGACATCATTCTTGAAGAGATACATCATGATGGGCATCATGATGAGAGTATTGATAAGTTTAACTGATCTAACTTATCAATACGTCACTTGAATTCTTTGGTCTTGAATTCAAGGTTGACTTATCTCAACTATGGCATATAGATAGGGGGAGTTAAGGACAACTCCTTTATCAATTGATTGTCATCATCAAAAAGGGGGAGATTGTTGAATCTCGGATTTTGATGATGAAGTCAATTGTCATTTGTTATCTAATCTATGTGTTGAGATAAGTGTGCAGGATTAACTACGATGAGAGTAAGACAAGCAGCGGGTGTTGCGCCGGAGTCAAGATCATGATCACGTTGGGAGTTCGAGAGTTCGACGGAAGTTCGGACGGTCGTCGGAGGTTCAGCGAGAACAGATCCGAGAAGTCCCGAAGCTTGCCAAGCGAAGCTCGTCGGAACTCGCCAAGTGGATCGTCGCAAAGTCCAGGAGTATGCCGGATGTCCGCAGAAGGATCACCGAGGGTTTATCGGATGATCGACGGAAGTTGGCCGGAAACTCGCCGGAAGAAGCGATTGACGCATCGGAGCAAAGCTGCAGAAGTTGTCTTAGAGTTAATCGTAGTTAGCATGATGATTAAGCATGAAAATGGGAGGTGATCCCATTAGCTTAATCTTGGGGCAATTGGGCCCCTGAAAAGATTCAAATTGGGCCGAATGGAGTGAACCATTCGGACCCTGATTGCACCAGGAGGTGCAACCGCCCCAGCCAGGAGGTGCAACCGCCTGGGCTGTGAGGTTGGGAGGTGCTACCGCCCCAGCCAGGAGGTGCAACCGCCAGGGCTGCGAGGCTGGGAGGTGCAACCGCCCCAGCCAAGAGGTGCAACCGCCCAGAACTCAGTCTTCGAGCTAGACTGGGCGGTGCAACCTCCTCTGCCAAGAGGTAGCACCGCCAGAGCTCAAGTTTCGAGCTCTGCCAGGCGATGCAACCACCGAGCTCAGTCTTCGAGCTCTGGCAGAGAGGTGCATCAGCCTGAGCTCAGTCTCGAGCTCTGCCAGGTGATGCAATCACCGAGCTCAGTCTTCGAGCTCTGGCAGAGAGGTGCATCAACCTGAGCTCAGTTTCGAGCTCTGCCAGGTGATGCAACCACCGAGCTCAGTTTCGAGCTCTGCCAGGTGATGCAACCACCAAGCTCAGTCTTCGAGCTCTGCCAGGTGATGCAACCATCGAGCTCAGTCTTCGAGCTCTGGCAGAGAGAAGCAATCGCCTGAGCTCAGTCTTCGAGCTCTGCCAGGCGGTGCCACCTTTCCAGTCAAGAGGTGCAACCGCCTGATCCCAGAATTCTGGGATTTGATCGATTTGATCGTTTTGAGCTCGAATTTTGAATTGGGTTGGGGCCTATAAATACCCCACCCATTCAGCACTGAAAAGATACAGACCTACACCGAAATCTTGATCTTTTCTGTGATTGTAAGAGCTCAAAAGTGTTGTAAAGCCTTTAAGTCTCCTCCTTCTGTTCTTCAAGTTTTCAGTTGTAAAGTGAGGAGAGAAAGGTCTGTAAAGGTTGTCTCCTGAGCCTGTCAAAAGGAGAGAAATTGTAAAAGGGCAGTTTGGCCTTCGCCCATTGAAGGAAGGCACCTAGTTGACGTCGGCAACCTCATCGGTGGAGGAAGCCAAAAGTGGAGTAGGTCAAGGCTGACCGAACCACTCTAAATCTCTGGTTTGCGTTTATTTTCGAGCACTTTATCATTACTGCAAACCTCCCTCATTACTACTGCTCTCTGCGCTTTCACGAACAAGTTCTAAGTGCTGTTCTTCCGAATCTGCATTCAGACGTAAATTCGTATTTTCATACATTACAGTTTACGTTTACGTTTGATTCTGCAGAACTGTTTTCCGTGCTTTTACGAACGAGCTTCTTTGCAGTTTACACTTACATTTTAATCCTATTGATAACTGCAATCTGTCCTCTACGATTTTACGAACGAGTTTCAACATTTAGACGTAAAACTGCATTCAGACGTAAATCGGCTTTCCTCGCTCAATCATCAGATCTCAGTTCACGTTTATGTCTTGATTTCAACTGCATACTACCTTCTGTGAGTATACAAACAAGTTTCAAAGTTTAGACGTAAATCTGCGTCTAGACGTAAAACTGCGTTTAGACGTAAATCTGCGTTTGGACGTAAATCTGAGTTTAAGACGTAAATCTGAGTTTAAGACGTAAATCTGAGTTTAGACGTAAATCTGCGTTCAGACGTAAATCTACGTTTAGACGTAAATCTGCGTTTAGACGTAAAACTGTGTTTAGACGTAAATCTGAGTTTAGACGTAAACTGCGCTTAGACGCAAAACTGCGCTTAGACGCAATCTGCGCTTAGACGCAAACTGCACTTAGATACAAACTGAGAATTTGCTTTTGCATCATAATAGTTTTTGAACGAACGCAGCTTTTGGTTTTTTAATCACTGTAAGATTTCCGCTGCACTAATTCACCCCCCCCCTCTTAGTGCTCTCGATCCTAACACACCGAGGGTTTATCGGATGATCGACGGAAGTTCGCCGGAAACTCGCCGGAAGAAGCGATTGACGCATCGGAGCATAGCTGCAGAAGTTGTCTTAGAGTTAATCGTAGTTAGCACGATGATTAAGCTTGAAAATGGGAGGTGATCCCATTAGCTTAATCTTGGGGCAATTGGGCCCCTGAAAAGATTCAAATTGGGCCGAATGGAGCGAACCATTCGGACCCTGATTGCACCAGGCGGTGCAACCGCCTAGGACAGGAGGTGCAACCGCCTGGGCTGCGGGACTGGGCGGTGCAACCGCCCCAGCCAGGCGGTGCAACCGCCCAGGCCATGTCTTCCAGCGGGACTGGGCGGTGCAACCGCCCCAGCCAAGAGGTGCAACCGCCCAGGGCTCAGTCTCCATGCGAGACTGGGCGGTGCAACCTCCTCTGTCAAGAGGTAGCACCGCCAGAGCTCAAGTTTCGAGCTCTGCCAAGAGGTGCAACCACCGAGCTCGGTCTTCGAGCTCTAGGCAGAGAGGTGCAACCTCTTTGGACAGGTGATGCATCGCCTGAGCTCGGTCTTCGAGCTCTGGCAGAGAGGTGCAACCACCTCTGGCAGAGAGGTGCATCAGCCTGAGCTCAGTTTCGAGCTCTGCCAGGTGATGCAACCACCGAGCTCAGACTTCGAGCTCTGCCAGGCGATGCAACCACTGAGCTCAGTCTTCGAGCTCTGGCAGAGAGGTGCAATCGCCTGAGCTCAGTCTTCGAGCTCTGCCAGGCGGTGCCACCTCTCCAGTCAAGAGGTGCAACCGCCTGATCCCGGAATTCCGGGATTTGATCGTTTTGAGCTCCAAATTTGAATTGGGTTGGGGCCTATAAATACCCCACCCATTCAACACTGAAAGGATACAGATCCACACCGAATTCTTGATCTTTTCAGTGATTCTAAGAGCTCAAATTTGTGTAAAGTCCTAAAGTTCTCCTCCTTCTGTTCTTTAAGTCTTGAGTTGTAAAGAGAGGAGAGAAAGGATCTGTAAAGGTTGTCTCCTAAGCCTGTCAAAAGGAGAGAAACTGTAAAAGGGCAGTTAGCCTTCGCCCATTGAAGGAAGGCAGCTAGTTGACGTCGGTGACCTCGTCGGAGGAGGAAGCCAAAAGTGGAGTAGGTCAAGACTGACCGAACCACTCTAAATCTCTGGTTTGCTTTTACCTTGAGCACTTTTCCATTACTGCAAACCTCCTACATTGCTACTGCCCTCTGCGCCTTTACGAACGAGTTTCTAAGCTCTGATCTTTCAGAATCTGCATTCAAACGTAAATCGTGTTTTCGTACGATCTTCACACTGCAGTTTACGCTTACATTCGGATTCCATTTATAACTACAAATTGCTTTCTACGTAAAACGCTTTTCAAGGTTCAAAACTGCATTTAGACGCAAAACTACATTTAGACGTAAAATTACGTTTAGACGTAAAACTGCGTTTAGACGCAAAACTGCGTTTAGACGTAAAACTGCGTTTAGACGTAAAACTGCGTTTAGACGTAAAACTGCGTTTAGACGCAAAACTGCGTTTAGACGTAAAACTGCGTTTAGACGTAAAACTGCGTTTTGACGTAAAACTGCGTTTGGATGTAAAACTGAGTTTAGACGCAAACTGCGCTTAGACGCAAACTGTGCTTAGACGCAAACTGCGCTTAGACGCAAACTGTGTTTAGACGCAAACTGCGCTTAGACGCAAAACTGCGCTTAGACGCAAACTGCACTGTGATTCTGCTTTTATATCGAAATCATTTTTTATCGGACGAACGCAGCTTTCGTTTTTAAATTGCTGTAAGATTTCCGCTGCACTAATTCACCCCCCCCCCCCTCTTAGTGCTCTAGATCCTAACAGCCAATCCCCTAAAGAGATCAACCCCAAGTTTAGAATCTGCAAGAGTTCTAACACCTGGTATCAGAGCAGCATTCTTGGCATCTCGCTGCCCTTCCATAGCCATCCATCAACCCTCGACAATCGCCCAAAGCAATTCCCACAATTGCTTAAAAGATCGTCGCCAAATTCCACCGTCATCTCCACCACCGCAGATCATCCTTTGATCTCCCCGTGAATTGCAACAGGTTCTAGTTTCCTACTTTACTCCTCCTGCAATTTAGTTATCCCTATTCAAAAATCCAAAAGAAAAAAAAATTATTCCTATATTGCTGCAAATTTTAATCGTAAGTTGCTGAAATTTTTCGACGAGAATTCTGCTATCGCAACTTACACCAATTTTCTTACTGTTACTGCCGAATTTTTCTTGATTTAATTGGACATCCTTGCTGTCATATAAACTGAGATATTGCTGTCAATTCCCTCCTCAAATCTCTCGTATTTTTTTGTGGAGATTTCATCGAGAAACCGCTGTTTCTTCAACGAAAATTCTGCTCTTACAATACAACACAATTATGCAGGAAACTTCCACTGATTTCTATCAAAACTTTGCTGCCATCTACCACAAATCTAAAACTTTCATCCACAGCCCTAAAACTCTGCCAAACCACACCCTCAAACTACACCCAAAATAGCCACAAAACAAGCATAAACCGCAGCCTACATCTACCAATCCACCAACCATTTCGACCATTACTTCTCTCAACCTATATATGCCTTTAACCCATCAACAAAAGAGAAATCTTAACATCATAGATTTGGAGGCATATACTATGGCATCTGAGGAGGCAATCAATGCTAAATTAGAAGCATTCGAGGCACGAATGGAAGATAAGATTCAAACTCTCTTTACCAAATTCAGTTTGGGCCGACCACCAAGCCTAAAAAAGTCACATCAAGGAGAGAGCTCTAACTAATCGCATAAATCCTAAAGAGATGACTTTCAAGGGAGGGGAGGCGCTATGACCGACCCCAACTATTCACGCATGAGAGTGGACTTCCCTAGATGGGAAGAAGGAGACCCAATTGGTTGGATCTCACGCGCAGAGCGATATTTTCGGTACCATAAAACTGTGGACGCATCCATGGTAAAAATTGCAGCTATACATCTTGAAGGGGATGCCATACAGTAGTTTGACTGGTTTGAACATACTTATGGAGTCCTTTCATGGCGATAATTCAAAGAAGGACTGCTGATCCGTTTCGGACCAACCGATTACGAGAACATTGACGGACAACTAGCAAAGATCCGACAAACCTCCACCATTTAGGAGTACCAAACCAAGTTTGAAAGGTTATCTAATCAAACTGGTGATTGGTCTGAAAAACAACTATTGGGGACCTTCTGTTAGGATCGAGAGCACTAAGAGGGGGGGTGAATTAGTGCAGCGGAAATCTTTCAGCGATTTTAAAAACGAAAGCTGCGTTCGTCCGATAAAAAACGATTTCGATATAAAAGCAGAATCACAGTGCAGTTTGCGTCTAAGCGCAGTTTGCGTCTAAACTCAATTTTACGTCCAAACGCAGTTTTACGTCTAAACGCAATTTTGCGTCTAAACGCAGTTTTACGTCTAAACGCAGTTTTAGGTCTAAACGCAGTTTTGCATCTAAACGCAGTTTTACGTCTAAACGTAATTTTACGTCTAAATGTAGTTTTGCGTCTAAAAGCAGTTTTGAACCTTGAAAAGCGTTTTACGTAGAAAGCAATTTGCAGTTATAAATGGAATCCGAATGTAAGCGTAAACTGCAGTGTGAAGATCGTACGAAAACACGATTTACGTTTGAATGCAGATTCTGAAAGATCAGAGCTTAGAAACTCATTCGTAAAGGCGCAGAGGGCAGTAGCAATGTAGGAGGTTTGCAGTAATGATAAAGTGCTCAAGGTAAAAGCAAACCAGAGATTTAGAGTGGTTCGGTCAGTCTTGACCTACTCCACTTTTGGCTTCCTCCTCCGACGAGGTCACCGACGTCAACTAGCTGCCTTCCTTCAATGGGCGAAGGCTAACTGCCCTTTTACAGTTTCTCTCCTTTTGACAGGCTCAGGAGACAACCTTTACAGATCCTTTCTCTCCTCTCTTTACAACTCAAGACTTGAAGAACAGAAGGAGGAGAACTTTAGGACTTTACACAAATTTGAGCTCAGGCGATTGCACCTCTCTGCCAGAGCTCGAAGACTGAGCTCGGTGGTTGCACCGCCTGGCAGAGCTCGAAGACTGAGCTCGGTGGTTGCATCACCTGGCAGAGCTCGAAACTGAGCTTAGGCTGATGCACCTCTCTGCCAGAGCTCGAAACTTGAGCTCTGGCGGTGCTACCTCTTGACAGAGGAGGTTGCACCGCCCAGTCTAGCTCGAAGACTGAGCCCTGGGCGGTTGCACCTCTTGGTTGGGGCGGTTGCACCGCCCAGTCCCGCTGGAAGACATGGCCTGGGCGGTTGCACCGCCTGGCTGGGGCGGTTGCACCGCCCAGTCTCGCAGCCCTGGCGGTTGCACCTCCTGGCCTAGGCGGTTGCACCGCCTGGTGCAATCAGGGTCCGAATGGTTCGCTCCATTCGGCCCAATTTGAATCTTTTCAGGGGCCCAATTGCCCCAAGATTAAGCTAATGGGATCACCTCCCATTTTCAAGCTTAATCATCGTGCTAACTACGATTAACTCTAAGACAACTTCTGCAGCTATGCTCCGATGCATCAATCGCTTCTTCCGGCGAGTTTCCGGCGAACTTCCGTCGATCATCCGATAAACCCTTGGTGATCCTTCTGCGGACATCCGGCATACTCCTGGACTTTGCGACGATCCACTTGGCGAGTTCCGACGAGCTTCGCTTGGCAAGCTTCTGGACTTCTCGGATCTGTTCTCACTGAACCTCCGACGACCGTCCGAACTTCCGTCGAACTCTCGAACTCCCAACGTGATCATGATCTTGACTCCGGCGCAACACCTGCTGCTTGTCTTACTCTCATCGTAGTTAATCCTGCACAACAAAACAAAACTTCGATCGAGACAATTAATCCTAAGCAATTAACCAAGTTGTCCGACATGTCATTGGTCCCTCGACGCTTCGTCCGATTCTTCGGCGCATCGTCCTCTCCTGCAGCCTATTGCCCAATCGGCCAGTTGACTCCGCAACTCCGATATCCTTGGCACAATACCCGCTCTTCTTGGCCCGATGCCCGAGTTCACGGCCCGAAGCCTTCTGTCGATACGTCGACCGATCCACCGGCCCGACGTCCAATCTTCTGACATGTTCCTTCGGCACAACATGATTTTCCTGCTTTAATTGTCTCATCCTGATCGAAGCATCCTGCGTCACTCAAAACGCAGATTAAATCATAAACATATATCAAGTAGTTTCATCATCAAAATACGAGATTCAACAATCTCCCCCTTTTTGATGATGACAACCACTTGATGACGGAGTTAAACTTAACTCCCAGAGTTTAAATAAACTCCCCCTATCAATATGCCATATTGATAGAACCTTGAATTCAAACTGAATTCAAGTCATTGCAATATTCATCATGAATACTTGCAACACGTCAACATGAACATATGCATAAACTTATGCATCATATATCATGTCATCAACATACTTCTCCCCCTTTGTCATCAACAAAAAGGAGAAGTATCACAATTAATCGTTTGTGTGTGATATTGGTTCAACTTATTGCATGAAAATCATGATATCAAGTTTTATCATCATGCAATCTTGTAGCTAGAAGATTTAGCAAGTGTTACATCATGCTTAGAACATTCATGCTATCAAGTTTTAGATATGCAAGTTTTATAGCATATAAGATAGCACTTTTGGTAATGTTCAAGATATCAAGTTCTATATCATGCAAGCTAGCAAATTAGAGATGTTCAAGAAGGCAACTCTTGCTTCTTGAAAATTTTGTTCACTTTGCTGGATGCGTAAGTTAGCATTTTTGCCTTTTGAGATAGGCAAGATAGCACATTAGCTTCTTTTGAGATAGCAATTTTTTGCTTCTCTTTAGACCAACAAGCTAGCAATTTTTACGATATACAAGTTTCACAATATATAAGCTAGCAAAAATTTCGAAAGCAAATGCAAGATAGCTTTCTTGTGTAAGCTCATGATTCTTGCTTCCTATTGCAATGTGCAAATTGCAAGTTTTGCTTCTTGAGATATTCAAGATAGTGATGTTCAAGAAGACAATTTTTCTTCTTGAAATAAACAAGTTAGCAATCTTTGCTACTTAAGATAGGCAAGCTAACAATCAAGTTTTTGCATCTTCTTGACTTGTACAAGCTAGCTATCTCCCCCTTTGTCATTGTAAAAAAGAAAGAGAGAATACAGTTTTGTAGTTCTCTTTTCCTTTTACAACGATTTCAAAATCATGACAAATGATGAATAATCAAGTTATGAATGTCAAGATAATTTTTCATCATGAATATTTTATCATTGCATGCATCATTATCATAAATTGAAGTATTACATGCATGATATCATATCACCATTCATAATTACATTAATATTTCAATATAACAATTTCTTCTCAAAATGTGTAACTTGGCACTCATAGCATTTTAAATTATGATTTACATCATATTCAATACATCACATCATAATTAGAAAGAACAAGTATTGCATGCATAATTGCACATCATAAATGTTTCATATCATGATGGTATCAATTTTGTCAAATTATATCCTACCATGCATGATCAAAACTTCTCCCCATTTTATCATTGAAAATAAGAAGAAAGTAGGGGGAAGAGCATAAAAGTGTTAAATATTTCAATCATTTCAAAGCATTTACATCATAGATCAAGTCATGATTCGTGATTCATCATAAAGCAAGTTAGTTTTCAATCATCACATAAGGCTTTTAAGGAATTTTTGAAACATAGAAGAATGATTAATTTAAGCATACAATGTTTCAATCCATGAATACCACAAAATATTATTTGTGACTTCAATTTTGCAAGATCAAGATTATGATTTAGATAAAACTTATTCAAATCAAATCATTAACTTGAAATTCATAATCAAGTCATTAAAATTAATTTCGAGATTCACAAAATATCATGAAATCATTAATCTCGATTACATGGGAAAAACATTTTTTTTTTTTTTTAAGAGATTCTTTTTCATCTAAGCATGCCTTAGTCTTTATATGCCAAATTAAGATAAGCATGAAAGTTCAAGACATAAGGCAAATAAATCTTGTATTATGAAATATATGATATCAAGGCTCATGATTCATTCGAAAAGATATAGTACAAAGAGCAACTTGAAACATTCTTATCAAGATCACATTTTAAAATATTCCAAGTTTCAAGATATCAATATGACACTTCATTGAATTGCATTTCATTTGAAGAAACCCTTTTTGATAAATGTAGGGAGCATAATGAACGATCTTGATTTATAAAGAGCTTCATGTTATAATTATCAAGATCATGATTATGATTATTCTCTTTAGCAAAGAATCACAAAAGCACTTTATTTTTGCATAAGAAATCTCATTGTATTATGATTTATAAATTCTTTTTCTGCACATGAATCATAGGAGATATGAATGTGAAACAAATCTTTGCAAGCAAACACACTATCATTCATATTTCAAGATGGAATTTATAAGCAGGAATCATTTCATCAAATCTATTTTAGAAAAATATTTTTTATAAGTGTATGAGAAAATCTGATTGTTAGGATATCAATTGTTAAGTGAATCCGAGAATGAAATTAACATTTTCATATATTCAGACATGATTTTTGCTATAGATCTTGAAATTAAATCAAGAAGATTAAACAAGCTCATGATCATGGATAACTTAAAATCTCATGCATAAAATTGTTAATAACCATTTAATATTACATCTTTATGCATTACTTTAAATCAAACGTGATTTCATTCAACAATGTTAATCAAACATGATAAACATTATTACTTCTTAACCATGATCAAAATCATTTTATTTGTTTATCATGCAATATTATCATTTTCGAAATTATCAGCATGATCATAATTTTTTGTATTTTTATTTTTAAACATGTAATTTTCAAGAAAATTAATTCTAAAAGAAAATATATCATGAAAGCATCAAGTAATTTTAAAATAAACCAAAGGCATTTTAATTACCTCAGTGTCGTAGGCTAGTAAGGCATAGTTTGCCGCCTTGCTTTTGTTGACTTTCTCGTCTTCAGATGAGCTCGATTCATCCCAATTTTTGTTCTTCTTCTTGCGTTTAAAGCAAGTAGTTCCATTCTTTTTGCTTTTTAATTTTCGTTTCATTTGTAGTTTAAGTTCACCATCACTTGAGCTTACGCTCGAGTGGTCTTCAAATGTTCTATGTCCCAAATCCTTCCTATTCTTTGGAAGGTTGGTTTGTTCATCATTGTCCTCATCACTTGAGTCATCACTCAAGTGGCATTCATTTGTCCAGAGTTCCAAATCCTTCATGTTCTTTGGAAGGTGATTGTGTTCAACATGTTCATCATGTGCATTGTGCACCATTTCATATGTCATCAATGAACCAATTAGTTCTTCAAGTGGTAAGTTGTTTAGATTTTTAGCTTCTTGTATTGCAGTTACTTTTGAATCCCACTTTTTAGAAAGAGAATGCAAAATCTTGTTTACGAGTTCAAAATCCGAAAAACATTTTCCAAGAGCTCTTAAACTATTGACGACATCCGTGACACGGGTGTACATGTCGCCTATAGTCTCGCTTGGTTGCATTTGAAAAAACTCAAAATCATGCAATAAAAAGTTAACTTTCGAGTGTTTGACTCTACTAGTTCCCTCGTGCGTGATTTCAAGAATTCGCCAAATGTCAAAAGCCGTTTCACACGTAGAAATCCGATTGAACTCATTTTTGTCCAATGCGCAAAATAAGGCATTCATAGCCTTTGCGTTTAAAGAAAAATTCTTCTTCTCCAAATCCGACCATTCGTTCATCGGTTTGGAGGGAAGTTGAAAACCGTTTTCAATGATACTCCATAAGTCTAAATTCGTAGAAATCAAGAAAACTCTCATTCGAGTTTTCCAATAAGTGTAGTCCAATCCGTTAAACAACGGTGGACGAAAGACCGAAAAGCCCTCTTGATGAGCCATTTCTCTCAGGTGTAAATCCGAAATGAGAAATACCCCGCTCTGATACCAATTGTTAGGATCGAGAGCACTAAGAGGGGGGGGTGAATTAGTGCAGCGGAAATCTTTCAGCGATTTTAAAAACGAAAGCTGCGTTCGCCCGATAAAAAACGATTTCGATATAAAAGCAGAATCACAGTGCAGTTTGCGTCTAAGCGCAGTTTGCGTCTAAACTCAGTTTTATGTCCAAACGCAGTTTTACGTCTAAACGCAGTTTTGCGTCTAAACGTAGTTTTACGTCTAAACGCAGTTTTACGTCTAAACGCAGTTTTGCGTCTAAACGCAGTTTTACGTCTAAACGTAATTTTACGTCTAAATGTAGTTTTGCGTCTAAAAGTAGTTTTGAACCTTGAAAAGCGTTTTACGTAGAAAGCAATTTGCAGTTATAAATGGAATCCGAATGTAAGCGTAAACTGCAGTGTGAAGATCGTACGAAAACACGATTTACGTTTGAATGCAGATTCTGAAAGATCAGAGCTTAGAAACTCATTCGTAAAGGCGCAGAGGGCAGTAGCAATGTAGGAGGTTTGCAGTAATGATAAAGTGCTCAAGGTAAAAGCAAACCAGAGATTTAGAGTGGTTCGGTCAGTCTTGACCTACTCCACTTTTGGCTTCCTCCTCCGACGAGGTCACCGACGTCAACTAGCTGCCTTCCTTCAATGGGCGAAGGCTAACTGCCCTTTTACAGTTTCTCTCCTTTTGACAGGCTCAGGAGATAACCTTTACAGATCCTTTCTCTCCTCTCTTTACAACTCAAGACTTGAAGAACAGAAGGAGGAGAACTTTAGGACTTTACACAAATTTGAGCTCTTAGAATCACTAAAAAGATCAAGAATTCGGTGTGGATCTGTATCCTTTCAGTGTTGAATGGGTGGGGTATTTATAGGCCCCAACCCAATTTAAATTTGGAGCTCAAAACGATCAAATCCCGGAATTCCGGGATCAGGCGGTTGCACCTCTTGACTGGAGAGGTGGCACCGCCTAGCAGAGCTCGAAGACTGAGCTCAGGCGATTGCACCTCTCTGCCAGAGCTCGAAGACTGAGCTCGGTGGTTGCACCGCCTGGCAGAGCTCGAAGACTGAGCTCGGTGGTTGCATCACCTGGCAGAGCTTGAAACTGAGCTCAGGCTGATGCACCTCTCTGCCAGAGCTCGAAACTTGAGCTTTGGCGGTGCTACCTCTTGACAGAGGAGGTTGCACCGCCCAGTCTAGCTCGAAGACTGAGCCTTGGGCGGTTGCACCTCTTGGCTGGGGCGGTTGCACCGCCCAGTCCCGCTGGAAGACATGGCCTGGGCGGTTGCACCGCCTGGCTGGGGCGGTTGCACCGCCCAGTCTCGCAGCCCTGGCGGTTGCACCTCCTGGCCTAGGCGGTTGCACCGCCTGGTGCAATCAGGGTCCGAATGGTTCGCTCCATTCGGCCCAATTTGAATCTTTTCAGGGGCCCAATTGCCCCAAGATTAAGCTAATGGGATCACCTCCCATTTTCAAGCTTAATCATCGTGCTAACTACGATTAACTCTAAGACAACTTCTGCAGCTATGCTCCGATGCGTCAATCGCTTCTTCCGGCGAGTTTCCGGCGAACTTCCGTCGATCATCGGATAAACCCTTGGTGATCCTTCTGCGGACATCCGGCATACTCCTGGACTTTGTGACGATCCACTTGGCGAGTTCCGACGAGCTTCGCTTGGCAAGCTTCTGGACTTCTCGGATCTGTTCTCACTGAACCTCCGACGACCGTCCGAACTTCCGTCGAACTCTCGAACTCCCAACGTGATCATGATCTTGACTCCGGCGCAACACCTGCTGCTTGTCTTACTCTCATCGTAGTTAATCCTGCACAACAAAACAAAACTTCGATCGAGACAATTAATCCTAAGCAATTAACCAAGTTGTCCGACATGTCATTGGTCCCTCGACGCTTCGTCCGATTCTTCGGCGCATCGTCCTCTCCTGCAGCCTATTGCCCAATCGGCCAGTTGACTCCGCAACTCCAATATCCTTGGCACAATACCCGCTCTTCTTGGCCCGATGCCCGAGTTCACGGCCCGAAGCCTTCTGTTGATACGTCGACCGATCCACCGGCCCGACGTCCAATCTTCTGACATGTTCCTTCGGCACAACATGATTTTCCTGCTTTAATTGTCTCATCCTGATCGAAGCATCCTGCGTCACTCAAAACGCAGATTAAATCATAAACATATATCAAGTAGTTTCATCATCAAAATACGAGATTCAACACCTTCATTGAGGGCTTGAAGCCGGAGATCCGGGGAGAAGTTAAAGCGTGACAACCATACACGCTTATGGCAGCCATCTCTTTCGCATGACTTCAAAAGAAGTGATTGAACCATGAAGCCCGGAGGACTAGGATCACTCCTCGACCTACAATACTAAAGCCCTTAGCCCCCTCTACTATCAATCGAGTCCCTACACCAAAAAGTTATGTTAGAACCCTTACAGATTCTAAACTTGGGGTTGATCTCTTTAGGGGATCGACCTCCTTGGAACTCTATAGGGGTTCCTCCCTCCAAGTTGCTGCTCAAAGGCTGCAGAAAAGATTCATCTATTGCTTATCAAAAGAGGAGGAATACATGACTATTTATAGGGCTTCTAAACCCTAACTCCTAATAGGACTCCTACTCAAGACTCCTATTCCTTTACAACTCCTTATTCTTCTCGAAGAAACAACCTCCTAACCCTAGCCGACCTCTTCACCTCTTTAATAGGGGTCGGCTTAGGTAGGTTTTACATGAATGTCCCTCTCAATTAGGACTCTCCTAGCTAGAGTCCCAACAGACCCGCCCTCTTCAAATCAGCCTTGTCCTTGAGGTTGACGATTCATGAATTTTGGGAATTTGATCTTCAAGTCGTCATAGTTCTCTCAAGTGGCATCTTCTATTGGTAGGTTCACCCACTGTATTAGCACTTTAGTAGTGGGTCGTCGTCGTCGAGTCATGATCCGTTGATCAATAATGGTACTTGGCTGGGTCTGGAGTTCTCCTTGGAAAGTCATATTTGGTGGGTGGTTTTGGGCTATCTCCAAGCACCTATTTACAACTTCTGTTTGGCTATCGATTTGTGGGTGATATGTCATACTCCTTTTCAATTTAGTACCCTGCATATAGAATAACTTTGTCCAAAATCTGCTCGTGAAGATGCAAGTAGAATTTATCATAAGCACAATGCGTCCCTTATAGTGTAATTTTTTTTAGTCCCAATTGTAATGAGCCACGGAGCTTGGTGCTTCCTCCAAATTTTTTATAATCTTACTAGTCTCTGAATCTTTCTGCCATTCTATCTTAATATCCTTAAGGAAATCACTGGTCGGAAGTGAAATTGCCGAAACTTCAGCTTGCTTGGGTAGCTACGAAAGCGCATATGCAAGAACATTCTCTTTCCCCTTTTTGTAAGTTATTTCATAATCAAATCTAAGAAGTTGTTACCCACTTTTGCTGCTCAAGGGATGATATCTTTCGCTCCAAAAAGTACTTGAGGCTTTTATTGTTGGTTTTAATTTGAAATCGACGACCAATCAAGTAGGGTCTCCACCTCATTGCTGCGCGCACAATGGCGAGCATCTCCTTATCATATGTTGACTTATTTTGATGGGAGAGAGATAATTCCTTGCTAGTATATGGCGAGTGGTCGACCATCTTGCATAAGAATGACTCCAATTCCGACTCCAGATGTGTCAGCCTCAATAACGAAGGGTTGGTTGAAATCTAGTAGTGTTAGCACCGACGTCGTCGTCATGGCTGCCTTAAGTTTGTCGAAGGCAGTGGAGGCTCTGTCCAACCATTGGAAGGCATCTTTTTCTAGTAAGGAAGTAAGTGGTGCACTAATCTTTCCATAGTTTTTCATGAACTTACAGTAGTAGCCTATTAAACCCAGAAAGCCATATAGCAATTTTATGTTTCTCGCGATCGGCCAGTTTTGCATTGCTCCAATTTTGAAGGGGTCCATTGCTACACCTTCCTTTGATATGATATGCCCAAGATATTCCACCTTCTGTTGAAGAAAGCAAAAATTCATAGTTGTTGTTGTGTGTTCAAAAGGTGGTTTTCGGTATGTCTTCTTCACACACTCGTATTTAATGATACCCGGATCAAAGGTCCAGCTTTGTGAAGATTTGTGCTCCCTTTCATCTAGCAATTCATCTACTATTGGAATAAAGTATTTTTCCTTGATGGTTATGTCATTGAGAGCTTGATAATCAACGCATATTTGCCATGTTTCGTCCTTCTTGCGTACAAGTAGCACCGGTGAAGAGTAGAGGTAGCAACTTGGCCAAATAACTCCTGTTTCGAGCATCTCTTTTATAATCTTTTCTATTTTATCCTTCTGGAGATGTAGATATTGATATGGCTAAGTATTTGCTGGAGGTTTTCCTTAAAGAATCATTATATACTGATCATGCCGACAGGTAAGAGATAGGTTGTGCAACTCATCAAATATATCTGAAAATTCAGCAAGCAAAGGAAGTAGGTTTGGATCTTCAAATTCTATTGGCTCTCCCTTAGTTTGCTGCTCAAGTTGTACCAAAAGGTTGCTGCATGCTTTATGCAAAACCTTCTTCATTTGTTGTGTGTAAATCGTCGTTACGTCGCCCCCACGTTTCCCATTCAGTATCACCTGTTTCTCCTTACTGTAAAATTTCATAATTAGTTGCATAAAATTCCAAGAAATATCACCTAATATCGTCAACCATTTAATTTTGAGCATGGCCTCATAATCATCAAGAGGGAGAAGGAAGAAATATGTAATTATCTCTTGGTAAGGCCTCATGATCAGCAACAGTTTCACTTACGGGCACCTACGATCATACTTCAAAATCCATCCATCGGTGACCTTAACATCAAACCTGCTACAATTCTCAATAGGTAAAGCCATCTGGACAACAACCTTACTATTTAGAAAGTTATTAGTACTGCCCGTGTCGATAAGAACAGTGATCGGTTGTTGTTTGAAAAGGCCTCCAACTTTCATCGTTTACGGGTTTGAGTAGCCGGCTAGTGCATGTACCGTAACTTCGGTCGGTTGTGGCTCTTCTTTTGTATCTTCTTCTTCACGTTCAACGCTCTCTTCTGGATGTTCAATGACCTCTTCTTCTATTGGTTCAATCATAAGAAGTCTCCCTTTACTACAGCGATGCTCACGGCTCCACGGCTCATCACAATGCCAACATAACCCCTTCGCATATCACTCCCGAAGCTCTTCTCTTGTTAACCTTTTTGGTGTAGGGACTTGGTCGATAGTAGGAGGGGCTGAGGGCTTCAATATTACTAGTTGAGGAGCGACCCTAGTCCTCCGAGCTTCATGGTTCAATTGCTCCTCTTGATGTCGTGTGAAAGAGATGGTTGCCATAAGCGTATACGGTTGTCGCGCTTTAACTTCTCCTCAGATCTCCGGCTTCAAGCCCTCAATAGCTATTTTTGAGATCAATCACGAGTTTAATTAGATAACCTTTCAAACCTGGTTTGGTACTCCTGAATGGTGGAGGTTTGTCGGATCTTTGCTAGTTGTCCGTCAATATTCTCGTAATCGGTTGGTTTGAAGCGGATTAGCAGTCCTTCTTTGAATTGTCGCCATGAAAGGACTCCATAACTATGTTCAAACCAGTCAAACCACTGTATAATGTCCCCTTCAAGATGTATAGCTACAATTTTCTCCATAGATGCATCCGTGGTTTTGTGGTACCGAAAATATCGCTCCGCGCCCGAGATCCAACCAATCGGGTCTCCTTCTTCCCATCTAGGGAAGTCCACTCTCATGCATAGATAGTTGGGGTTGGTCAGAGAGCCTCCCCTCCCTTGGAAGTCAACTCTTCGGGCTTGGTGTGATTGGGCAAAGCTCTCTCCTTGATATGATTTCTTCGAGCTTAGTGGTTGGCCCAATCTGAGTTCGGTAAAGAGCGTCCGAATCTTATCCTCCATTCGCGTCTCTAAGGCTTCGAATTTAGCATTGATTGCCTCCTTAGATGCCATAGTATATGCCCCCAAATCTATGATGTTAAGATCTCTCTTTTGTTGTTCGGTCAAAGGCATGTATAGGTTGAGAGAAGTGATGGTTGAAAGGGTTGGTGGATTAGTGGATGTAGGCTGTGGTTTAGGCTTGTTTTGTGGCTGTTTTGGGTGCAGTTTGAGGGTGTGGTTTGGCTGAGTTTTTGGTCTATGGATGAAAGTTTTGGATCTGTGATAGATGGTAGCAAAGGTTTGATAGAAATCCGTGGAAGTTGCAGCAAGTATGTGCTATCTTATAAGAGTAGAATTATCGTCGAAGAAACAATGATTTCTCGATGTAATTTTCACCAAAAACTTGAGAGAATTGATGAGGGAATTGATAGCAAAATCACTGTTTATATGACAGTAAGGATATCTAATTTAATCAAGAAAATTTTGGCAGTATAACAGCAAGGAAATTGGTGCAAGTTGCGATTGCAGAATTCTCGTCAAAAAATTTCAGCGGTCTACGATGAAAATTTGTAGCAACACAAAATTGTTTTCAGAGATGAATTTCTCAAAAGATCAATATTAGATGGAAACCAAGATGATCTATGAAGTGTATAAGAAATTTCATTCAAAAAAGATTGCAAATAGATGGGTTAAGGCAACACCAAAAAGTTGTGTTAGAACTTTTTGTTGATCGAGTCCCTACACCAAAAAGTTGTGTTAGAATCCTTGCAGATTCTAAACTTGGGTTGATCTTTTTAGGGGATCGGCCTCCTTGGAACTCTATAGGGATTCCTCCCTCCAAGTTGTTGCTCAATGGCTGCAGAAAAAATTCATCTATTACTTATCAAAAGAGGAGGAATACATGACTATTTATAGGGCTTCTAAACCCTAACTCCTAATTGGACTCCTACTCAAGACTCCTACTTCTAACTAACTCCTAATAGGACTCCTACTCAAGACTCCTATTCCTTTACAACTCCTTATTCTTCTCTAAGAAACAACCTCCTAACCCTAGCCGGCCTCTTCACCTCTTTAATAGGGGTCGGCTTATGTAGGTTTTACATGAATGTCCCTCTCAATTAGGACTCTCCTAGCTAGAGTCCTAACAGGTTGATAAGAGAAGAACTCCGGGAGCGATCTGCGAAGGGGTTATGTTGGCATTGCAACGAGCCGTGGAGCCGCGAATATCGCTATAAAAAAGGCAGACTTCTTATGATTGAACCAGTAGAAGAGGAGGTCATTGAATATCCAGAAGAGAGCTTTGAACATGAAGAAGAAGATATGGAAGAAGAGCCACAACCGACCGACATTACGGTACATGCACTAGCCGGCTACTCAAACCCGCAAACGATGAAAGTTGGAGGCCTTCTCAAACAACAACCGATCACTGTTCTCATCGACATGGGCAACACTAATAACTTCTTGAATAGTAAGGTTGCTGCTCGAATGGCACTGCATATTGAAGGTTGCAGCAAGTTCGATGTAAAGGTTGCCGATGGCAGAATCCTAAAGTGCGACCAAAGATGCCCGTAGGTGAAACTATTACTACAAGACCAAGAAATTATCATCGATTTCTTCCTCCTACCAATTGATGACTATGAGGTCGTGCTTGGCATATAATGACTGACTACACTAGGTGATGCCTCTTGGAACTTTTTGTTAGGATCGAGAGCACTAAGAGGGGGGGGGTGAATTAGTGCAGCGGAAATCTTACAGCGATTAAAAACCAAAAGCTGCGTTCGTTCAAAAACTATTATGATGCAAAAGCAAATTCTCAGTTTGTATCTAAGTGCAGTTTGCGTCTAAGCGCAGATTGCGTCTAAGCGCAGTTTTGCGTCTAAGCGCAGTTTACGTCTAAACTCAGATTTACGTCTAAACACAGTTTTACGTCTAAACGCAGATTTACGTCTAAACGCAGATTTACGTCTGAACGCAGATTTACGTCTAAACTCAGATTTACGTCTTAAACTCAGATTTACGTCTAAACGCAGATTTACGTCTAAACGCAGTTTTACGTCTAGACGCAGATTTACGTCTAAACTTTGAAACTTGTTTGTATACTCGCAGAAGGCAGTATGCAGTTGAAATCAAGACATAAACGTGAACTGAGATCTGATGATTGAGCGAGGAAAGCCGATTTACGTCTGAATGCAGTTTTACGTCTAAATGTTGAAACTCGTTCGTAAAATCGTAGAGGACAGATTGCAGTTATCAATAGGATTAAAATGTAAGTGTAAACTGCAAAGAAGCTCGTTCGTAAAAGCACGGAAAACAGTTCTGCAGAATCAAACGTAAACGTAAACTGTAATGTATGAAAATACGAATTTACGTCTGAATGCAGATTCGGAAGAACAGCACTTAGAACTTGTTCGTGAAAGCGCAGAGAGCAGTAGTAATGAGGGAGGTTTGCAGTAATGATAAAGTGCTCGAAAATAAACGCAAACCAGAGATTTAGAGTGGTTCGGTCAGCCTTGACCTACTCCACTTTTGGCTTCCTCCACCGATGAGGTTGCCGACGTCAACTAGGTGCCTTCCTTCAATGGGCGAAGGCCAAACTGCCCTTTTACAATTTCTCTCCTTTTGACAGGCTCAGGAGACAACCTTTACAGACCTTTCTCTCCTCACTTTACAACTGAAAACTTGAAGAACAGAAGGAGGAGACTTAAAGGCTTTACAACACTTTTGAGCTCTTAGAATCACAGAAAAGATCAAGATTTCGGTGTAGGTCTGTATCTTTTCAGTGCTGAATGGGTGGGGTATTTATAGGCCCCAACCCAATTCAAAATTCGAGCTCAAAACGATCAAATCGATCAAATCCCAGAATTCTGGGATCAGGCGGTTGCACCTCTTGACTGGAGAGGTGGCACCGCCTGGCAGAGCTCGAAGACTGAGCTCAGGCGATTGCTTCTCTCTGCCAGAGCTCGAAGACTGAGCTCGATGGTTGCATCACCTGGCAGAGCTCGAAGACTGAGCTTGGTGGTTGCATCACCTGGCAGAGCTCGAAACTGAGCTCGGTGGTTGCATCACCTGGCAGAGCTCGAAACTGAGCTCAGGTTGATGCACCTCTCTGCCAGAGCTCGAAGACTGAGCTCGGTGATTGCATCACCTGGCAGAGCTCGAGACTGAGCTCAGGCTGATGCACCTCTCTGCCAGAGCTCGAAGACTGAGCTCGGTGGTTGCATCGCCTGGCAGAGCTCGAAACTTGAGCTCTGGCGGTGCTACCTCTTGGCAGAGGAGGTTGCACCGCCCAGTCTAGCTCGAAGACTGAGTTCTGGGCGGTTGCACCTCTTGGCTGGGGCGGTTGCACCTCCCAGCCTCGCAGCCCTAGCGGTTGCACCTCCTGGCTGGGGCGGTAGCACCTCCCAACCTCACAGCCCAGGCGGTTGCACCTCCTGGCTGGGGCGGTTGCACCTCCTGGTGCAATCAGGGTCCGAATGTTTCACTCCATTCGGCCCAATTTGAATCTTTTCAGGGGCCCAATTGCCCCAAGATTAAGCTAATGGGATCACCTCCCATTTTCATGCTTAATCATCATGCTAACTACGATTAACTCTAAGACAACTTCTGCAGCTTTGCTCCGATGCGTCAATCGCTTCTTCCGGCGAGTTTCCGACCAACTTCCGTCGATCATCCGATAAACCCTCGGTGATCCTTCTGCGGACATCCGGCATACTCCTGGACTTTGCGACGATCCACTTGGCGAGTTCCGACGAGCTTCTCTTGGCAAGCTTCGGGACTTCTCGGATCTGTTCTCGCTGAACCTCCGACGACCGTCCGAACTTCCGTCGAACTCTCGAACTCCCAACGTGATCATGATCTTGACTCCGGCGCAACACCTGCTGCTTGTCTTACTCTCATCGTAGTTAATCCTGCACACTTATCTCAACACATAGATTAGATAACAAATGACAATTGACTTCATCATCAAAATCCGAGATTCAACAATCTCCCCCTTTTTGATGATGACAATCAATTGATAAAGGAGTTGTCCTTAACTCCCCCTATCTATATGCCATAGTTGAGATAAGTCAACCTTGAATTCAAGACCAAGGAATTCAAGTGACGTATTGATAAGTTAGATCAGTTAAACTTATCAATGCTCTCATCATGAAGCCCATCATGATGTATCTCTTCAAGAATGATGTCAAGGCATGACATACATCATCAAGTTTGTATGATAGTGTTTGTAACTATTCATCATGTAATAATATAAAGCTACGAAGTACTTTTTACATGATGTACACATTTGAGATTTTCTAGCAAGTTTGCATTTTCTATAGAATATCAAATCAAGATATGATGCAAACTATAGCACATGTTCACATATCTCTTGGTGATGCAAGGATGGCATAACATTGTTTATAGCATCACTCAAGTATTTGCAACTATGACATAGACATGATTATGGCAGTTCAGCTATGACACAGTGTTAATCAATTCATATGATGCAAACTATAGCACATGTTCACATATCTCTTGGTGATGCAAGGATGGCATAACATTGCTTATAGCATCACTCAAGTATTTGCAACTATGACATAGACATGATTATGGCAGTTCAGCTATGACACAGTGTTTATCAATTCATATGTTTCTCCCCCTTTGTCATCAACAAAAAGCATGATAGCATTATCAAGCATATAAAGGAAGTCATGACACATATATCTCTTTATTGTTTTTGCTTGATGGAGGAAAGTCATTTTTCAAAGAGTTTTCATAAGAGTGTACAGGAACATCCCATTTTTAGCATACAAACCGAAACATGAACTTCTTACATGCATTTGGTTAAAAATATTTGTCACATAATTTGCAACATGTTATTTGATCAAGCGTTGTCAAGGCATGTAATAGTAATAACATCCGAAAGATAATTTTAACTAGTTTAAGTATTCGGACACATCAACATTCCTAATTCTCTTCTCAAATTGTTCTTCACATAGGGGTTTTGTGAAGATATCAGCCAGTTGATGTTTGGTATCAATAAACTCTATGGTTACATCATGATTAGTGACATGATCTCGTATAAAGTGATGTCTAATATCAATGTGTTTGATTCTTGAGTGTTAAGCTTTTGATGTAGTAACACAATTATTTCAAGTGCAGTATTCTATCATATTGCATAGCAAGATTTTTATTTCAGCAAGTGTAGCATTGTATCATATTGCATAGCAAGATTTTTATTTCAGCAAGTGTAGCATTGCATCACATGGTAAGATATCAGCTCGTACGATGCAAATTTTTGTTGATATCTTGATACATAGCAATCATATTAGTAATAGCAACCATATCAATGTCATACTGCTGACTTATCAACTTACATTGGTATGTTGCTTCATATTTTTCAAGGCATAGGCTTTTAAACCTTTTTAGTTTCAGTGCAAAAACCGAGATAAACAACAAGAGATGTTTGCAAATATGCTTACAAAGATAACCATATCAGGGTAACATATGTACAGCATATCAGGTAACCATAAAGACAAAGTCCTTCATGAATAACATAGGGAGTTTACAACATGTCATATCAAAAACATCAGATGTTTATACAAGCTTATTCATGAGGTGGAAGTTCAAGCCGTTCTTGTCGATGGATTTGCTGCAGCTCGGTTAGGATTTGATCTTGTCGAAGTTCAAGCCGTTCTTGTCTTTGTTCAAATCGGTCCATCCGAATCCCGATATCTTCGATGGATGATGTGTGAGTTTGCTCAACCGGATGTGTTTCCTCAAAGGGACAGATCGGAGGAGAGTGGGTACTCCTAAAGACTGGGGTTTCCGGCTCTGGTTCAGGTTCAGGTTCAGGCTGAGGGGGATCAGTTCTTCTAGGCATTCTAACCCAGTTACCGTTTCTATAGTGACATCTTAGTCGATGAAGTAGATTTTTGTTTATTATGCTGAATCTATCTGCTTTCATTACTTCTTCTTCTAGTGGTATTTGAATGTCGTAAGCTTTCATTATTCTAGTAATTATTCCACCATATGGGAGCATCATATCTTTCGTAGATAATTCTAACATGTTTTGTTGGATCAGATAGCCAAGACAAATGTCACGTCCTTTCATGATTAGGTACATAATTCCTAATTCCAATTGACTCACTTCATCATGATGGTATTGTTTAGGAAGAATTATACTAGTCATGATATGATGAAGTATCTTAGTGTTAAAGGGCAATAGATGTTCACAACTTTTAGGAATAGATTCTATGTTAGGATTGGCAAGGATTGTTCCTAAGGCTTCAACGTAGGATGTTTCAATAGTTTTTTCATCCCATGATCCTTTAAAGTAAAGTCCTATGCTTTTCATGGGAATACATATCATATCACAAATGAATCTATCAGTGATTGAGATGTGTTGTCCTAAGAGATAGGTTGATATCCTTTCTTCATCATCTATTTGCATGTTGTTGTAAAACAATCTAACTAGTCTAGGTTAAATGGGTTCGTTGATCTGCAAAATGGGAAGTAGATTTAGGTTTGCAAACCAATGGATAGTCTCTACATCTCTTAGTTCATTCAGATCTACGTATTTTCCCTTATTGATGCTTCTTAGTTCGAAGGAGAGAAATTTTTCAGCATGGTTTTTGGAATCAAAAAGAGTGAGATCAAACTCTTCTACTACTCTCCTTTTTCCCTTGTCCCTTGAGGATCTTCTAGATCCATTACTACTGCTGTTTAGAGGGATGATGATGAGCTAAAGTAAATGAAGAACAAAACAGAATTTTAAGAGCTTCTTAGAGAGTACCTTTGTGAAATCTTCAAGAGAAGGAAGGATTCTTGATGTTTTGCTCCGAAATGGGAGGTATTTGGAAGGCTTAGAGGAGTGAAATGGGAATGGAGGAGACTTGGAAGAGTAGAGGAGGAAATGGGGGTGAGTTGGGGTCGGTTCCTTAGCCGGCCCTAGTGTGGTTTTAAGGGGCAGAGCTGCTGGCGGTTGCACCTCTGGCTGGAGCGGTGCAACCTCTGGCAACCCGTGATAGCTGGAGGTGCCACCGCCTGCAGCAGGTGAGCACCTAAGATGATTTGATTAGGGAGCCTTTGCCTTGAGGAGAGTTTCAGAGCAATTAATGTTTGTTACATGATTTCGTATGAGTTTTTATTTAAGGAAGAAGCTCTTTGTACGATCAAGATAGATCTTTTAACATGCATACGTATGTTTATTTGGTATCCCTTTTAAGATCATGACATATTTAGTTTCTACAAGAATTAATTCGTAGATGAACGGATTTTGAAGATCAGGGGGGTATGTGAATTTGGATGTCATATGTTTCTAATAAGGTTGTATCGTTTTTGTGATTTCACAACTTCCACTTGTTACTTAAGCGTTGCGAGTTCCTTTTTGATTCTTGGTTTATGACCATTGAGAGTCAAGGAGCAGAATATTATTTCTTGCTCCAGCCTAGACTTTTAGTGTTTTTATAGGAAGGGATGATCTTTAGGAACCCATTTGCTTTTGGGTGCCTCATAAATAGATCTACATTTTCTATCACGTTGCATAGAGTTTATCATGGTTCCTTTAGGAACCCAAATTAATTTGTTTGGACTTATTTTCTTGAATGGACAACAATGTGTCTTGTGTCCAGATTTGCAACAAAAGTTGCACTTGGTTTGGTGTTGAACATGTAAGATGGGGCCTTTTACAAAGGTAGTTGGATTTCGGTGAGGACTCCTCACAAATCCAATCCCACTTCTTTTGGGAGCATGACCCTTGTTTGTAAGGATCATGTTTAATGACTTGCTACCAACCTCGAATTTCTTCAAGGTGTCCTTAAGTAGCAAGTTTTCTTTTTGTATAGTTTCTAAATCATGACATTTGATACATGAATTTAAACTATCATGATGTTCGACTTTTAACTTATTAAAATCACAAGTAAGATTATCATGTACCTTTTTTAGCAACTTGTATTTTCTATTTATAACTTTGCATTCATCAAATAAATCATGGAAGGCATTTAATAATTCATCGAAAGATAAATCAGCATCTAATAAATCCGTTACCTCCTCTTCGATGGCCATAAAGGCGTAATGAGCAACTTGCTCGGTGTTGGACTCCTCTTCCTCAGATGCGCTCGAATCATCCCATGTTGCTTGGAGCGCCTTCTTCTTTGTTGTTCTTTTCTTGACTTGGGGACAATCACTTTTGTAGTGTCCCGGCTTTTTACATTCGTAGCAGATCACTTGGTCCTTCTTGGGTTCAAGTTTATTTTTTACATCGTTTTTAAACTTGTTTCTTTTGAAGAATTTCTTAAACTTTCTTGTCAAAAGTGCCAAGTCATCATCACAGTCCTCATCACTTGAGTTTTCTCTCAAGTGGCATTCAGAAGTTTTAAGTGCCATATCCTTCCTGTTCTTTGGAAGGATGTCTTCTTGCTCTTCATGAGCTTTGCAAGTCATTTCGTAGGTCATTAATGACCCGATTAGTTCTTCAAGAGGGAAGTTGCGCAGATCCTTTGCCTCTTGAATGGCAGTGACTTTAGGATCCCAACTTTTAGGAAGGGATCTTAGTATTTTATTTACGAGTTCAAAATCCGAAAAACTTTTTCCGAGTCCTTTTAGACCGTTGACGACATCCGTGAAACGGGTAAACATGTCGCCAATGGTTTCACTCGGTTTCATTCGGAAAAGTTCAAAAGAATGCAGCAACAGATTGATTTTTGACTCTTTCACTCTACTTGTGCCCTCGTGGGTCACTTCAAGTGTGTGCCAAATATCAAAAGCAGTTTCGCAAGTTGAAACATGATTAAACTCGTTTTTATCAAGTGCGCAAAATAAGGCATTCATAGCCTTTGCATTAAGAGCGAAAGCCTTCTTCTCCAAATCGTTCCAATCGATCATTGGAAGAGAAGATTTTGAAAATCCATTTTCAACAAGGTTCCACAGTTCAAAATCCATAGAAATAAGAAAGATCCTCATTCGGGTCTTCCAGTAAGTGTAGTCCGTTCCACTGAACATGGGTGGACGTGTAATCGAATGCCCCTCTTGGTTTCCGGCGTATGCCATCTCTCTTGGGTTTTAATCCTTTAGAGAGTTAACCTTGCTCTGATACCAATTGTTAGGATCGAGAGCACTAAGAGGGGGGGGTGAATTAGTGCAGCAGCGGAAATCTTACAGCGATTAAAAACCAAAAGCTGCGTTCGTTCAAAAACTATTATGATGCAAAAGCAAATTCTCAGTTTGTATCTAAGTGCAGTTTGCGTCTAAGCGCAGATTGCGTCTAAGCGCAGTTTTGCGTCTAAGCGCAGTTTACGTCTAAACTCAGATTTACGTCTAAACACAGTTTTACGTCTAAACGCAGATTTACGTCTAAACGCAGATTTACGTCTGAACGCAGATTTACGTCTAAACTCAGATTTACGTCTTAAACTCAGATTTACGTCTAAACGCAGATTTACGTCTAAACGCAGTTTTACGTCTAGACGCAGATTTACGTCTAAACTTTGAAACTTGTTTGTATACTCGCAGAAGGCAGTATGCAGTTGAAATCAAGACATAAACGTGAACTGAGATCTGATGATTGAGCGAGGAAAGCCGATTTACGTCTGAATGCAGTTTTACGTCTAAATGTTGAAACTCGTTCGTAAAATCGTAGAGGACAGATTGCAGTTATCAATAGGATTAAAATGTAAGTGTAAACTGCAAAGAAGCTCGTTCGTAAAAGCACGGAAAACAGTTCTGCAGAATCAAACGTAAACGTAAACTGTAATGTATGAAAATACGAATTTACGTCTGAATGCAGATTCGGAAGAACAGCACTTAGAACTTGTTCGTGAAAGCGCAGAGAGCAGTAGTAATGAGGGAGGTTTGCAGTAATGATAAAGTGCTCGAAAATAAACGCAAACCAGAGATTTAGAGTGGTTCGGTCAGCCTTGACCTACTCCACTTTTGGCTTCCTCCACCGATGAGGTTGCCGACGTCAACTAGGTGCCTTCCTTCAATGGGCGAAGGCCAAACTGCCCTTTTACAATTTCTCTCCTTTTGACAGGCTCAGGAGACAACCTTTACAGACCTTTCTCTCCTCACTTTACAACTGAAAACTTGAAGAACAGAAGGAGGAGACTTAAAGGCTTTACAACACTTTTGAGCTCTTAGAATCACAGAAAAGATCAAGATTTCGGTGTAGGTCTGTATCTTTTCAGTGCTGAATGGGTGGGGTATTTATAGGCCCCAACCCAATTCAAAATTCGAGCTCAAAACGATCAAATCGATCAAATCCCAGAATTCTGGGATCAGGCGGTTGCACCTCTTGACTGGAGAGGTGGCACCGCCTGGCAGAGCTCGAAGACTGAGCTCAGGCGATTGCTTCTCTCTGCCAGAGCTCGAAGACTGAGCTCGATGGTTACATCACCTGGCAGAGCTCGAAGACTGAGCTTGGTGGTTGCATCACCTGGCAGAGCTCGAAACTGAGCTCGGTGGTTGCATCACCTGGCAGAGCTCGAAACTGAGCTCAGGCTGATGCACCTCTCTGCCAGAGCTCGAAGACTGAGCTCGGTGATTGCATCACCTGGCAGAGCTCGAGACTGAGCTCAGGCTGATGCACCTCTCTGCCAGAGCTCGAAGACTGAGCTCGGTGGTTGCATCGCCTGGCAGAGCTCGAAACTTGAGCTCTGGCGGTGCTACCTCTTGGCAGAGGAGGTTGCACCGCCCAGTCTAGCTCGAAGACTGAGTTCTGGGCGGTTGCACCTCTTGGCTGGGGCGGTTGCACCTCCCAGCCTCGCCGCCCTGGCGGTTGCACCTCCTGGCTGGGGCGGTAGCACCTCCCAACCTCACAGCCCAGGCGGTTGCACCTCCTGGCTGGGGCGGTTGCACCTCCTGGTGCAATCAGGGTCCGAATGGTTCACTCCATTCGGCCCAATTTGAATCTTTTCAGGGGCCCAATTGCCCCAAGATTAAGCTAATGGGATCACCTCCCATTTTCATGCTTAATCATCATGCTAACTACGATTAACTCTAAGACAACTTCTGCAGCTTTGCTCCGATGCGTCAATCGCTTCTTCCGGCGAGTTTCCGGCCAACTTCCGTCGATCATCCGATAAACCCTCGGTGATCCTTCTGCGGACATCCGGCATACTCCTGGACTTTGCGACGATCCACTTGGCGAGTTCCGACGAGCTTCGCTTGGCAAGCTTCGGGACTTCTCGGATCTGTTCTCGCTGAACCTCCGACGACCTTCCGAACTTCCGTCGAACTCTCGAACTCCCAACGTGATCATGATCTTGACTCCGGCGCAACACCTGCTGCTTGTCTTACTCTCATCGTAGTTAATCCTGCACACTTATCTCAACACATAGATTAGATAACAAATGACAATTGACTTCATCATCAAAATTCGAGATTCAACACTTTTCCAAATTAATTATGAAATTCTACTGTAAGGGCAAACATATCATCCTACGCGGGAAGCGCGGAAGCAACGTAACCACTATTTCGACCCAACGAATGGAGAAAGTGTTGCACAAGGTAAATGGTGGCTTTTTTATGCATCTCCAGCCATAAACAAAAGGGAAGAAAATAGAAATTGAAGATCAAAATCTTGCCCAATTGCTTACTGAGTTTGCCGACATTTTTGCTGAACCGCGTGGTCTTCCTCCTTCTCGGCAACATGACCATCGAATTCCAATCCTTCCGGGCAAGTCACCAGCAAACACTCGATCGTACCGATATCCTCACCTCCAAAAAGATGAAATTGAAAATATCGTAAAGGAGATGCTTGAAACAGGGGTAATTCAACCAAGTTGTAGCCCCTATTCCTCACCGGTGCTACTTGTATGCAAGAAGGACGGAACTTGACGGATGTGCATCAACTACCGAGCTTTAAATGGTATCACCGTCAAGGACAAGTACCCAATACCAGTGGTGGATGAACATCTTGATGAATTAAAAGGAGCTCGAGTCTTCACGAAGTTGGACCTTCGATCCGGTTTGTTTGTAAAAAATAAGGATTATTTAATAATTATTTTATATTAAATGATATTATATTAAAGGTTTATGACTAGGGACCTAAGAGTAAATACTAGAAGTTTGATATAATTTATGAAAGATTCAGATTTAAGTTAAAAAAAAAGAAAAAAAATATAGTGGTATCAGAGCATGATTTGAGGATCACTGAAATATTTGATATGTTCACGTGCAAAATATATTAAGGTCTAGTGAACTATAGTGATTGGTGGAAATTTTCTTTGATGCATTTTAGGAATCTAGGATGACGAGGACATTTTGTCCTCCTACTTCATCTGCTTTTGATTAATTAAGTGCGATGAAAGGGTTGATCGAGGATATTAAATCAGAGTGGCATAGTAGAAGCGTGGTGAACCTAATACATTGGTGGCAAAAAAAAAAAAAAGATGCGATTGGAGAAAATATTTGATGTACGAAATTGTTCTGATGATCAAAAGAATTTCTAGAGATCAAGGACAAGAATAGCAAGGACAAGTTTAGAAAAAAAAAAAAATATTAGAAATGAATCAGAATGTGATAACAAGAGGGTCAAGACATCATCCATTTAAAAAGGGAAGTCACCACAAAAGATTCAATCCTGTATACGATACGAGTTAAATTATGAAATAAGTTTGTATTTGTAGGTGATTGGAGCCTATTTTGCTTGTGGAAATTTGGATCATATAATAAAAGACTGCCCTTTGAACAAAAAGAAAGAATCACTGCCTCATAAATCATCAGCCCATGTCAGAGTGTATGTTATCACGGGATATGATTCTAAAGCTTTTGAATTAGTGGTCGAAGGTACTATTCATATTTCTGAAAGAATGCAAATATTTGTTTGACCATGTGTCTCATCTATGATTTGATTCATAATATTTTGCTTATTACATGGGCATTCAACCTGAACCACTGGATTATATGCTATATGTAAATACAGCTATTGTGGATTGTTTGATAACAAACTCGATCTGGTCATCTTGTTTGATTTCTATTGGAGAACACGAACTTCTTGCTGATTTGGTTCTCTTAGATATTTGGAGTTCGATATTATACTAAGTATGGATTGACTATCTTCCAATCATACTAGTATAGATTGTTATACAAAATGATCACTTTTTGCATACTAGATCATCCCATCTTTTATTTTGAGAGTATTGGGCATGATTTACCTCCTTGCCTGATGTATTTCCAAATGACTTGCCTGGTTTACCTCCAGATTGAGAGGGTGAATTTACTATTGATTTGGTCCCTGAGACAACCCCAGTATCTAAGCCTCCTTACAGAATGGCACTACTCGAGCTAGAGGAATTAAAAAAGCAACTACAAGAACTATTAGGTAAGGGTTTCATTCGATCCAGTGTTTCACCATGGGGTGCTCCGGTGCTATTAGTTAAGAAGAAGGATGGAACATTAAGGCTTTGTATTGATTATAGACAATTGAATCGGGTGACCATAAAAAATAAGTATCCCCTACCTAGAATTGATGATTTGTTTGATCAATTACAGGGTGTATAAGTATTCTCCAAGATTGATTTAAGGTCAGGTTACTATCAGTTGAAGATCATGAAGGAGGATATTCCAAAAATAACTTTTAGAACTCGATATGGTCACTATGAATTCTTAGTGATGCATTTTGGTTTAACTAATGCCCCTACAGCTTTTATGGAACTGATGAATAGGATATTTCAACCATTCTTGGATGACTGTGTGATTTTATTCATTGATGACATATTAGTATATTTAAGGAGTAATCAGGAGTTTGAGGAACACTTGAGAAATATATTGTCCATACTAAGAGAGAAAAAAAAAAAAAGTTGTATGCAAAGTTCAACAAATGTAAATTTTGGTTGAACGAAATTGCTTTCTTAGGTCATGTGATTTCAGGGAAGGGTATATCTGTTGATCCAAAGAAAGTGGAAGCTGTTGTTAAGTGGGAAGTACCAACAAACGTGACAGAAGTTAGAAGCTTCTTGGGCATGATAGGTTATTATAGGAGATTTGTGGAGGGATTTTCTCGAATCGCTCAACCTCTCACCAAACTCACTCAAAAGAATGTGAAATTTGTATGGGGTGATGATTATGAGCAAAGTTTTCAAGAGTTAAAAAGGAGATTGACTAGTGCCCCTATTCTCACTATTCCGAGTGGTAATGAGGGATTCATGGTTTACACTGATGCCTCAAGAAAGGGCCTTGGATGTGTTTTGATGCAAGAAAGGAAAGTGATTGCTTATGCTTCTAGACAACTAAAGAGTTATGAACTGAATTATCCAACTCATGATTTGGAATTGGCAGCAATTGTTTTTGCCCTAAAGATTTGGAGGCATTACTTGTATGGACGAACATTTGAAATCTTTACTGAACATAAGAGTTTAAAGTATATTTTTACTCAAAAAGAGTTAAACATGAGATAGCGGAGATGGATAGAACTTCTAAAGGATTATGATTGTACCATTCGTTATCACCCGGGTAAAGCTAATGTTGTAGCAAATGCCCTTAGTAGAAAATCTACAAGTTTTATGGCGACTTTGGTTGTGAAGCAATGTAAGTTATTAGAAGAGAATTATGATTCAAATGTTATGAGAAAAGGGGAAGACTCAATGATATTAATGGCCTCCATCCTGTTGGGAAATCATGGGGGGCGACATCATATGCGCAGCGGAAGAACAAGAAAACAAAAATCCCCGATTCCCAAAAAAGATGTTCGTCGTCGTGCGAAGATTGGTGCGCAAAAAATTCGCAAAACACAAAACTGCGTATAGAGATTGTGTTACCTAGGGAGATCGTATATCCCTGTTTCCTTGCAGATCCTTAGGAGAGGGTGAAGGAGGTCAAGCGTCCTCCTCTCTAGCGATGATCCACACAGCAGGGTTGTGACGACGCTCCTCAAAACTCTAGGCCTACTTTGAGGTGGAGAGGGAGAGGAGAATAGGAAGGGCAAGCAAAGACTCTAGCCTATGAGGTTGTGAATCCCTCCTATTTATAGAGATCCCGTGTCAAACCCTAATGGGTCCTTCCCTAGTGGGTATTGGATCTGCATCCAATAAGACAAGGGCTCCGTCGGATATCTCATATCCGAACCTCTACTCATCGCAATGCCTACCATATGTGTGTGACCCTCTAGGTCCAATATCGAGCTAGCCGTGAGTCATACCTGTCAGAACTCCTTCTAACTCAGTGAATTATTATCTCTGTAATAATTCACTCGACTCATCGACTACGGACGTACTAGGCCACTATGTCGTAGTCCCCAAACGATACAGGGGAATCCAATCCATTGGACCTGTCTATCCTCAGTTACCATGTACCTATAGTCCCTCATCCATCTAATATCCCAGAGACTGTATATCGAGCATGGTACTGTCAGACCCATACAATTTCTACTCAAGTCTCGCTCTAATCAGATTCTCCCGGAGAACTCTTTCTCTCTCAACCTGAATGACCCTGGCTAGGGATTTGTCTGAGCAAGAACATATGGGATATTCCTCTCATGACGCCGAGAGTGGATGATCCTCTGTCGACACTCAATAGCCCTCGTAAGGTCGACTACCACTCCCAATGACCAACTGTACTAGATCTGGGACAGCCAAACCTATAAATCTGGTATCAAAGAGTGGAGCACTTATACAGGACATCCTTGGTGTCTCAAGTCTAAGGACCAGATACACCACTAGGACTACGGAATTTATGTCTGACAAAAAGGCATCATCAACCATCCAGCATTCCGTAAGCAGATCAATCAGTGAACTCATTCTCCAATGAGCACCTGTACTGTATCCCTAGTGTCCTTACACGAGCAGCTATGAGACCAGCTGCATCCATCATATGGACGGGTATACAGCACACCAGTCTATCCGGTTATCACGATGTCCCTCTCGAGTAACCTATGACCGAGATTATTTAGGATATGTGTTTAAAGGTGAATCGATCTCATTATCGTGATCTCATCACGATCCGATTCCCATTACAAAAATCCAAGGACATCACAATATATATATGCATTTATGTAGTAGTTATAAAGTGATATACGCCAAAATATAATAAGCAAAAAGATTCTGTATCAAGTCACACGTGCCATCACTCACGTGATTGGCTTGCTGGGCACCTATGACTAGCAATCTCCCACTTGACCTAAAGCCAATCACCTATGTGTCTGATCCCCATCAGACTCCTGTGACGCTCAAAGACAATCTGAGACAACGACTTTGTTAGTGGATCTGCAATGTTATCTTTGGATGGAACTCTTTCCACTGCTACATCTCCTCGGGTTACGATCTCTCTGATAAGCTGGAACCTCCTCAGAACACTTCTGATGAGACTCGGGTTCCCTTATTTGAGTAATCGCCCCATAGTTGTCGCAATATAAGGAAGTCGACTTCTCGCTATTCGGAACGACTCCCAAATCTGTGATGAACATCTTCACCCAGACTCCCTCCTTTGCTGCATCTGATGCAGCAATGTACTCCGCCTCTATGGTCGAGTCAGCAGTGGTATCTTGCTTGGAACTCTTCCAGCACACTGCTCCTCCATTCAAGGTGTACACATACCCTGAATTCGACTTGCTATCATCGACATCAGACTGAAAACTTGAGTCAGTGTAGCCTTCAACCTTAAGGCTATTACCTCCATATACTAGTAAAAGATCCTTAGTCCTTCTCTAGTACTTAAGGATACACTTTACTACTTTCCAGTGCTCCAAGCCTGGATCCGCCTGATACCTACTCGTGACACTCAGAGCATGCGCTATATCAGGCCTAGTACATAGCATGGCATACAAGATAGACCCTATTGCTGAGGCATAAGGTATCATATCTATGTTCGCCCTTTCTTTTGGAGTCTTTGGGGACATACTTGTAGAAAGCGATATCCCATGTCTCATCGGTATGAGACCTCTCTTGGAATTTTCCATGCCAAACCTTTTGATAATGGTTTCTATGTACCTGGACTGGGACAAGCCAAGCATTCTCTTGGATCTATCTCTATAGATTCTAATCCCCAAAATATAGGATGCTTCCCCTAAGTCCTTCATGGAGAAGTGTCTAGATAACCAAGCCTTTACTATGGATAGCATTCCTACATCATTCCCAATGATGAGGATGTCATCCACATATAAGACCAAAAAGGTGATAGCGCTCTCACTTACCTTTCTGTATACACAAGGCTCATCTTCGTTCTTAACGAAGTCATAAGATCTGATTGCCTCATCAAATCTTATGTTCCAACTTCGGGAAGCTTGCTTTAGTCCATAAATGGATCTAAGCAACTTACACACCTTATCTGGGCAGTTCTTGGACACGAATCCCTCAGGTTGCATCATATACACCTCCTCCTCGAGGTTTCCGTTGAGGAATGCAGTTTTCACATCCATCTGCCAGATCTCATAATCATAGTGTGCTGCAATAGCCAATAGAATTCTGATGGATTTTAGCATTGCTACGGGTGAAAAAGTTTCGTCGTAGTCAACACCTTGCCTTTGACGATACCCCTTAGCCACTAGCCTTGCTTTATAGGTCTCTACCTTTCAATCCACTCCGATCTTTTTCTTAAAGATCCACTTGCAACCGATGGGTACAATACCTTCGGGCGCATCAACTAGGTTTCAAACCTTATTGGAGTACATAGAATCTATCTCAGAATTCATGGCTTCTTTCCACTTCCTGGAGTCTATACTCATAATAGCCTCCTCGTAGGTCTGAGGATCAATATCCTCTACATCCTCTGCTCTAATATGTCCCACATATCTCTCAGGAGGATGGGATACTCTATCAAACTTGCGTAAAGTTTGTTGAATCTCGGATTTTGATGATAAAATCAATTGATGGGTTATTTGATCTAATCCATATTATTAAGTTAAGTATGCAGGATTAACTACGATAACCAGAAAACACAAAGCAAGAATACTGGAGTCAAGTTCGATGAACGTTTAAGAGTCCGAAGAATCGTCGGAGATGATGATGGAACCAACCGAGAAGAAATCGGGAACCTGTTGGAAGTTCGCCGAAGAGATCGTCGGAGGTTCGCAGAGATCACCGAGAAGTCTCGGCTACTCATTAAAGTCATCACAAGTTCGGGAGCGTGCTTGGACCCCGTCGGAAGAAGTTCATCGAAAAGCTCGCCGGAACAAGACTTGACGCTCGTAGTTGATAAATTGCTTAGGATGTGTTTTGTTATGTAGTTCACTTGTAATTAGGATTAGGATTAAGAAGATAATCCTATATCCTGGTTAGGGGCCAACTGGGGCCAAAGTCAGATTTGGTTTGGGCTAAAAGTAAGCCAAACCAAGTGAACCGGAGAGCCAGGCGGTGGCACCGCCTGGCTGGGCGGTGGCACCTCTAGCACTGGGAACCCTAAGAGAATTCAAATTTTGGAGCCCAAAATTTGAATCCTCTTGAGGCCTATAAATACCCCTCAAATCTCAGCTGAGATTACAACTTTTGAGAAGCATTTTGATTGAGAGAAAAGTCTTAGAAAGTCTTAGCAAGTCTTGTTTTCAATTTGCTAGAGAGTTCTCCTCCTTCTTTCTTATTGAAAATTTGTAAGAGGTTGAACTGCTTGTAAAAGGTTGTAAGAGGGGTGTTTACCCTTCCATTTCAAGAGATTTGCTAGTGGAAGGTGGGAGCCTCATCGAAGAGGGGCATCGCAAGTGGAGTAGGTCATTTGACCGAACCACTCTAAAAATTGGCGTAATCTCTGGTTTGCATTTTATTATTGTCATTTACATTACTGTAAATCTTCTTACTGCTTTAGTTCCTTATTACCCTTGCTGCGCAACTTTAAGAATACGCTTTCAAGTTAAACTTTTCAAGTTCCGTTCTTATCATACGAAAGATTTTGTTAAAATCGAAGTTTTAATCCGCTGCACTAATTCTCCCACTGTCTCCGTCAAGAATGTGGTCCTTCTCAAGGAACACTGCTCTCTTAGCTACAAAGACCTTTTAGTCCTCGAGATGATAGAAATAATACCCACAAGTTTCCTTGGGGTATCCCACAAATTTACATCGCTCTGTCCTTGATTCTAACTTATCGGGGTTGTGTCTTCTAACATGGGTAGGGCAGCCCCAAATCTTAACAACCTTAAGATCAAGCTTCTTCCCTTTCCATATCTCATATGGTGTAGACACTACCGACTTAGTTGGAACTCTGTTCAGAAGGTAAGCTGCGGTTTCTAGGGCATATCCCCAGAATGAGATGGGTAGGTCAGCGAAACTCATCATGGACCGTACCATATCTAATAAAGTATAATTTCTCCTTTCAGAGACACCATTGAGCTGAGGTGTATAAGGAGGTGTCCATTGGGATAATATCCCATGGTCCTTGAGGAACTGAGTAAACTCTGTACTTAAGTATTCACCTCCTCGATCTGATCGAAGAGTTTTGATACTCTTTCCAGTCTGGTTCTCCACCTCATTCTTATACTCTCTGAATTTCTCAAATGCCTCGGATTTGTACTTCATTAAGTACACATATTCATACCTTGAGAAATCATCAGTAAATGTAATGAAGTAGGAGTAACCTCCAATGGCATGAGTTGACATGGGTCCACATACATCACTATGTATGAGTTCCAACAACTCATTGGCTCTCTCTCTAGTTCTACTAAATGGAGATTTGGTTAGTTTTCCACGAATGCAAGGCTCACAAGTTGCATATGACACATAGTCGAATGGATCTAGATATCCATCATTTAGCAACTTTTGAATCCTTCTTTCATGGATGTGACCTAGCCTACAATGCCACAGGTATGCACTATTCAACTCATCTCGTTTCCTTTTGGACACATTTACATTCATGATACGTGGAGTGGTGTCTAACATAAATAAACCATTATGCAATGTTCCTTTCGTGATGAACTTATCATCTAATAATATCGAACAACCATTGTTCTCAAAAACAAATTTATATCCACTAACTGTTAAACATGAAATGGAGATAATGTTTTTGATAATAGAAGGAACAAAATAACATGCATCTAATGCAATAAAAGCTCCACTAGGCAGATGTAGGGCGACCTCGCCAACAGCTAATACAGCAACTTTTGCTCCATTACCCATCTTGAGGTCCATCTCGCCTCTCTCTAGTCTCCTAAGCCTTGCCAGAACCTGCAACGAATTGCATATATAATAAGCACTACCGGTATCCAATACCCATGTGTTATCATAAGAGTTTGACAAATGGAGACTGATCATGAATGTACCTGAAGCTTCATCAAGCTTTTGTTTCGCCCTTTCTGCAAGGTACTCTTTGCAGTTTCTCTTCCAATGCCCATCTTTACCACAGTGGAAGCACTGGCCTTTGTCCTTTGCTGGGTCTTTCTTAGCAACCTTTGCTTTAGCTTGTTTGCCCTTGCCCTTTCCCTTCTCAAGGGACCTTTCTGTTTTCCTTTTCTTTCTGGTCTCACCAGTGTAAAGAACTGGCTTCTCTTTCTTAATAGTACTCTCTGCCTCCCTCAACATATTGAGGAGCTCTGGGAGAGTCACCTCAAGCTTGTTCATATTAAAATTCATTATGAACTGTGAAAAGGAATCTGGTAGGGACTGAAGCACAATGTCCACAAACAAGTTATCCTCTAGGACCATTCCTAGACCTGTGAGTTTCTCTATCCACTCAATCATCTTTAGGACATGGTTCTGAACCGGTGTCCCCTTAGTCATCCTAGTGCGGAAAAGGCTCTTGGATATCTCATATCGTTGAGTCCTTCCCTGTTCCTCAAACAATTTACGGATATGTAGGAGAATGGATCTGGCATCCATCTTTTCATGTTGTCTCTATAACTCTGGAGTCATAGAGCCCAACATATAGCACTGAGCAAGAGTGGAGTCATCAATGTACTTCACGTAGCGAGCGATCTCATCCTCGCTTGCCCCTTCTTCGGGCGTAGGCATCATTGTATCAAGGACGTACACGATTTTCTCCGCTGTGAGAACAATTCTCAAGTTACGGAGCCAATCCGTATAATTTGGACCAGTGAGGCGGTTAACATCAAGTATGCCACGTAAGGGATTTGAAAGCGACATTTTCTGAAAATAAAGATGTAGCAGAAATGAATAACATGCAGATTTTGCAAGAAATAAACTATCAAGATATGGACTTCTATCTTAATATGCTCCCACTATTTTACTAACGAGTCACGCGACACCCTCAGCACGTGAAACGGAAGTCTCCGGCAGACTTCTAGTGGGGATCAGGATCCAATCAGCGTCTTAGTGTAACCTCGAGGGACTCGACCAATCACACTAAGCCTAAAAGGTAGGCAACTCTTGCCGATCACAACTCCTTGTGATTCCCGTCCTGTTCGGCCTCCGAATCACTATGGCCTCGAGGGACTCGACCAACCATGATGCTCGGTTAAGTCAACACCTTCGTTACAAGATGAGTCTGATTTGATGATATACCCTCGAGGGACTCGACCAAGTATACCATGCCCTCAGGTCACCGGTGACATCTATATGTCGTAAGCAAGATAGCGAATCGCGATATAGGTGAGTCTCGAGGGACTCGAACAACTCAACCTACACCGGGAATCGGTTCCTACTCATAACGATGGAAGGCCACGTGGGTCAATCTAATTGCCTCACGTTTACCGACTTAATATTATCGAGAGATGTTTCTATAATTTGGTCTCATAATATGACATGTCACACATATACATATTTAATATATATCTACATCGCATGCAAATATATATACATATCTAGTATGTGTATAAGCAATCACATCAGATGATCATGGACCACAACCTAATATGATTAGGCCCGAGCTAGTAGGCCTAATCACTCACATCAAGATCTATGTGTGCAACGGTGCATCTCCATGCCCTGTGATCGTCCATCTCGTCCTCGTCGGTTTCGTCGACATCTTGATGCATCTCCATGCATCACGATCGTCCGTCTCGTGGGTCCCACTATCGCATCCACGCTCCCGCTGCGCCTCCTCATGTGATTACAACTTAATCATAGGCACGCAGGCCCGACAATAAACGAGAAATATAATGGAGGTTCGCAGACCTCAATAATAATAATCACAAGTACACACATCACACGGTCCATGATCATCCGTCCACACATCATACATCACATGTATAAATAATCATCATCATGTAGGACTACTAGATAATAATAAAAATAATAATAAACTAAACCTTTTAATTAATTAATATTTTTCTGAAATCAGGGACATGTAGGGAATTTCTTAATTCCTAAGAGTATTTTCGTAATTTGGACAAAAGATAGAAACTGGAATTTCTCAAATTCTGAGGGGCAAAACTGTCTTTTGCCCAGAAAACCCTAATACCCTTTCCCCTTTTCTCTACTGCCGCCGCCGCCACCCTACCGGCGGCGGCCTGTGCGGCGGGGCGAGGGCACTGCCCTCGCATGTAGGCGGCACGCCCGCTGGCGGCGATGCCGCTGCGAGTGGGTGCCCCCTTCTAGCGTCGCTGCCTCCGCAGACGGTGCTGTATCGCCGGGCGGCCGCCCTTGTGGGGGGGTTTCGCCCGCGGGAGCAGCGGCGGTAGGCGCCGTTGCCCTGCGGCGTCTCTGCCCGTGGGCTGCAACTGTTGCTGCCCTTCCTCGCTTTTGCGTCAACGATTTTGACGTCAATATTCTTCCTAAACACAACACACGCAGTTCAAAACCAATCATTCGCACGAACAACCTAGCTCTGATACCACTGTTGGGAAATCACGGGGGGCGACATCATATGTGCAGCGGAAGAACAAGAAAACAAAAATCCCCGATTCCCAAAAAAGATGTTCATCGTCGTGCGAAGATTGGTGCGCAAAAAATCCGCAAAACATAAAACTGCGTATAGAGATTGTGTTACCTAAGGAGATCGTATATCCCTGTTTCCTTGCAGATCCTTAGGAGAGGGTGAAGGAGGTCAAGCGTCCTCCACTCTAGCGGTGATCCACACAGCAGGGTTGCGACGACGCTCCTCAAAACTCCAGGCCTACTCTGAGGTGGAGAGGGAGAGGAGAATAGGAAGGGCAAGCAAAGACTCTAGCCTATGAGACTGTGAATCCCTCCTATTTATAGAGATCCCGTGTCAAACCCTAATGGGTCCTTCCCTAGTGGGTATTGGATCTGCATCCAATAAGACAAGGGCTCTGTCGGATATCTCATATCCGAACCTCTACTCATCGCAATGCCTACCATATGTGTGTGACTCTCTAGGCCCAATATCAAGCTGGCCGTGAGTCATACCTGTCAGAACTCCTTCTAACTCAGTGAATTATTATCTCTGTAATAATTCACTCGACTCATCGACTACGGACGTACTAAGACACTACGCCGTAGTCCCCAGACGATACAGGGGAATCCAATCCATTGGACCTGTCTGTCCTCAGTTACCATATACCTATAGTCCCTCATCCATCTAATATCCCAGAGACCGTATATCGAGCATGGTGCTGTCAGACCCATACGGTTTCTACTCAAGTCTCACTCTAATCGGATTCTCCCGGAGAACTCTTTCTCTCTCAACCCGAATGACCTTGGCCAGGGATTTGTCTGAGCAAGAACACATGGGATATTCCTCTCATGACGCCGAGAGTGGATGATCCTCTATCGACACTCAATAGCCCTCGTAAGGTCGACTACCACTCCCAATGACCAGCTGTACTAGATCTGGGACAGCCAAACCTATAAGTCTGGTATCAAAGAGTGGAGCACTCATACAGGACATCCTTGGTGTCTCAAGTCTAAGGACCAAATACACCACTAGGACTACGGAATCGCTGTCTGACAATAAGGCATCATCAACCATCCAGCATTCCGTAAGCGGATCAATCATTGAACTCATTCTCCAATGAGCACCTGTACTGTATCCCTAGTGTCCCTACATGAGCAGCTATGAGACCAGCTGCATCCATCATATGGACGGGTATACAACACACTAGTCTATCTGGTTATCACGATGTCCCTCTCGAGTAACCTATGACCGGGATTATTTAGGATATGTGTTTAAAGGTGAATCGATCTCATTATTGTGATCTCATCACGATCCGATTCCCATTGCACAAATCCAAGGACATCACAATATATATATGCATTTATGCAATAGTTATAAAGTGATATACGCCAAAATATAATAAGCAAAAAGATTCTGTATCAAGTCACACGTGCCATCACTCACTTGATTGGCTTGCTGGGCACCTATGACTAGCACATCCAAGTGCAATCTGATCTCATTCAACAAATTAAAGGAGGACAACTACGAGATCGACGCTTGATCTGCTTAAGGAATGAAGTAGAAAAGGGATTGAAAGTGAAATTTCGAGTTTCAGAGGATGGCCTATTAAGATTTAGGATAGAATATGTGTTCCAAATGACCCAGATATCAAAAAACCAGATCTTGAACGAAGGTCATAATTCAAAGTACATAATACATTCTAGTAGCACAAAAATGTATAGAGATCTCCAAAGTCATTATTGGTGGAAAGGCATAAAGAAGGAGATTGCAATATATGTTTCAAGGTGTTTGACATGTCAGCAAATCAAAACAGAACACCAGAGACCTGGAGGTTTTTTACAGCCCTTAGATATTCCTGAATGGAAATGAGAATGCATTACTATGGACTTTGTTTCAAGACTACCCAGAACCTCTAGAAAGCATGATGCTATATGGGTCATTGTTGATAGGTTAACCAAGTCTGCATATTTCTTACCAATCAATATGACTTATTCTCTTGATAGGCTTGCAGATTGGTATGTTGATAAAATAGTAAGACTTCATGGTGTCCCGAAGGAGATCTTCTCGGATAGAGACTCTAGATTTCTTTCTAGATTGTGGAGGAGATTACAAGATTCTATTGGTACCAAAGTAAAGTCTAGCACTGCCTATCACCCTCAAACTGATGGTCAATCTGAAAGAACAATTCAAGTACTTGAGGATTTGCTAAGAGCCTATGATATGGATTGGAAAGGCGAATGGGATAAAGATATTTCTCTTATTGAGTTCACTTACAATAATAGTTACCATTCGAGCATTCAGATGGCTCATTATGAAGCATTGTATGGGCGAAAGTGCAGAACGCCTATATGTTGGGAGGAAGTTAGTGATAGAAAGTTGTTAGCACCAGATAAAGTACAAGAGACTACTGAAAAGATTCAGGTTATCATAAAAAAGGCTAAAGGCTGCTCAGAGTCGGCAAAAGAGCTATGCTAACAATAGAAGACGAGATATCAAGTTCCAAGTAGGGGATTTTGTATTCCTAAAGGTCTCCCTTTCCAAAGGCGTTGCAAGATTTGGAAAGAAAGGAAAGTTAAACCCAAGGTTCGTTGGACCTTTTGAGATCCTTGAAAGAATTGGCTCTGTCGCTTACAGGATTGCCTTGCCACCATCATTGTGTCATATCCATGATATATTTCATGTTTCAATTATCAGAAAGTATATACCTGATCCCTCTCATATCATTAAGTATGAGCCGATGGTGATTGATAAAGACTTGTCTTATGTGGAAGAGCCCACTCAGATTGTTGATAAAAAAGAAAAGATCTTGAGGAATCGGGTTATCCCTTTAGTTAAAGTGATCTGGAGATATCATTCTAGAGAGGAAACAACTTTGGAGCTTGAGGAAGAAATGATGAAAGCTTATCCTCATCTTTTCGTCAAATGAGGTATGATAAATTTAGAGGACTAAATTTTTTTTTTTAGGAGGGGAGAGTGTAACATCCCCAATTTTTGAAAATTTAGTAAAAGGTTTGTTTGTAAGAGTAAATATTAGAAGTTTATGGCTAGGGACCTAAGAGTACATATTAGAAGTTTGATATAATATATGAAAGATTTAGATTTAAGTTAAAAAAAAAGGAAAAAAAATATAATGGACATGTGTCACTAACTAACCTAAGGTTGGTGACACTTATCTTTGCTCTAAAGATGACACCTAGCCCCTTTCATGCATGCATGACACCTTGCAACTTTTGCATTAGCCAAAACCCAAATAATTAGATGAAAGGTTAAAGAAAACAAACCTGAAGAGTTGCAGCCAACGTGAGTTTGAGGAAAGAAGAAGAAGAAGAAGAAGAACTTGAGGTTTTTTTCATCAATTTTCCCACATTTGGGATTCAAATAATTTTAAGGCAAGTGTTCTAACCCCACCCCACAGTAACCTTAATCTCTATTTCCATTTTATTCTGCAAATTTTGAAAGATTTCAATTAAGAACCAGACCTTCTTTCGTTTTGATATAAAGCTATGAATAAGTAATTTTTCGGTAATCTGACCTCTATGCAATGTTTCGGTCATAACATTTTGTAATAAACTCTGATTTAGACAAAACCTATTCCATTTGAAAGTAGACAAGAAAATATTTATTTTGATATAAAGATCGAATTATTTGGAGTTTAAATGCCTACTAAGACTTTTGTCTAAATTAACCCTACAGATTTTGCAAAACAGGGACTGAAATTTCTGACCTCTTGTTGCTTAACTACTTATAACTTTCTACTGTGAACTCCGATTCATACAAAGTATGATTTATTCGAAGATAGACTCAAAATTCTTTCTGTATATACCTAATTTGAAATTTTTGGATTAGAATTGCTAACTGAAACATCTGCTTGCATCGACCCTATGGATTCAGTAAAACAGAGCTAATATTTTCAGACCTTTCACTACGAAATTATCTGTAACTCCCTGTTGTAAATTCCAATTCTTGTTAAATTTGATTTTCCTAAAACTAGATTGATAAATATTTCTAATTACACCTATTTTGTACAAATTTGAGCATAATTGGTTATCCAAAAAGTTCATACAATGTCCCTATCAAATTCTGCCAGAATCGAGCTTTGGTCGATTTCGGGTTTCCTTGTTTCTTATCTTTGGAAATCGATTTCGGCAAACACTCTTCAGTTAAGCTTTACATTATTACCTTAAATTCCTGTATACTTTTGTCCTTTATTTATTTGTACATCTGCAGCTATCATCTAAAGTTCATGTTTGCATCGTAATGATTTGGCACATGCATCCCATTGTGTTAGGACTCTAGCTTGGAGAGTCCTAATTGAGAGGGACATTCATGTAAAACTGTTAGGACTCTAGCTAGGTGAGTCCTAATTGAGAGGGACATTTTGTTAGGACTCTAGCTAGGAGAGTCCTAATTGAGAGGGGCATTCAAGTAGGAGGTGTTTTCTTAGAGAAGAATTAGGAGTTGTAAGGGAATAGGAGTCTTGACTATGAGTCCTACTAGGAGTTGGTTAGAAGTAAGAGTCTTAAGTAGGAGTCTTATTAGGAGTTAGGGTTTAGAAGCCCTATAAATAGCCATGTATTCCTTCTCTTTTCATAAGCAATAGATGAATCTTTTCTGCAGCCTTTGAGCAGCAACTTGGAGGGAGGAACCCCTATAGAGTTCCAAGGAGGCCGATCCCCTAAAGAGATCAACCCCAAGTTTAGAATCTGCAAGGGTTCTATCACCTGGTATCAGAGCAGTGTTCTTGGCATCTCGCTGCCCTTCCACAGCCATCCATCAACCCTCCACAACCGTCCAAAGCAATTCCCACAATTGCTTAAAAGATCATCGCCGAATTCCGCCATCATCTCCACCACCACGGATCATCCATTGATCTCCCCGTGAATTGCAACAGGTTCTGGTTTTCTACCTTACTGCTGCTGCAATTTAGTTATCTTTATTTGAAAATCCCAAAAAAATTATTCCTATATTGCTGCATAAACTTTTCGTCATAAAGTTTTCATCTCTACGACGAAAGATACATTGCAGAATTCCAACCGTATAGCACTGTCTGTTTGATCTTGCTACTATGTTTTTTCTATCCAAATCTCCACGAAATTTTATGACATCTTTGACACTTCCTAACAGCAGATTTCCCTTTGGTTTTATTAAAAAAATTCTCAAATTAACCATTGATATTTTACATCTAATCTGCTATACTTGAAAATCTGCACTGTAAAATTTCAGCCGCATAGCACTGATTGTTTGATCTTGATACTACGTTGTTTCTATCCAAATCTCTACGAAATTTTTATGATAGCTTTGACACTTCCTAATAGTGGATTTCCCTTTGGTTTCATCAAAAAATTCTCAATATAAACTTCTGATCTTTTACGTCCAATCTGCTATACTTAAAAATCTATGCTGCAGAAAATTTCAGCCACATATTGTTGCCTTAACCCATCTATTTGCAATCTTTTTTGAATGAAATTTCTTATACACTTTATAGATCATCTTGGCTTCCATCTAAGATTGATCTACTGAAGAATTCATCTCTAAAACCGATTTTTGTGTTGCTATAAATTTTCATCGTAAACTGCTGAAAATTTTCGACGAGAATTCTGCTATCGCAACTTGCATCAATTTCCTTGCTATTATACTGTCGAAATTTTCTTGATTAAATTAGTCATCCTTGCTTCATATAAACTGTGATTTTGTTATCAATTCCCTCCTCAATTCTCTCAAGTTTTTGGTGGAAATTACGTCGAGAAACTGCTGTTTCTTCGACGACAATTCTGCTCTTACAAGACAGCACATACTTGCTGCAACTTCCACTGATTTCTCTCAAACCTTTGCTGCCATCTACCACAGATCCAAAACTTTCATCCACAGCCCTAAAACTCCACCAAACCATACCCTCAAACTACACCCAAAATAGCCACAAAACAAGCCTAAATCGTAGCCTACATCCACCGATCCACCAACCCTTTCGACCATCACTTCTCTCAACCTATACATGCCTTTAACCTGACAACAAAAGAAAGATCTTAACATTATAGATTTGGAGGCATATACTATGGCATCTAAGGAGGCAATTGATGCTAAATTCGAAGCCTTGGAGGCGCGAATGGAGGATAAGATTTGGACGCTCTTTACCGAACTCAGATTGGGCCGACTACTAAGCCCGAAAAAATCATATCACGGAGAGAGCTTTGCCCAATCACACCAGGCCCGAAGAGATGAGTTCCAAGAGAGGGGAGGCTCTATAATCAATCCCAACTATCCATGCATAAGGGTGGACTTCCCTAGATGGGAAGAAGGAGACCCGATTAGTTGGATCTTGCACGCGAAGCGATATTTTCGGTACCACAAAACCGCGGATGCATCTATGGTGAAAATTGCAGCTATACATCTTGAAGGGGATGCTATACAGTGGTTTGACTGGTTTGAACATACTTATGGAGTCCTTTTATGGCAACAATTCAAAGAAAGACTGCTGATCCGCTTCAGACCAACCGATTACGAGAATATTGACGGACAACTAGCAAAGATCCGACAAACCTCCACCATTCAGGAGTACCAAACCAGGTTTGAAAGGTTATCTAATCAAACTCTTGATTAGTCTCAAAAATAGCTATTGAGGACCTTTATTAAAGGCTTGAAGCCGGAGATCCAAGGAGAAGTTAAAGCACGACAACCGTACACGCTTATGGCAGCCATCTCTTTCGCACGACATCAAGAGGAGCAATTGAACCATGAAGCTCGAAGGACTAGGGTCACTCCTCAACCAGTAATATTGAAGCCCTTAGCCCCCCCTACTGTTGACCGAGTCCCTGCACCAAAAAGGTTGACAAGAGAAGAGCTTCAGGAGCGATCTGCGAAGGGGTTATGTTGGCATTGCGACGAGCCGTGGAGCCATGAGCATCGCTGTAGTAAAGGGAGACTTTTTATCATTGAACCAGTAGAAGAAGAGGTCATTGAACATCCAGAAGAGAGCATTGAACATATAGAAGAAGATGCAGAAGAAGAGCCACAACCGACCGAAGTTACGGTACATGCACTAGCCGGCTACTCAAACCCGCAAATGATGAAAGTTGAAGGCCTTCTCAAACAACAACTGATCACTGTTTTTATCGACACGGGCAGCACTAATAATATCCTAAACAGTAAGGTTGCTATCCGAATGGCATTACCTATCGTGAATCATTGCAGGTTTGATGTTAAGGTCACCGATAGATGGATTTTGAAGTGTGATCGTAGGCGCCCGCAGGAGAAACTATTGCTGCAGGACCAAGATATAATTGCAGATTTCTTCCTTCTCCCTCTTGATGATCATGAGGCCATGCTCAGAATTAAATGGTTGACAACATTAGGTGATTTTTCTTGGAATTTTAAGAAACTAATTATGAAATTTTACAGTAAGGAGAAACAGGTGATATTGCACGGGAAACGTGAGGGCGACGTAACGATGATTTTCCCACAACAAATGAAGAAGGTTTTGCATAAAGCATGCAGTGGCTTTTTGGTACAACTTGAGCAGCAAACTAAGGGAGAGCCAACAAAATTGGAAGATCCAAATCTACTTCCTTTGCTTGCTGAATTTTCAGATATATTTGACGAACTACGCAACCTACCTCTTACCCGTCGGCATGATCATTGTATAACGATTCTTCCAGGCCAATCTCCAGCAAATGCTCAGCCATATCAGTATCCACATCTCCAGAAGGATGAAATAGAAAGGATTGTAAAAGAGATGCTCAAAACAGGAGTTATTCGGCCATGTTGTAGCCCCTACTCTTCACCGGTGCTCCTCATACGAAAGAAGGATGGAATATGGCGATTATGTGTTGATTACCGAACTCTCAATGGCATAACCATCAAGGATAAATACCCTATTCCAGTAGTAGATGAGTTGCAAGATGAAAGGGACCACAAATCTTCACAAAGCTGGACCTTCGATCCGGGTATCATCAAATACGAGTATGCGAAGAAGACATACCGAAAACCACCTTTTGAACACACAATAACCACTATGAATTTTTGCTTTCTTCAAAAGAAGGTGAAATATCTTGGGCATATCATATCAGAGGAAGGTGTGGCAGTAGACCCCTTCAAAATTGGAGCAATGCAAAATTGGCTAACCCCGAGGAACATAAAATTGCTACATGGCTTTCTGGGTTTAACAGGCTACTACTGCAAGTTCGTGAAAATCTATGGAGAGATCAGTGTACCACTTACTTCCTTTCTGAAAAAAGATGTCTTCCAATGGTCAGACAGAGCCTCCGTTGCCTTCGACAAACTTAAGGCAGCCATGACGACGACGTCGGTGCTAACACTACCAGATTTCAACCGACCCTTCATTATTGAGGCCGACGTATCTGGAGTCGGAATTGGAGCAATTCTCATGCAAGATGGTCGACCACTCGCATACACTAGCAAGGCATTATCTCCCTCACATCAAAATAAGTCAACATATGATAAGGAGATGCTCGTCATTGTGCGTGTAGCAACGAGGTGGAGACCCTACTTGATTGGTCGACGATTTCAAAATAAAACCGACCATAAAAGCCTCAAGTACTTTTTAGAGCAAAAGATACCATCCCCTGAGCAGCAAAAATGGGTAACAAAACTTCTTAGATTTGATTTTGAAATAACTTACAAAAAGGGGAAAGAGAATGTTCTTGCAGATGCGCTTTCGCAGCTACCCGAGTAAGTTGAAGTTTCGACCGTTTCACTTCTGACCAGCGACTTCCTTGAGGATATTAAGATGAAATGGCAGGAAGATTCAGAGACTAGTAAGATTATAAAAAAATTGGAGGAAGCACTAAGCCCCATGGCTCATTACAATCGGGACTCAAAAGAATTATGCTATAAGGGACGCATTGTGCTTGTGACAAATTATACTTGCATCTTCAAGAGCAGATTTTGGACAAAGTTATTCCATATGCAGGGTACTAAATTGAAAAGGAGTACGACATATCACCCACAAACCAACAGCCAGACGAAAGTTTTAAATAGGTGCTTGGAGACAGCCCAAAGCCACCCACCAAATATGACTACCCAAAGAGAACTCCAGACCCAGCCAAGTGCCATTATTGATCGACGGATCGTGACTCGACGACGACGACCCATTAAAGGAGTGCTAATAAAGTGGGTGAATCTACCAATAGAAGATGCCACTTGGGAGAACTATGACGACTTGAAGATCAAATTCCCAGAATTCACGAATCATTAGCCTCGAGGACAAGGCTGATTTGAAGAGGGGGCGGGTCTGTTAGGACTCTAGCTTGGAGAGTCCTAATTGAGAGGGACATTCATGTAAAATTGTTAGGACTCTAGCTAGGAGAGTCCTAATTGAGAGGGACATTCTGTTAGGACTCTAGCTAGGAGAGTCCTAATTGAGAGGGGCATTCAAGTAGGAGGTGTTTTCTTAGAGAAGAATTAGGAGTTGTAAGGGAATAGGAGTCTTGACTATGAGTCCTACTAGGAGTTGGTTAGAAGTAAGAGTCTTATGTAGGAGTCCTATTAGGAATTAGGGTTTAGAAGCCCTATAAATAGCCATGTATTTCTTCTCTTTTCATAAGCAATAGATGAATCTTTTCTGCAGCCTTTGAGCAGCAACTTGGAGGGAGGAACCCCTATAGAGTTCCAAGGAGGCCGATCCCCTAAAGAGATCAACCCCAAGTTTTGAATCTGCAAGGGTTCTATCACATTGTTCCGCATTTGCTTTCGATATGTGCCTCTTCCAGTTTCATTTCTTTAGACATTGAATTCATCTAACTTTCTTATTTCAATTGAGCTATATGTGATTTCTGGAAATCCTTGTATACTCTTGCTTTTGTTTCCTTTCAAATCTGAATACATTTGTGAAAGATTATGTTTGTATCGTATTGACTCGAAAGGCATATGTACATTTTGTTGTTCCGCATGTGCTTCCAATATATGCTAATTTCATTATTCCTACTGTCCCTTTGTACTCTAGTGTTTGTGGGATAAATGTGAACCTTTGCCAGAAATGGTAAAGGGAGTTATGCTTAGAGCCAGTGATGCTCTGCCGACCCCCTATGACTTCACTCAGACGTGGGTGGATGGAGCTCCTAGACGTGGGAGACTTATGTTTGTTGGTCATTCAGAAATGGATGGACCATATTATGTTATGATCCCACTTCACCTTCTATGTGTTTGATATGATATCCAAAGCATTGGCTATGTTTCTATGCATGCTTTGGATAAGAATGAAATGAATGCATCGTCATGTGACATTTGAGCTTCTATTCATGTTTTGTTCTTTGATATATTTCTGAAATGTTATTAGTCTTTGTTATACCTTGAAAACTACCATATGTCATTGATATGCTCCTTATGCCAATGATATGCTCCAATTACCTTTCCTCGATTGTATGAATAAAACGTGCTTCGAACGATATGATATTGTAATTCTGCATTCAAACAAAACATGCTATTGTTTCATCCTGTATCTTTGCTTTGTATTTTGATACCTCATTTGATTGAAAACTGTCCTCTTTGCTATGGATATGTTAGTCATTTGCTGAGCTTTATATGCTCACCCCGTTGCTATATAAATTTTTCAGGATAGCTTATCGCTCACTAAAATCTGTAAATTGGGTTGAGGTAGTGGAAGACTAGAAGATTTTAGGGCAAATATTTTGTACTTGATAGGTTGATGTTGTATAAGTTCTTTTTGGGTGTAATGAAATATCAATGACAAATCTAGATTGATGTATCTTGTAAATATTTTAAAAGTACCTCTTACGTCAGGATTTTGGAAATGTTAAGTCTAAACTGTGTACTGATATAAACATGTAGTACATGTTGGTTTTGTGATTGCATTAATTACTGCGCTTATGGATTTATGATATAGTTATGGTTTAGTTAAGTTGCTTTTGGATTTTAAGAATCATCTAATGACATGATGTATGATTATAGACTGCACAGGTTTTGTGAATTGTGGATTGTAGAGGTGAATGACTTGAATGTTTTTCTTAGTGACCACAAAGGTGTGATTGGATTCTGGATTGTTTGTTGAATTAAATATTATCAATCTTGAATTAGGTTCACACCTCCTAAATGAGAATTAAATTCGGGGGGCGTGACAGTTACCACCAAATTCGGGTATGTGAAGATGACATTCCAAAAACTGCATTTCACACACATGATGGCCATTATGAATTCTTGGTAATGCCTTTTGGACTCACTAATGCTCCTTCAACCTTTCAAAGTCTCATGAACGATATTTTTCAGATCTTTCTTCGTAAATTTGTGCTGGTATTTTTCGATGATATTCTCGTTTACAGCCCTTCTCTTGAGACTCACTTTCAGCATTTACGGATTGTTTTGACGATCCTTCGAGAGAATACTCTTTTTGTTAAGCAACTAAAGTGCAGCTTTCTTCAGCAAAAAGTAGAGTACCTTGGGCATATAATATCAGAAGGAGTGGCGGTAGACCCAACAAAGATTGAGGCAATGCAAGGCTGGCCGAAACATACAAACGTGAAATTACTACGCAGGTTCCTTGGACTAACGGGCTTCTACCAAAAATTTGTTAAGGACTATGGGAAGATCAGTGCACCACTCACCTCTCTACTGAAAAAAGATGCTTTCCAATGGTCGGACAAAGACTCCACTGCCTTTGACAAACTTAAAGCAGCCATGACAACGACGCCGGTGCTTGCGCTACCAGATATTAACATACCCTTTATCATTGAGGTGGACGCATCTGGAGTCGGAATTGGAGCCATTCTCATACAAAATGGTCGACCACTCGCATACACTAGCAAGGCATTATCTCCCTCCCATCAAAACATGTCAGTATATGATAAGGAGATGCTCGCCATTATACACGCAGTAACGAGGTGGAGACCCTACCTGACCGGCCGACGATTTCAAATTAAAACTGACCATAAAAGCCTCAAGTACTTTTTAGAGCAAAAGATATCATCCCTTGAGCAGCAAAAATGGGTAACCAAACTTCTAGGATTTGATTATGAAATTATTTACAAAAAGGGGAAAGAAAACGTTGTTGCAAATGCACTCTCACAGCTACTTGAACAAGCTAAGGTTTCAGCCATCTCCCTTCCTACCACCGGTCTCCTCGAGCATATTAGGGAAGAATGGAAGAAGGATCTAGAGATCAGCAACATCATAAAAAAATTGGAGGAGGATCCAAGTGCAATAGCCCACTACACTTGGGATTCGAGGGATCTACGCTACAAAGGTCGCATTGTGCTTATACCTGACTCCCCTTGCATCGCAATCATCTTGCATGAAATGCACTCCATACCTTCAGTAGGGCACTCTAGATTCCTAAGAACTTACAAAAGAGTGAAGCAAAATTTTTATTGGAGAGGGATGAAAAAAATTATTGCTGAATATGTGGCACAATGTGATGTATGTCAACAGCATAAGGGTGAAACTGTGGTAAATCCAGGGAAGCTACAACCACTACCCATACCGGACTCAATGTGGACTGACATTTCCATGGACTTCATTGAAGGGCTACCACCTTCCAAAGGTAAAAGCACGATTCTCGTGGTGGTTGATCGACTTACGAAATATGCTCATTTTTGTGCTGTGAGAAATCCCTACACTACTGCTAGTATTGCCCAGATTTTCATAGAAAATATTGTTAAACTACATGGGATGCCAAGGTCCATCGTAAGTGATCATGACAGGATCTTCACTAGCAAATTTTGGACCGAGTTATTTCAGTTACAAGGCACCAAACTTAAGATGAGCACAGTGTACCATCCACAAACTGACGGCCAAACAGAGGTGGTAAATAGGTGCTTAGAGACGTACCTTCAGTGTTTCGCTAGCGACCGACCAAAAGAGTGGGCGAAATAGCTTCCTTGGGCAGAATGGTGGTATAATACTTCATATCATTCATCTACAAAATGTGCCCCTTATGAAGCATTGTATGGTCGACCAGCCCCTATGATTCCGAAGTATGTAATTGGCTCGGCCAAGGTGGATCAAGTCGACCAAGAATTGATTGATAGGGACAAACTCTTACAACTGTTAAAAGAAAATCTCTCTACTGGTCAAGCCAGAATGAAGTAGCAAGCCAACACACAATGAAATGAAAGAGAATTTTCAGTGGGAGATTGGGTTTATCTTCGCCTACAACCATACAAGCAACTCTCCATCAACACTCGAGCCTCCATGAAGCTATCCCCACATTTTTATGGGCCCTATCAGATCACAGAGCGCATTGGAGTAGTGGCATACATACTCAAATTACCTGAGGATGCCAAAATTCACCTTGTCTTCCACGTATCATGCTTGAAGCCCAAGTTGGGAGAACACGAGTCACCCCATATCCAACTACCCAACACAACTGAGGATGGAGTTATTCAAGCCGAACCACAAGCCATCCTCGATCGCAGGATTGTGATGTGTCGCCTATTAAATCTCAGATTTTGATGATGAAACAAATCGTGAAGTCTAGGAGCTTGCCGGGAGTCCGCAGAATGGTTTCCGAGAGTTTATCGGAAGACCGTCAGAAGTTCGCTGGAAGCTCGCCGGAAGAAGTCTTGACTTATAGACTTTGTAATAGCTTAGAAATTTTCTTTAAATTCATAGTTAGCACGTTAATTAGGGTTAGGATTAGGTGTTAATCCTATAACCCAAGTAGGGGCCAATTGGGCCCGAGTTTGGACTGGTTTGGGCCAAGTTTGGAGCCCAATCAGTGAGCTGAATTGGCCTTGGCGGTGGCACCGCCCAGCACCCGAGACCTGGGCAGTGGCACCGCTTGACTGGGTGGTGGCACCGCCAGTCCACTGTCAATGTCAGACACTGGCAGGCGGTGGCACCGCCGGCCTCGGAAACCAAAGAGAATTCAAATTTTGGAGCCCAAATTTGAATCCTCTTGAGGCCTATAAATACCCCTCAAATCTCAGCTGAGACAAAAACTTTTTGAGAAGCAATTGATTGAGAGAAAGGTCTTAGAAAAGCCTTAGCTAGTCGTGTTTTCAATTTGCTAGTGTTCACCTCCTTCTTTCTTGCTGAAAATCTGTAAGAGAGTAAACCGTTTGTAAAAAGTTGTAAGAGGGGTATTTGCCCTTCCCCTTAAATAGATTTGCTAGTGGAAGGTGGGAGTCTCATCGAAGAGGGGCCTCGCAAGTGGATGTAGGTCATTTTGACCGAACCACTTTAAAAGCTGCTGCATTATCTGGTTTGCATCCTACTCTTGCCATTTACATACTGCAAACTTCTCTACTTAGTTACTATGCTTCCATACGTTTCTAAGTTATCAAGCTTCTAAAATCGGTTTCCATTGATATTGCTTTTCATCGTACGAAAATTTCTTCAAAACCGAAGTTTTTATCCGTTGCACTAATTCACCCCCCCTCTTAGTGCCGCTCCGATCCTAACAATTGGTATCAGAACCCAGTATTTCTCATTTCGGATTTACACCCAAGAGAAATGGCTCTTCATGGCTTTCAAGAGGGCTTTTCGGTTGTTCGTCCACCGTTGTTTAACGGATTGGACTACACTTATTGGAAAACTCGAATGAGAGTTTTCTTGATTTCTATGAATTTGGATATATGGAATATTGTTGAAAATAGTTTTCAACTTCCCTCTAAACCGATGAACGAATGGTCGGATTTGGAGAAGAAGTATTTTTCTTTAAACGCAAAGGCTATGAATGCCTTATTTTGCGCTTTAGACAAAAATGAGTTCAATCGGGTTTCTTTGTGTGAAACGGCTTTCGACATATGGCACACTCTTGAAATCACACATGAAGGCACTTTTAGAGTTAAAGATTCGAAAATCAACATTTTAATGCATGATTTCGAGCTTTTTCGATTGAAGCCGAGCGAAACCATTATTGACATGTACACCCGTTTTACGAATGTCGTCAATGGTTTACAAGCTCTTGGCAAATGTTTCTCGAATTTTGAACTTGTTAGTAAAGTTTTATGATCACTTTCTAAAGCTTGGGAATCAAAAGTAACGGCAATCAATACAAGAAACAAAAGATTTAAATATTTTTCCACTTGAAGAACTTATCGGCTCATTGATGACATATGAAATGGTGCGCAATGCACATGATGAACACAATGAACACTTGAACCACCTTCCAAAGAATAGGAAGGATTTGGAACTCCGGACAAATGAATACCACTTGAGCGATGACTCAAGTGATGAGGACAATGATGAACTTGAACTTCGAACACTAACTCTTAATAAGTTCATTAAACAAAAATCTAAAATAAACAATGAACTTGAACGAAGGAAGAGGCCAAAGAAAGAAGGCACCCAAGGATGAATCAAGAACTTCCAAAGGTGAAACGACGAATTGGGCTTTGACGGGCTTCGACTACATGGTAAGTAACTCAACTCTCTTGAATTATTTTGAAATTACTTGAAGTTTTTCATGAGTGCTTAATTTAGGTAGTAGGAATAGGAAATAAAAAAATTATTTTTCAAAAATTATATCATGTTTTTCTTTTTAGCATCTTTGAAAAATTAAAAAATTTAAGCATGAAAAGATAGATTCACCTAAAAAGAAAAATGTATGACTACAACAAATAACAAAAGGATTTTGTTTGAAAATGCCTTATGCCCAATGAAACCATCATTGATGAATATGCTTTATATTTAATAGTTTCTTTGGCTTATATGCCTTATCATGATAAACGTTTTGAAAAGTTTGTATCATACTTGATGATTGTTATACGTGATGATTTATTGGTCTTGAAGTTATTCAATTTTGATTAAATGAAATCATGTTTGATTTGAAGTAATGAGTTGAAATAATTTTTTTTTTTGAATTATGTGTTGCACTTTTATTTATGATTTTTGATATTTCCGTTTTAAACGATGATGCATGGATTTAAAAAAAAAAGGGGACATGTATGTATGGAATCAATCAATAAGTTGAAACAAAAGGAGGAAAGATTTTTTTATTAAAAATTTTCTATTTCTCTATCTTATTGATTTCTACCTAAGAGACCAATAAAATTATTTATGCCATTTTGAATCTCTTGAAAGAAATGTTGAGATTTTGATGATTTGGACGATTTGAATTTAAATGAGTTTTATTCAAAATCATGATCTTGATTCCGTGATATTTACAAATTAAGATTTATTATGAATCAAGATTTTTTCATTAATCGATCTCCTAAGATTTTCTTTTGATTATTTATGAGTAGGTTTTTCAAAAAGAAATCATGCCTTTTGGTATTCATATGTTCTAATCTTTCATGATATGATTTTTATACAATTCCTTGTATTCATGAAATGTTTATCGCATCACCCAATTACTTTCTTCTTGATATTCCTTATGTGGTGATATAAAATTATGCATGAAATACTCTTGATATTATTTTGATGTATACAAATGAAAAGTTATGATCATGAATGGTCGGATGAAATTTGACAAGTTAATACCTTCATGATTTGAAACATTTATAATTTGAAATTATGCATGCAATTGCCTTGTATTGTGATGATATATACATCATGAATACTTTATTATCATATATGAAAATAGTGATAAACATTTTAAAAATAAATGTTTGTATCATGTTAGATGATTTTACATTTTGTGCATGATGAGTTATAGTGATGATTGAAACAATAATTGAAATGATATGAATGATGATTTGGAATCATGTATATAATGATGAGTTTATATGTTTTGAAAATATATATGATGATTTGGTATTATGCATGCGATAATGATGCACACAATGATGAAATATTCATGATACAATTATTATTTTGATATTCATGACTTGAATCTTCCTTTTTTTTTGCCAATGATAGAGAGAGAGAAAGAGTTGCTAATGTGCTATCTTGAATTGATGTAAAGGGTAATCTCAAAGATAAATTAGCTACCTTGCACAAGTCAAGAAAATGTAAAAATTTTCTTATTTTCTTGCACATCTAAAGAAAATATACAAATGTAACAGTTGCCAAATTGTTTGCTTGCCTCATGTAAAACATGGTCCCTTGCTAGTTTGGTATTTTGCTAAGGAAGCAAAAATGACACTTCTCAAAAGAGAAGAAAGAGCTTACTTTCTTGAACATCTTTAATATGCTAGCTAGCATGATGTACAATTTGCTATCTTGAACATTACAAAGAAATACTATCATGCACATTACAAAAAAAAGCAAATATGCCAACTTGCAAATCTTTAAATTTGCTAGCTTGTATATAGTAAAACTTGCATATCGTAAAAGTTTCTAGCTTATAGAGAAGCAAATAATTGCTATCTCGAAAGAAGTAAAAAATGCAAAACTGTTAGGACTCTAGCTAGGAGAGTACTAATTGAGAGGGACATTCTGCTAGGAGAGCCATAATTGAGAGGGACATTCTATTAGGACTCTAGCTAGGAGAGTCCTAATTGAGAGAGACATTTTGTTAGGACTCTAGCTAGGAGAGTCCTAATTGAGAGGGATATTTATGTAGGAGGTTTTTTCCTAGAGAAGAATTAGGAGTTGTAAGGGAATAGGAGTCATGAGTATGAGTCCTATTAGGAGTTGGTTAGAAGTAAGAGTCTTACGTAGGAGTCCTATTAGGAGTTTAGGTTTATAAGCCCTATAAATAGCCATGTATTTCTTCTCTTTGGATAAGCAATAGATGAATCTTTTCTGTAGCCTTTGAGCAGCAACTTGGAGGGAGGAACCCCTATAGAGTTCCAAGGAGGCCGATCCCCTAAAGAGATCAACCCCAAGTTTAGAATCTGCAAGGGTTCTAACACCTGGTATCAGAGCAGCGTTCTTGGCATCTCACTGCCCTTCCACTGCCATCCATCAACCCTCCACATTCGCCCAAAGCAATTCCCATAATTGCTTAAAAGATCGTTGCCAAATTCCACCGTCATCTCCACCACCGCAGATCTTCGTTTGATCTCCCCGTGAATTGCAACAGGTTCTGATTTTCTACCTTACTACTGCTGCAATTTAGTTATCCCTATTCAAAAATAAAATAAAATAAAATTCGTTCCTATATTGCTGTAAATTTTCATCGTAAGTTGCTGAAATTTTTTGACGAGAATTCTGCTATCGCAACTTACACCAATTTTCTTGCTGTTACTGCCGAAATTTTCTTGATTAAATTGGACATCCTTGCTGTCATATAAACTGAGATATTGTTGTCAATTCCCTCCTCAAATCTCTCAATTTTTTGTGAAGATTTTATTGAGAAACCACTGTTTCTTCGACAATAATTCTGCTATTCCAAGACAACATAATTCTGCAGCAAACTTTCACTGATTTCTATCAAACCTATACATGCCTTTAACCCATCAACAAAAGAGAGATCTTAACATCACAGATTTGGAATCATATACTATGGCATCTGAGGAGGCAATCAATGCTAAATTTGAAGCCTTTGAGGCACGAATGGAGGATAAGATTCGGACTCTCCTTACCGAATTCAGTTTGGGCCGACCACCAAGCCCGAAGAAATCACATCAAGGTGAGAGCTCTAACCAATCACATCATGCCCAAAGAGATGACTTCCAAGAGATGGGAGGCTCTATGACTGACCCCAACTATTCGTGCATGAGAGTGGACTTCCCTAGATGGGAAGAAGGAGACCCGATTGGTTGGATCTCGCGCGCGGAGTGATATTTTTGGTACCATAAAACTGCGGATGCATCCATGGTGGAAATTGCAGCTATACATCTTGAAGGGGATGCCATACAATGGTTTGACTAGTTTGAACACACTTATGGAGTCCTTTCATGGCGACAATTCAAAGAAGGACTACTGATCCGCTTCGGACCAACTTATTACGAGAACATTGACGGACAACTAGCAAAAATCCGACAAACCTCCACCATTCAGGAGTACCAAACCAGGTTTGAAAGAATATCTAATCAAACTCGTGATTGGTCTGAAAAACAACTATTGGGGACTTTTATTGAGGGCTTAAAGCCAGAGATCCGGGGAGAAGTTAAGGCACAACAACCATACACGCTTATGGCAGCCATCTCTTTCGCACAACTTCAAGAGGAGCGATTGAACCATGAAGCCCGGAGGACTAGGATTACTCCACGACCTACAATACTAAATCCCTCAGCCCCCCCTACTGTCAACCGAGTCCCTGCACCAAAAAGGTTAACAAGAGAAGAACTTCGGGAGCGATCTGCGAAGGGGTTATGTTGGCATTACGACGAGCCGTGGATCCGCGAGCATCGCTGTAAAAAAGGTAGACTTCTTATTATTGAACTAGTAGAAGAAGAGGTCATTGAACATCTAGAAGAGAGCCTTGAACACGAAGAAGAAGATATGGAAGAAGAGCCACAGCCGACCGACATTATGGTACACGCACTAGTCGGCTACTCAAATCCACAAACGATGAAAGTTGGAGGCCTTCTCAAACAACAGCCGATCACTATTCTCATCGACACGGGTAGCACTAATAACTTCCTGAATAGTAAGGTTGCTGCTCGGATAACACTACATATTGAAGGTTGCAGCAAGTTCGATGTAAAGGTTGCCGACGGCAGAATCCTAAAGTGCGACCAAAGATGCCCGCAGGTGAAACTAGTACTGCAAGACCAAGAAATTATCACCGATTTCTTCCTCCTACCAATCGATGACTATGAGGTAGTGCTTGGTATAGAATGGCTGACTACACTAGGTGATGTCTCTTGGAACTTTTCTAAATTAATTATGAAATTCTACTGTAAGGGCAAACATATCATCCTACGCGGGAAGCGCGAAAGCAACGTTACCACTGTTTCGACCCAACGAATGGAGAAAGTTTTACACAAGGTAAATGGTGGCTTTTTGATGCATCTCTAGCCATAACCAGAAGAGAAGAAAATAGAAATTGAAGATCAAAATCTTGCCCAATTGCTTACTGAATTTGCCGACATATTTGTTGAACTACGCAGTCTTCCTCCTTCTTGGCAACATGACTATCGAATTCCAATCCTTCCGGGTAAGCCACCAGCGAACACTCAATCGTACCGATATCCTCACCTCCAGAAAGATGAAATTGAAAAGATTGTAAAGGAGATGCTTGAAACAGGGGTGATTCGGCCAAGTTGCAGCCCCTATTCCTCACCGGTGCTACTTGTACGCAAGAAGGACGGAACTTGGCGGATGTGCATCGACTACCGAGCTTTAAATGGCATCACCGTCAAGGACAAATACCCAATACCAGTGGTAGATGAACTTCTTGATGAATTGAAAGGAGCTCGAGTCTTCACGAAGTTGGACCTCCGATCCGGTTACCACCAAATTCGGGTATGTGACGATGACATTCCAAAAACTACATTTCGCACACATGATGGCCATTATGAATTCTTGGTAATGCCTTTTAGACTCACTAATACTCCTTCAACCTTTCAAAGTCTCATGAATGATATATTTCGGAGCTTTCTTCGTAAATTTATGCTGGTATTTTTCGATGATATTCTCGTTTACAGCCCTTCTCTTGAGACTTACTTTCAGCATTTACGGATTGTTTTGACGATCCTTCAGGAGAATATTCTTTCTGTTAAGCATCCAAAGTGCAGCTTTCTTCAGCAAAAAGTAGAGTACCTTGGGCATGTAATATCAGAAGAAGGAGTGGCGGTAGACCCAACAAAAATTGAGGCAATGCAAGGCTGGCCGAAACCTACAAACGTGAAATTACTGCGGGAGTTCCTTGGACTAACGGGCTACTACAGAAAATTTGTTAAGGACTATGGGAAGATCAGTGAACCACTCACTTCTTTGCTGAAAAAAGATGCTTTCCAATGGTCGGACAAAGCCTCTGTTGTCTTCGACAAACTTAAAGCAGCCATGACAACAACGCGGGTGCTTGCGCTACCAGATTTCAATAGACCCTTCATCATTGAGGCCGATGCATCTGGAGTCGGAATTGGAGCCATTCTCATACAAAATGGTCGACCACTTGCATACACTAGCAAGGCATTATCTCCCTCCTATCAAAACATGTCAGTATATGATAAGGAGATGCTTGCCATTGTACACGCAGTAACGAGGTGGAGACCCTACCTGATCGGCCGGCGATTTCAAATTAAAACTTACCATAAAAGCCTCAAGTACTTTTTGGAGCAAAAGATATCATCCCCTGAGAAGCAAAAATGGGTAACCAAACTTCTTGGATTTGATTATGAAATTATTTACAAAAAGGGGAAAGAAAACGTTGTTGTAGATGCACTCTCACGGATACCTGAACAAGTTAAGGTTTCAGCCATCTCCCTTCCTACCACCGGTCTCCTCGAGGACATTAGGGAAGAATGAAAGAAGGATCTAGAGATCAGCAACATCATAAAAAAATTGGAGGAGGATCCAAGTGCAATAGCCCACTACACTTGGGATTCGAGGGATCTACGCTACAAAGGTCGCATTGTGCTTATACCTGACTCCCCTTGCATCGCAATCATCTTGCATGAAATGCACTCCATACCTTCAGTAGGGCACTCTAGATTCCTAAGAACCTACAAAAGAGTGAAGCAAAATTTTTATTGGAGAGGGATGAAAAAAATTATTGCTGAATATATGGCACAATGTGATGTATGTCAACAGCACAAGGGTGAAACTGTGGCAAATCCAGGGAAGCTACAACCACTACCCATAACAGACTCAGTGTGGACTGACATCTCCATGGACTTCATTGAAAGGCTGCCATCTTCCAAAGGTAAAAGCACGATTCTCGTGGTGGTTGATCGACTTACAAAATATGCTCATTTTTGTATTGTGAGAAATCCCTACACTACTGCTAGTATTGCCCAGTTTTTCATAGAAAATATTGTTAAACTACATGGGATGCCAAGGTCCATCGTAAGTGATCATGACAGGATCTTCACTAGTAAATTTTGGACCGAATTATTTCAGTTACAAGGCACCAAACTCAAGATGAGCACAGCGTATCATCCACAAATTAACGGCCAAACAGAGGTGGTAAATAGGTGCTTAGAGACATACCTCCGGTGTTTCGCTAGCGACCGACCAAAAGAGTGGGCGAAATGGCTTCCCTGGGTCGAATGGTGGTATAATACTACATATCATTCATCTACAAAATGTGCCCCTTATGAAGCATTGTATGGTCGACCAGCCCCTGTGATTCCAAAGTATGTAATTGGCTCGGCCAAGGTAGATCAGGTTGACCAAGAATTGATTGATAGGGACAAACTCTTACAACTGTTGAAAGATAATCTCTCTACCGCTCAAGCTAGAATGAAGCAGCAAGCCGACACACGACGAAGTGAAAGAGAATTTTCAGTGGGAGATTGGGTTTATCTTCGCCTACAACCATACAAGCAACTCTCTATCAACACTCGAGCCTCCATGAAGCTATCCCCACATTTTTATGGCCCCTATCAGATCATAGAGCGTATTGGAGCCGTGGCGTACAAACTTAAATTACCTGAGGATGCCAAAATTCACCCTATCTTCCACGTATCATGCCTAAAGCCCAAGTTAGGAGAACACGAGTCACCCCAGATCCAACTGCCCAACACAACTAAGGATGGAGTTATTCAAGCTCAACCACAAGTCATCCTCGATCGCAGGATCGTGATGCGTCACCGACATCCCTCTACTGAAGTACTAGTGCATTAGAATAATCTACCACTTGAAAACGCCACATGGGAACCATACGAGGAGTTGAAGACCCGGTTCCCGGAGTTCATGGAATCTCAGCCTTGAGGACAAGGCTGATTTGAAGAGGGCGGGTCTGTTAGGACTCTAGCTAGGAGAGTCCTAATTGAGAGGGACATTCTACTAGGAGAGCCCTAATTGAGAGGGACATTCTGTTAGGACTCTAGCTAGGAGAGTCTTAATTGAGAGGGACATTCTATTAGGACTCTAGCTAAGAGAGTCCTAATTGAGAGGGACATTCATGTAGGAGGTTTTTTCTTAGAGAAGAATTAAAGAGTTGTAAGGGAATAGGAGTCTTGAGTAGGAGTCCTATTAGGAGTTGGTTAGAAGTAAGAATCTTAAGTAGGAGTCCTATTAGGAGTTAGGGTTTATAAGTCCTATAAATAGCCATGTATTCCTTCTCTTTGGATAAGCAATAGATGAATCTTTTCTGCAGCCTTTGAGCAGCAACTTGGAGGGAGGAACCCCTATAGAGTTCCAAGGAGGCCGATCCCCTAAAGAGATCAACCCCAAGTTTAGAATCTGCAAGGGTTCTAACAAAAACTTAGAAAACCTACAATATAATTGCTCTTGTCATGCTTTGTATCAAAAATAGGTTGATATCCTTAAAAGCCTCGCATTAAATTTTTTAGTGCATTGCAATGTATCACAAGTATCGCAAATTGAAATTTTTGAGACTATTATCATATCATGTTTAACAATTGATATCTTTCATTGATATGATAAATTATCATCTCATGATGTATCGCATAATGATATCATGATTTACGATTGTATCATATGATCCTTGGTGAATTTTCACATTGATATCCTTCATGAAATGATTTCTTTGCATTATTGTCTTGTATGCATCATGTGATGATTGAAATATTGATTGATGCAAAGTTGATGTAAAAGTCTAAATCATTGGTTCCTCTCCTTCTTTTTGACATTGACAAAGGGGGAGAAAGTTATTGCTAGCTCGATCATTGTAAATATTGTTACTTGCAAACATCATAAATATTGTTACTTGCAAAGAAAAGTAAAGTGCAATCTTGCACAAAAATTCAAGTGTTGAATTGCCATGATTGAACTTAAGAATCTTGCTATACTTTTGTGCTTATATGTTGTGATGAAAATCTAGCTTTATGTTGCAAAAACTTGCATATCTTTTAAAATAGCTAGAGCTACTTCTCCTTTTTGTTGATGACATAGGGGGAGAAGTATAATGATGACTTCATGCATTGAATTGAATATTTTATATATTTGCATGATGGTTTAAATGTTTTTCATAACATGTGATGAATGTTACTTGGATTTGGGATAATCCAAGTATTCTATCAATGGCATATTAATAGGGGGAGTTCGGTTAAACTCCGGGGAGTTAAGGTTAACTCCATTAGTCATCAATTAATTGTCATCATAAAAAAGGGGGAGTTTGTTGAATCTCATATTTTGATGATGAAACTAATTGATTGTGTTTAGATGTTTAACTACATTTTGAGTGATGCAGGTCTACTCGATCAGGATTAGACAATTGATGCAAGAGGAATTGACGTTGCGCCGGAGGAGATCACGTTAGGGTATTGGACGGCAGAAGGCTTCGATCGTCGGGCATTGGGCCAAGAGCGGAATTGCGCTAAGGATATCGGAGTTACGGAGGTCAACCGTCGATTGGGCAACAAGCCGCAAGAGAGGACGATGCGCTGAAGAATCGAACGAAGCACTAACCAATGACGTGCCGGGCAACAGAATGTCAATTCGCATTGTAATAATTGTCTAGATCGGAGTAGAGTTTTTGCTTGTGTGTGCAAGATTAACTACGATAACGACGAAGACATAAAGCAAAACAAGTGTCGGAGTCAAGCATGAAGGATTCGTTGCGAGTTCGAGAGTTCGACGGAAATCCGAAGGTTCGTCGGGAATGCTGCCGGAACTAGCCAAGAATAAGTAGGGAGCTTGCCGAAGGGTTTTTCGAAAGCTCACCGGAAGGTTCGTGGGAAGTTCGCGGAGCTCGCCGAGAAAGATCGGAGCTGGCTGAAGAAGCTCGTTGGAACTCGCCAAGATCAAATCGTGAAGTCTAGGAGCTTGCCGGGAGTCCACAGAATGGTTTCCGAGAGTTTATCGGAAGACCGTCGGAAGTTCGCTGGAAGCTCGCCGAAAGAAGTCTTGACTTACGGACTTTGTAATAGCTTAGAAAATATCTTTAAATTTATAGTTAGCATGCTAATTAGGGTTAGGATTAGGTGTTAATCCTGTACCCAAGTAGGGGCCAATTGGGCCCGAGTTCGGACTGGTTTGGGCCAAGTTTGGAGCCCAACCAGTGAGCTGAATTGGCCTAGGTGGTGGCACCGCCCAGCACCCGAGACCTGGGCAGTGGCACCGCTTGACTGGGCGGTGGCACCGCCAGTCCACTGTCAGTGTCAAACACTGACAAGCGGTGGCACCGCCACTGATAGGCGATGGCACCGCCGGCCTCGGAAATCAAAGACAATTCAAATTTTGGAGCCCAAATTTGAATCCTCTTGAGGCCTATAAATACCCCTCAAATCTCAGCTGAGACAACAACTTTTTGAGAAGCATTTGATTGAGAGAAAGGTCTTAGAAAAGCCTTAGCTAGTCTTGTTTTCAATTTGCTAGTGTTCACCTCCTTTCTTGCTGAAAATCTGTAAGAGAGTGAACCGCTTGTAAAAAGTTGTAAGAGGGGTATTTGCCCTTCAAGAGATTTGCTAGTGGAAGGTGGGAGCCTCATCGAAGAGGAGCCTCGCAAGTGGATGTAGGTCATTTTGACCGAACCACTTTAAAAGCTGCTGCGTTATCTGGTTTGCATCCTACTCTTGCCATTTACATACTGCAAACTTCTCTACTTAGTTACTATGCTTCCATACATTTCTAAGTTATCAAGCTTCTAAAATCAGTTTCCATTCATATTGCTTTTTATCGTACGAAAGATTTCTTCAAAACCGAAGTTTTAATCCGTTGCACTAATTCACCCCCCCCTCTTAGTGCCGCTCCGATCCTAACATCGCTGGCATCCCTCTACTATAGTACTAGTGCATTGGAATAATCTACCACTTAAAGAGGCCACATGGGAACCATATGAGGAGCTGAAGACCCAGTTCCCTGAGTTCATGGAATCTCAGCCTTGAGGACAAGGCTGATTTAAAGAGGGCGGTTCTATTAGGACTCTAGCTAGGAGAGTCCTAATTGAGAGGGACATACATGTAAAACCTACCTAAGCCGACTCATATTAAAGAGATGAAGAGGTCGGTTAGGGTTAGGAGGTTGTTTCTTAGAGAAGAATTAGGAGTTGTAAGGGAATAGGAGTCTTAAGTAGGAGTCCTATTAGGAGTTGGTTAGAAGTAGGAGTCTTGAGTAGGAATCCTATTAGGAGTTAGGGTTTAGAAGTCCTATAAATAGCCATGTATTCCTCCTCTTTTGTTAAGCAATAGATGAATCTTTTCTGCAGCCTTTGAGCAGCAACTTGGAGGGAGGAACCTCTATAGAGTTCCAAGGAGGCCGATCCCCTAAAGAGATCAACCCCAAGTTTAGAATCTGCAAGGGTTCTAACATTCACTCTCTCTTAATGATCTATAAGGAACTAGGGATATACGATCTCCCTAGGTAACACAATCTATTCTAAACGCAGTTTTTCAGTTTCGTGGATTTTGCACACCAATCTTCGCACGACGACGAACATCTCTTTGGGAATCGAGGATTTTGTTTTCTTATTCTTCCACTGCACATGTGATGTCGCCCCCAAGATTTCCCAACAGGGGTGAATTAGTGCAGCGGAAAACTTTCAACGTTTAAAACTGCGTTCGTACGATGAAATCATTTCCGACGTAAAACCGTTTTCGGAAACTTAACTTGAAAGTGAGTTTGTAAATGAGTGCAGCAAAAGTAATGAGGAAGTAAAGCACATATGAAGGTTTGTAGTAAGGTAAGCAGCAAGAATAAATGCAAACCAAAGAAGACGAGAGTTTATAGTGGTTCGGTCAATCATGACCTACATCCACTCCTCCGATTCCTCTTCCGTCGAGGCCACCGGCATCCACTAACGATCTTCCTTTACTAGGCGAAGATCAACCTCTTTCTTACACCCCTCTTCTCCTTTTATCGGGTTTAGGAGACAACCCTTACAGGCACTCACTCTCCTCTCTTAAACAGAATTCTAACACTTAAGCTAGAGGAGAGAAATTCTAGAGATTGCAACAACGTTTTCTCTCTTTTAATCTCGCTGTGCTTATGTGTTTTACCCAGGGATGGGAGGGGTATTTATAGGCTCCAAATTGGTTTGAATTTGGAGCTCAAAAATGTCATTTCTCATATTTCCGGGGTCCTGGCAGTACCACCTCCTGACTGGGGCGGCACAATTGCCTGGCAGCTCGGAGACTGAGCCTTTGGGTGGTGCCACCGCCTGACAGGGGTGGTTGCACCGCCCAGTCTTGCTTGGAGACTGAGCCTTAGCGGTGCCACCGCTTGACTAGGGCGGTTGCACCGCTTGGCAGAGCTCGGAGACCAAGCTAAGGTAGTTCCATCGCCCAATCTCACTCGGAGACTAAGCCCAGGCGGTGCCACCGCCTAACTGGGGCGGTTGCACCACCCAGTTTTCCTGGGAGACCATCTCCTGGGTGGTGCCACCGTCGACCCTAGCGATGCCACCGCCTAGTAAGAATTTTGGTCCGAATGGGTTGATCCATTTGGCCCAATTTGGGTCTTTCAATGGCCCAATTACCCCCAGATTAAGTTAATGGGATCACCTCCCAGTCCTAACTTAATCTACATGCTAACTACAACATTTCTTAAGACATTTACTGCAACTTGCTCCAATGTGTCAATCGCTTCTTCCGGCGAGCTTTCGGCGAACTTCCGTCGATCATCCAATGAACCCTCGATGATGCTCTTGCGGACTTCCGACAAACTCCTGGACTTGTGACGATACACTTGGCAAGTTTTGACGAGCTTCTTTTGGCAAGCTCCTGGACTTCTCGGATTTGTTCTCGTAGAACCTCCGATGACTGTCCGGACTTCCGTCGAACTCTCGAACTCCCAACGTGATCATAGTCTTAACTCCGGCGTAACTCCTACTGCATGTCTTACTTCTATTATAGTTAATCCTGCACATGTAAAATAAAACTTCGATCAAGACAATTAACCCTAAGCAATTAACCAAGTTGTCCGGCATGTCATTGGTCCCTCGACGCTTCGTCCGATTATTCGGCTCATCGTCCTCTCCTGCAGCCTATTGCCCAATCGGTCAGTTGACTCTGCAACTCAGATATCCTTGGCACAATACTCGCTCTTCTTGGCCCAATGCCCAGGTCCACGGCCTAAAGCCTTCTATCGATACATCGACAGATCCATCGGCCCGACATCCAAACTTCTGACATGTTCCTCCGGCACAACATGATTTTCCTGCTTTAATTGTCTCAACTTGATCGATGCATCCTGCGTCACTCAAAATGCAGATTAAATCATAAATATATATCAAGTGGTTTCATCATCAAAATACAAGATTCAACAGACTCGACCATAGAGGCAGAGTATATTACTGCAATAGAGGTAGTAAGGGAGGGAGTCTGGATGAAGAAGTTCATCGCAGATCTAGGAGTCGGGCCAAGTAGCGATGAGCTAATTCTTTATATTGCAACAAATACAGGGCGATTACTCAAATAAGGGAACCAGGGTCTCATCAGAAGTATTCTGATGAGGTTCCAACTTATTAGAGAGATCATGACTTGAGGAGATGTAGTAGTGGAAAGAGTTCCATTCGAATATAACATTGCAGATCCACTTACAAAGTCGTTGTCTTATATTATCTTTGAGCATCACAGGGGTCTGATGGGGATCAGACACATAGGTGATTGGCTTTAGGTCAAGTGGGAGATTGCTAGTCATAGGCGCCCAATAAGCCAATCACGTGAGTGATGGCACGTGTGATTTGACAAGGAATCTTTTTACTTATTATATTTTGGTATTTATTACTTTATATTGATTATTGCATATATGCATATATATATTGTGATATCCTTGGATCTGTGCAATGGGAATCAGATCGTGATGAGATCACGATAATGAGATCGATTTACCTTTAAACACAAATCTTAAATAATTCCGGTCATAAGTTACTCGAGAGAGATATCGAGATAACCGGATAGACTGGTGTACTGTATACCCATCCATATGATGGATATAGCTGATCTCGTAGCTGCTCATATGGGGACACTAGGGATACAATACAAGTGCTCATTGGAGAATGCATTCACTGATTAATCCGCTTACAGAATGCTGGATGGTTGATGATGCCTTATTGTCAAACAATGATTCTATAGTCCTAGTGGTGTATTTGGTCCTTAGACTTGAGACACCAAGGATATCCTGTATGAGTGCTCCATTCTTTGATACTAAACTTATAGGTTTGGATGTCCCAAATCTAGTACAACCGGTCATTGGGAGTGATAGTCGACCTTACGAGGGCTATTGAGTGTCGATAGAGGATCATCCACTCTCGGCATAACGAGAGGAATATAATATATATTCTTCCTCAGACAAATCCCTAGCCAGGGTCATTCGGATTGAGAGAGAAAGAGTTCTTCGGGAGAATTCGATCAGAGCGAGACTCGAGTAGAAACCATATGGGTCTGACAGCACCATACCCAGTATACAGTCTCTAGGATATTAAATGGATGAGGGACTATAGGTACATGGTAACTGAGGACAAACAAGTCTAATAAATTGGATTCTCCTGTATCGTCTCGGGACTACAGCATAGTGGCCTCGTACGTCCATAGTCGATGAGTCGAGTGAATTATTATGGAGATAATAATTCATTGAGCCAGAAGGAGTTCTGACAGGTATGACTCACGGCCAGCTCGATATTGGGCCTAGAGAGTCACACGCATATGGTAGGCATTGCAATGAGTAGAGGTTCAGATATGAGATATCTGCTGGAGAGCCTATCTTATTGGATATCTAATAACCCCGTGAATTATTGGATCATATGGATGTAATCCAAGAAGAGCCCATAAGAGATTATTGGATAGAGATCCACTAATCTAAAAGGCTTGGGTAGTTAGATTGAGATCCAATACCCAATAAGAGAGGATCCATTAGGGTTAAGTTGACAGGGGACCTCTATAAATAGGAGAGATTCAGTGGTTTATAGGCTAGATCATTTACTTGCCTCTCCTATTCTCCTCACCCTCTCCACCTCAAAGCAGGTTAGGAGTTTTGAGGAGCTTCATCGCAGCCATACTATGTGGATCACCGCTAGAAAGGAGGATGCTTGACCTCCTTCACCCTCTCCTAAAGATGAGCAAGGATTCAAGGATATACGTGTTAGGATCAAGAGCACTAAGAGGAGGGGGGGGGGGTGTGAATTAGTGCAACGGAAAACTTTTGACGATTTAAAACGATATTCTGTCACGGACTTAGCTGGTTTTGCCTAAGTCGTGCGGCACCCTTGCGTGTCTGTCTACAAAGGTCAGCCTCCCCGAAGCCTCTCATTGTCCCTTAGGACCAACAAAAGAGAGAACGCCTTAATCGGGATCCACAAGCAAACATCTCTGAAAAACACTTCATAGACAATGCAAATTACAAACAGACTTTACAAGCTCTGAACAGTGGCACAACAAAGGGTAAAATGGTCCATTACAGACCAAAAATCTCTCGCACGTGTCCACATGACACAACCTTTATTTACAAGCCTAAAGAGACCACCAACCCAACTAAAATGGGACTATTAAGCCTTCGGCCATCCCTCTACATGCTGTACAAGGCATGAACATGCCAAAAGACACGGACATATATAAGCATTACATCAAACATCTTGTTTAGAAGTTTGTCCATGACATTCTCCCCCACTTATTCCTTCGACGTCCTCGTTGAAGCCTTTGTCGACACTGCAACTCCTCGCCTTTGCTGAGTCTTCAATCTTCTGCTCCAGCTACAATGCGCCCCTTGGCTCCTAGTTGCTCTCCGCTGCTGTTTTGTAGTAGTCGAACCTTTGATCCGCCATGCTGCTTCAACTCACGAATGACTCTGACTCTAGTGTGGGGTTGGCTGAGTTGTGTTGACCTTGTTGATTCCTGCGGATCCCCCAAATGAAGGAAAAGACCATCCTTACTGCGCCAGTCTCTCAAATTTCTCATGCTGCTTGAACTGGTTGGATGCTTGTTGGAGCTTTAACGAGCATCGTCTCGCAAACTTCCAAAGTTTTGGGTCCTTCATCCATAAAATTTTCTCATTGACTCTTCTTTCACTTAGTTATCATATCCAAGTAGGTTCGCATCACTTCCGCTTTCGATTGACATTTCGTTGGGAAATGAAGCGGACAATCTACTTGTTAGGACTCTAGCTTGGAGAGTCCTAATTGAGAGGGACATTCTGTTAGGACTCTAGCTAGGAGAGTCCTAATTGAGAGGGGCATTCATGTATGAGGTTTTTTCTTAGAGAAGAATTAGGAGTTGTAAGAGAATAGGAGTCTTGAGTAGGAGTCCTATTAGGAGTTGGTTAGAAGTAAGAGACTTAAGCAGGAGTCCTATTAGGAGTTAGGGTTTAGAAGCCCTATAAATAGCCATGTATTCCTTCTCTTTTGATAGGCAATAGATGAATCTTTTCTGCAGCCTTTGAGCAACAACTTGGAGGGAGGAACCCCTATAGAGTTCCAAGGAGGCCGATCCCCTAAAGAGATCAACCCCAAGTTTAGAATCTGCAAGGGTTCTAACACCTGGTATCAGAGCAGCGTTCTTGGCATCTCGCTGCCCTTCCACAGCTATCCATCAACCCTCCACAACCTTCCAAAGAAATTCCCACAATTGCTTAAAAGATCATCGCCGAATTCCTCCATCATCTCCACCACCATGGATCATCCTTTGATCTCCCCGTGAATTGCAACAGGTTTTAATTTCCTAGCTTACTGCTGCTGCAATTTAGTTATCCATATTCGAAAATCCAAAAAAAAAAAAAAACTGTTCCTATATTGCTGCATAAACCTTTCGTCACAAAGTTTTCATCTCTACGACGAAAGATACATTGCAGAATTCTAGCCACATAGCACCATCTGTTTGATCTTGCTACTGTGCTTTTTCTATCCAAATTTCTATGAATTTTTTATGACATCTTTGACACTTCCTAATAGCAGATTTCCCTTTTGTTTTTTCGAAAAATTCTCAATATAAACCATTGATCTTTTACGTCTAATCTGCTATACTTGAAAATTTATACTATAAAATTTCAACCGCATAACACTATTTTTTTTATCTTGATACTACATTATTTCTATCCAAATCTCTATGAAATTTTTATGATAGCTTTGACACTTCCTAACAGTAGAATTCCCTTTGGTTTCATCAAAAAATTCTCAATATAAACTACTGATCTTTTACGTCCAATCTGCTATACATAAAAATCTGTGTTGCAGAAAATTTCAGCCGCATATTGTTGCCTTAACCCATCTATTTGTAATCTTTTTTGAATGAAATTTCTTATACACTTTATAGATCATCTTGGCTTCCATCTATGATTGATGTATTAAGAAATTCATCTCTTAAAACGATTTTGTGTTGCTGCAAATTTTCATCATAACCCACTAAAATTTCTCGACGAGAATTCTGCAATCGCAACTTGCACCAATTTCCTTGTTGTTATACTGCCGAAATTTTCTTGATTAAATTATATATCCTTGCTGCCATATAAACTATGATTTTGCTATCAATTTTCTCCTCAATTCTCTCAAGTTTTTGGTGGAAATTACATCGAGAAACCGTTGTTTCTTCGACAACAATTCTACTCTTACAAGACAACACATACTTGCTGCAACTTCCACTTATTTCTATCAAACCTTTGCTACCATCTACCATAGATCCAAAGCTTTCATCTACAGCCCTAAAACTCCACCAAACCACACCCTCAAACTGCACCCAAAATAGCCACAAAACAAGCCTAAACCGTAGCCTACATCCACCGATCTACCAACCCTTTCGACCATCACCTCTCTCAACCTATACATGCCATTAACCTGACAACAAAAGAGAGATCTTAACATCATAGATTTGGAGGCATATACTATGGCATCTAAAGAGGCAATCAATGCTAAATTCGAAGTCTTGGAGGCACGAATGGAGGATAAGATTCGGACGCTCTTTACCGAACTCAGATTGGGCCGACCACTAAGCACGAAGAAATCACATCAAGGAGAGAGTTATGCCCAATCGCACCAAACCCAAAGATATGACTTCCAAGAGAAGGGAAGCTCTATGACTGACCCCAACTATCCATGCATGAGAGTGGACTTCCCTAGATGGGAAGAAGGAGACCCGATTGGTTGGATCTCGCGCGCGGAGCGATATTTTTAGTACCACAAAACCGCGGATGCATCTATGGTGAAAATTGCAGCTATACATCTTGAAGGGGATGCTATATAGTGGTTTGACTAGTTTGAACATACTTATGGAGTTCTTTCATGGCGACAATTCAAAGAAAGACTGCTAATCCGCTTCAGACCAACCGATTACGAGAATATTGACGGACAACTAGCAAAGATTCGACAAACCTCCACCATTCAGGAGTACCAAACTAGGTTTGAAAGGTTTTCTAATCAAACTCGTGATTGGTCTCAAAAACAGCTATTGAGGACCTTCATTGAAGGCTTGAAGCCGGAGATCCGAAGAGAAGTTAAAGCGCGACAACCATATATGCTGATGGCAGCCATCTCTTTCGCACGACATCAAGAGGAGCAATTGAACCATGAAGCTCGGAGGACTAGGGTCGCTCCTCAACTAGTAATATTGAAGCCCTCAACCCCCCCTACTATCAACCAAGTCCCTACACCGAAGAGGTTAACAAGAGAAGAGCTTCGGGAGCGATATGCGAAGGGGTTATGTTGGCATTGTGACGAGCCGTGGAGTCGTGAGCATCACTGTAGTAAAGGGAGACTTCTTATGATCGAACCAATAGAAGAAGAGGTCATTAAACATCCAGAAGAGAGCCTTGAACATGAAGAAGAAGATGCAGAAGAAGAGCCACAACCGATTGAAGTTACGGTACATGCACTAGCCGGCTACTCAAACCCGCAAACGATGAAAGTTGGAGGCCTTCTCAAACAACAACCGATCACTATTCTCATCGACACCGGCAGTTCTAATAACTTTCTAAATAGTAAGGTTACTATCCAGATGGCCTTACCTATTGAGAATTGCAGCAGGTTTGATGTTAAGGTCGTCGACGGACGGATTTTGAATTGTGATCGTAGGCGCCCGCAAGAGAAACTATTGCTGTAGGACCAAGAGATAATTGCATATTTCTTCCTTCTCCCTCTTGATGATCATGAGCCATACTCAGAATTAAATGGTTGATGACATTAGGTGATATTTCTTGAAATTTTATGCAACTATTTATAAAATTTTACAGTAAGGAGAAACAGGTGATATTGTATGGGAAACGTGAGGGCGACGTAACGATGATTTGCACACAACAAATGGATAAGGTTTTACATAAAGCATGCATAAGCTTTTTGGTACAACTTGAGCAGCAAATTAAAGGAGAGCCAATAGAATTTGAAGATCCAAACCTATTTCCTTTGCTTCCTGAATTTTTAGATATATTTGATGAGCCGCACAACCTACCTCTTACTCGTCGGCATGATCATTGTATAATGATTTTTTCAGTCAAAACTCCAGCAAATACTTAGCCATATTGATATCCACATCTCCAGAATGATGAAATAGAAAGGATTTTAAAAGAGATGCTTGAAACAGGAGTTATTCGGCCAAGTTGCAACCTCTACTTTTCACCGGTGGTACTTGTACACAAGAAGGACAGAACATGGCGAATATGCGTTGATTACCGAGCTCTCAATGGCATAACTATCAAGAACAAATACTGTTAGGATCGAGAGCACTAAGAGGGGGGGGGTGAATTAGTGTAGCGGAAATCTTATAATAAATTAAAAACCAAAAGCTGCGTTCGTTCAAAAACTATTATGATGCAAAAGCAAATTCTCAGTTTGTATCTAAGTGCAGTTTGCGACTAAGCGCAGATTGCGTCTAAGCGCAGTTTGCGTCTAAACTCAGATTTACGTCTAAATGCAGATTTACGTCTAAACGCAGATTTACGTCTTAATGCAGTTTTACGTCTAAACGTAGTTTTACGTCTAAACGCAGATTTACGTCTAAACGCAGTTTTACGTCTAAACGCAGTTTTACGTCTAAACGCAGTTTTACGTCTAAACGCAGTTTTACGTCTAAACGCAGATTTACGTCTAAACGCAGTTAGACGCAGATTTACGTCTAAACTTTAAAACTCGTTTGTATACTCGCAGAAGGCAGTATGCAGTTCAAACCAAGACGTAAACGTGAACTGAAATCTGATGATTGAGCGAAGAAAGCCGATTTACGTCTGAATGCAGTTTTACGTCTAAATGTTGAAACTCGTTCGTAAAATCGTAGAGGACAGATTGCAGTTATCAATAGGATTAAAATGTAAGCGTAAACTGCAAGGAAGCTCGTTCGTAGAAGCACAGAAAACAGTTCTGCAGAATCAAACGTAAACGTAAACTGTAATGTATGAAAATACGAGTTTACGTCTGAATGCAGATTTGGAAGAACAGCACTTAGAACTTGTTCGTGAAAGCGCAGAGAGCAGTAGTGATGAGGGAGGTTTGCAGTAATGATAAAGTGGTCGAAAGTAAACGCAAACCAGAGATTTAGAGTGGTTCGGTCAGCCTTGACCTACTCCACTTTTGGCTTCCTCCACCGATGAGGTTGCCGACGTCAACTAGGTGCCTTCCTTCAATGGGCGAAGGCCAAACTTCCCTCTTACAGTTTCTCTCCTTTTGGCAGGCTTAGGAGACAACCTTTACAGACCTTTCTCTCCTCACTTTACAATTGAAAACTTGAAGAACAGAAGGAGGAGACTTAAAGGCTTTACAACACTTTTGAGCTCTTTAGAATCACAGAAAAGATAACAATTTCGGTATAGGTCTGTTTCTTTTCAGTGCTGAATGGGTGGGGTATTTATAGGCCCCAACCCAATTCAAAATTCGAGCTCAAAACGATCAAATCGATCAAATCCCAGAATTTCTGGGATCAGGCGGTTGCACCTCTCGACTGGAGAGGTGGCACCGCCTGGCAGAGCTCGAAGACTGAGCTCTGCCGATTGCTCCTCTCTGCCAGAGCTCGAAGACTGAGCTCGATGGTTGCATCACCTGGCAGAGCTCGAAGACTGAGCTTGGTGATTGCATCACCTGGCAGAGCTCGAAACAGAGCTCGGTGGTTGCATCACCTGGCAGAGCTCCAAGCTGAGCTCAGGCTGATCCACCTCTCTGCCAGAGCTCGAAGACTGAGCTTGGTGAATGCATCACCTGGCAGAGCTCGAGACCGAGCTCAGGCTGATGCACTTCTCTGCCAAAGCTCGAAGACTGAGCTTGGTGGTTGCATCGCCTGGCAGAGCTCGGAACTTGAGCTCTGGCGGTGCAACCTCTTGGCTGGGGCGGTTGCACCTCCCAGCCGTGCAGCCCTGGCGGTTGCACCTCCTGGCTGGGGCGGTTGCACCTCCCAGCCCCACAGCCCAGGCGGTTGCACCTCCTGGCTGGGGCGGTTGCACCTCTCAACCCCACAGCCCAGGCGGTTGCACCTCCTGGCTGGGGCGGTTGCACCTCCTGGTGCAATCAGGGTCCGAATGGTTCACTCCATTCGACCCACTTTGAATCTTTTCAGGGGCCCAATTGCCCCAAGATTAAGCTAATGGGATCACCTCCCATTTTCATGCTTAATCATCGTGCTAACTACGATTATCTCTAAGACAACTTCTGCAGCTTGCTCCGATGCGTCAATCGCTTCTTCCGGCGAGTTTCCGGCCAACTTCCGTCGATCAACCGATAACCCTCGGTGATCCTTCTGCGGACATCCGGCATACTCCTGGACTTTGCGACGATCCACTTGGCGAGTTCCGACGAGCTTCGCTTGGCAAGCTTCTGGACTTCTCGGATCTGTTCTCTCTGAACCTCCGACGACCGTCCGAACTTCCGTCGAACTCTCGAACTCCCAACGTGATCATGATCTTGACTCCGGCGCAACTCCTGCTGCTTGTCTTACTCTCATCGTAGTTAATCCTGCACACTTATCTCAACACATAGATTAGATAACAAATGACAATTGACTTCATCATCAAAATCCGAGATTCAACAATCTCCCCCTTTTTGATGATGACAATCAATTGATAAAGGAGTTATCCTTAACTCCCCCTATCTATATGCCATAGTTGAGATAAGTCAACCTTGAATTCAAGACCTAAGAATTCAAGTGACGTATTGATAAGTTAGATCAGTTAAACTTATCAATGCTCCCATCATGATGCCTATCATGATGTATCTCTTCACGAATTATGTCAGAGCATGACATACATCATCAAGTTTGTATGATTGTGTTTGTAACCATTCATCATGTAATCATAAAACAACGAAGGACTTTTTACATGATGCTCACATTTGAGATTGTCTAGCAAGTTTGCATTTTCTTCACAATATCAAATCAAGATATGATGCAAACTATAGTACATGTTCACATATCTCTTGGTGATGCAAGGATGGCATAACATTGTTTATGGCATCACTCAAGTATTTGTAACTATGACATAGATATGATTATGGCAGTTCAGCTATGACATAGTGTTTATCAATTCATATTTTTCTCCCCCTTTGTCATCAACAAAAAGCATGATAGCATTATCAAGCATATAAAGGAAGTCATGACACATATATCACTTTATTGTTTTTGCTTGACGGAGGAAAAGTCATTTTCCAAGGAGTTTTCATAAGAGTGTACGGGAACATCCCATTTTTAGCATACAACCCGAAAAATGAACTTCTTACATGCATTTGGTTAGAAATATTTGTCACATAATTTGCAACATGTTATTTGATCAAGCGTTGTCAAGGCATGTAATAGTGATAGCATCCGAAAAATAAATTTAAGTATTTGGACACATCAACATTCCTAATTCTCTTCTTATGTAATCAAATTGTTCTTCACATAGGGGTTTTGTGAAGATATCAGCTAATTGATGTTTGGTATCAATAAACTCTATGGTTACATCATGATTAGTGACATGATCTCGTATAAAGTGATGTCTAATATCAATGTGTTTTGTTCTTGAGTGTTGTATAGGATTTTTAGTTAAGCATATTGCACTCGTGTTATCACATTTAATGGGAATATCTTTAAGATTTACTTTGTAATCTTCTAAAGTGTTTTTCATCCATACAACTTGTGCACAGCATGCACTTGCTGCAATGTATTCAGCTTCGGTTGTTGATAGGGCAACCGAGTTTTGTTTCTTAGATGACCAGGATACAAGGGCATGTCCTAAAAATTGACATGATCCTGATGTGCTTTTTCTGTCTAGTTTACAGCCAGCGAAGTCCGCATCAGCATAGGCTGTTAATTCAAAATTTTCTGATTTTGGGTACCATAATCCTAGATTGGTAGTTCCATTAAGATATCTGAGTATTCTTTTGACTGCTTTGAGATGGGATATCTTAGGGTCTGATTGAAATCTAGCACAAAGTCCTACACTGAACATGATGTCTGGTCTGGTGGCAGTGAGGTAAAGTAAACTTCCTATCATACCCCTATAGGTTTTTTGATCGAAGCTTTCTCCATTCTCATCAATTTCTAACTTAGTGGAGGTGCTCATAGGGGTGTCAATGGCTTTTGAGTTATTCATTTTGAACTTCTTTAGCAAACTCACAGCATATTTGGTTTGACTAATAAAGATGCCATTGCTTAGTTGTTTGATTTGTAGGCCTAAGAAGAATGTTAACTCTCCCATTAGACTCATTTCGAATTCATGACTCATAGTTTTCGCAAAGGATTTACAAAGAGATTCATTTGTAGGACCAAAGATAATGTCATCAACATAAATCTGAACAATGAGAAAATCATTTTCAAAATTCTTGATAAACAATGTAGTATCAACCTTGCCTTTTATGAAATTATTTTCAATAAGAAAAGAGCTAAGTCTCTCATACCAAGCCCTTGGGGCTTGTTTTAAACCATAGAGAGCTTTAGTTAATCTAAACACATGATTAGGGTAGCCATTATTTTCAAATCCAGGAGGTTGTTCAACATAAACTTCTTCGGAAATGAAACCATTTAGAAAAGCGCTTTTAACATCCATTTGAAATAACTTAAAATTATTGCAACTAGCGTAGGCAAGGAGCATCCTTATGGCTTCCAATCGAGCCACAGGTGCGAAGGTTTCTTCGTAATCGATACCTTCTTCTTGGTTGAAACCTTTGGCCACTAATCTAGCCTTGTTTCTAACCACGATACCATTTTCATCTTGCTTGTTTCTAAAGACCCATTTAGTACCAATTACTAAATGGTCATTTGGCCTAGGAACAAGCGTCCACACCTCATTTCTCTCAAATTGATTTAATTCATCTTGCATTGCGATAATCCATGAATCATCTTTCATGGCTTCATCAACACATTTGGGTTCAATTTGGGAGAGAAAAGCGGCGTTGGCACAAAAGTTTTTAAAAGAAGATCGTGTTTGAACCCCCTTTGATGTGTCTCCTAGGATTAGTTCCTTAGGATGAGCATCTATATACTTCCAATCCTTGGGTAAGGATGTTTTGGAAGTGGATGCAACCAAGTTGCTAGTTGGAGACGGGGTTTCGTTTAAATTCAAGGAATCAAAATTAATATCATCATCAAGATCATTTTTCTTAATTTCTGAAATCTCATTGAAAACAACATGGATGGATTCTTCAATAACTAAGGTTCTTTTATTGAAGATGCGAAAAGCTTTAGAAACCGAAGAATAACCAAGAAAGATTCCTTCATCAGATTTAGCATCGAATTTTCCTAAGTTATCCTTTTCATTCAAGATAAAACACTTACACCCAAAGACTTTAAAATATGAGACATTGGGTTTTTTGTTATTCCATAACTCATAAGGAGTTTTGGTGAGTAAGGGTCTTACTAGGACTCTATTTAAAATATAACATGCAGTGTTTACAACTTCGGCCCAAAAATATTTGGGTAGGCTATGTTCATTCAACATGGTTCTTGCCATTTCTTGCAAATTTCGATTTTTTCTTTCTACTACCCCATTTTGTTGAGGATTTCTTGGAGTAGAGAAGTTATGGTTGTATCCGTTGAGTTCACAGAATTCTTGGAAGTCATGGTTTTGAAATTCTCCACCGTGATCACTTCTAATTGACGAAATCATAGATTCCTTTTCATTTTGAACAAGTTTACAAAACTTGGTAAAATGTTTAAAGCATTCATTTTTTTGTTTTAAGAAGTAGGTCCATGTATATCTGCTGTAGTCATCAATAATGACAAAGGCGTATTTGCTACCTCCTAGACTCGATGTAGAGATTGGTCCGAACAAGTCCATATGGATCAATTGTAAGGGCCTAGAGGTGCTTATTTGATTCTTAGCTTTGAAGCTACCCCTTATTTGCTTACCTAATTGGCAAGCATCACATACATTATCTTTGATGAACTTGATATGAGGAATTCCTCTTACAAGTTCTCTAGATGATACTTGATTGATTAGTTTCATGCTAGCATGACCTAATCTTCTATGCCATAGCCAAGCATCCTCATTTATAACGGCAAAGCACATTTCATCACATAAGTCATTGATGTTAATAGTGTATACGTTGTTTTGTTTTACTGCAATCATAGATATATTTTTGTGTGGTTTTTCAATGATGCAGGCATTAGATTCAAATCTTATAATATATCCTTTATCACATAATTGACTAATGCTCAAGAGGTTATGTTTTAAACCATCAACGAGTAAAACATCTTCAATAGAGAGGTTGGATTTGTTACCTATGGTTCCTTTGCCAATGATTTTACCCTTGTTGTTGTCTCCGAAGGTGACATATCCTTCGTCTATGCTAGAGAGCTTAGAGAATTGAGATGGATCTCCGGTCATATGCCTTGAGCATCCACTATCAAGGTACCATTTCTTGCTCCTAGCTTGCGATTGTTTAGTTTTCTACAAGAAAGGATGATGTTTAAGTACCCATTTGCTTTTGGGTGCCTCATAAATAGATCTACATTTTCTATCATGTTGCATAGAGTTTATCATGGTTCCTTTAGGAACCCAAATCAATTTGTTTGGACTTATTTTCTTGAATGGACAACAATGTGTCTTGTGTCCAGATTTGCAACAAAAGTTGCACTTGGTTTGGTGTTGAACGTGTAAGATGGGACCTTTTACAAAGGTAGTTGGATTTCGGTGAGGACTCCTCACAAATCCAATCCCACTTCTTTTGGGAGCATGACCCTTGTTTGTAAGGATCATGTTTAATGACTTGCTACCAACCTCGAATTTCTTCAAGGTGTCCTTAAGCAGCAAGTTTTCTTTTTGTATAGTTTCTAAATCATGACATTTGACACATGAGTTTAAACTATCATGATGTTCGACTTTTAACTTATCAAACTCACAAGTAAGATTATCATGTACCCTTTTTAGCAACTTGTATTTTCTATTTATAACTTTGCATTCATCAAATAAATCATGGAAGGCATTTAATAATTCATCGAAAGATAAATCAGCATCTAATAAATCCGTTACCTCCTCTTCGATGGCCATAAAGGCGTAATGAGCAACTTGCTCGGTGTTGGATTCTTCTTCCTCGGATGCGCTCGAATCATCCCATGTTGCTTGGAGCGCCTTCTTAGGTTCAAGTTTATTTTTCACATCGTTTTTAAACTTGTTTCTTTTGAAGAATTTTTTAAACTTTCTTGTCAAAAGTGCCAAGTCATCGTCACAATCCTCATCACTTGAGTTTTCTCTCAAGTGGCATTCAGAAGTTTTAAGTGCCATATCCTTCCTGTTCTTTGGAAGGATGTCTTCTTGCTCTTCATGAGCTTTGCAGGTCATTTCGTAGGTCATTAATGACCCGATTAGTTCTTCAAGAGGGAAATTTTGCAGATCTTTTGCCTCTTGAATGGCGGTGACTTTAGGATCCCAACTCTTAGGAAGGGATCTTAGTATCTTATTAACAAGCTCAAAATCCGAAAAGCTCTTTCCGAGTCCTTTTAGACCGTTGACGACATCCGTGAAACGGGTAAACATGTCGCCAATGGTTTCACTCGGTTTCATTCGGAAAAGTTCAAAAGAATGCAGCAATAGATTGATTTTTGACTCTTTCACTCTACTTGTGCCCTCGTGGGTCACTTCAAGTGTGTGCCAAATATCAAAAGCAGTTTCGCAAGTTGAAACACGATTAAACTCGTTTTTATCAAGAGCGCAAAATAAGGCATTCATAGCCTTTGCATTAAGAGCGAAAGCCTTCTTCTCCAAATCGTTCCAATCGATCATTGGAAGAGAAGATTTTGAAAATCCATTTTCAACAAGGTTCCACAGTTCTAAATCCATAGAAATAAGAAAGATCCTCATTCGGGTCTTCCAGTAAGTGTAGTCCGTTCCACTGAACATGGGTGGACGTGTAATTGAATGCCCCTCTTGGTTTCCGGCGTATGCCATCTCTCTTGGGTTTTAATCCTTTAGAGAGTTAACCTTGCTCTGATACCAATTGTTAGGATCGAGAGCACTAAGAGGGGGGGGGTGAATTAGTGCAGCGGAAATCTTATAATAAATTAAAAACCAAAAGCTGCGTTCGTTCAAAAACTATTATGATGCAAAAGCAAATTCTCAGTTTGTATCTAAGTGCAGTTTGCGACTAAGCGCAGATTGCGTCTAAGCGCAGTTTGCGTCTAAACTCAGATTTACGTCTAAATGCAGATTTACGTCTAAACGCAGATTTACGTCTTAATGCAGTTTTACGTCTAAACGTAGTTTTACGTCTAAACGCAGATTTACGTCTAAACGCAGTTTTACGTCTAAACGCAGTTTTACGTCTAAACGCAGTTTTACGTCTAAACGCAGTTTTACGTCTAAACGCAGATTTACGTCTAAACGCAGTTAGACGCAGATTTACGTCTAAACTTTAAAACTCGTTTGTATACTCGCAGAAGGCAGTATGCAGTTCAAACCAAGACGTAAACGTGAACTGAAATCTGATGATTGAGCGAAGAAAGCCGATTTACGTCTGAATGCAGTTTTACGTCTAAATGTTGAAACTCGTTCGTAAAATCATAGAGGACAGATTGCAGTTATCAATAGGATTAAAATGTAAGCGTAAACTGCAAGGAAGCTCGTTCGTAGAAGCACAGAAAACAGTTCTGCAGAATCAAACGTAAACGTAAACTGTAATGTATGAAAATACGAGTTTACGTCTGAATGCAGATTTGGAAGAACAGCACTTAGAACTTGTTCGTGAAAGCGCAGAGAGCAGTAGTGATGAGGGAGGTTTGCAGTAATGATAAAGTGCTCGAAAGTAAACGCAAACCAGAGATTTAGAGTGGTTCGGTCAGCCTTGACCTACTCCACTTTTGGCTTCCTCCACCGATGAGGTTGCCGACGTCAACTAGGTGCCTTCCTTCAATGGGCGAAGGCCAAACTTCCCTCTTACAGTTTCTCTCCTTTTGGCAGGCTTAGGAGACAACCTTTACAGACCTTTCTCTCCTCACTTTACAATTGAAAACTTGAAGAACAGAAGGAGGAGACTTAAAGGCTTTACAACACTTTTGAGCTCTTTAGAATCACAGAAAAGATAACAATTTCGGTATAGGTCTGTTTCTTTTCAGTGCTGAATGGGTGGGGTATTTATAGGCCCCAACCCAATTCAAAATTCGAGCTCAAAACGATCAAATCGATCAAATCCCAGAATTTCTGGGATCAGGCGGTTGCACCTCTCGACTGGAGAGGTGGCACCGCCTGGCAGAGCTCGAAGACTGAGCTCTGCCGATTGCTCCTCTCTGCCAGAGCTCGAAGACTGAGCTCGATGGTTGCATCACCTGGCAGAGCTCGAAGACTAAGCTTGGTGATTGCATCACCTGGCAGAGCTCGAAACAGAGCTCGGTGGTTGCATCACCTGGCAGAGCTCCAAGCTGAGCTCAGGCTGATCCACCTCTCTGCCAGAGCTCGAAGACTGAGCTTGGTGAATGCATCACCTGGCAGAGCTCGAGACTGAGCTCAGGCTGATGCACTTCTCTGCCAAAGCTCGAAGACTGAGCTTGGTGGTTGCATCGCCTGGCAGAGCTCGGAACTTGAGCTCTGGCGGTGCAACCTCTTGGCTGGGGCGGTTGCACCTCCCAGCCGTGCAGCCCTGGCGGTTGCACCTCCTGGCTGGGGCGGTTGCACCTCCCAGCCCCACAGCCCAAGCGGTTGCACCTCCTGGCTGGGGCGGTTGCACCTCGCAACCCCACAGCCCAGGCGGTTGCACCTCCTGGCTGGGGCGGTTGCACCTCCTGGTGCAATCAGGGTCCGAATGGTTCACTCCATTCGACCCACTTTGAATCTTTTCAGGGGCCCAATTGCCCCAAGATTAAGCTAATGGGATCACCTCCCATTTTCATGCTTAATCATCGTGCTAACTACGATTATCTCTAAGACAACTTCTGCAGCTTGCTCCGATGCGTCAATCGCTTCTTCCGGCGAGTTTCCGGCCAACTTCCGTCGATCAACCGATAACCCTCGGTGATCCTTCTGCGGACATCCGGCATACTCCTGGACTTTGCGACGATCCACTTGGCGAGTTCCGACGAGCTTCGCTTGGCAAGCTTCTGGACTTCTCGGATCTGTTCTCTCTGAACCTCCGACGACCGTCCGAACTTCCGTCGAACTCTCGAACTCCCAACGTGATCATGATCTTGACTCCGGCGCAACTCCTGCTGCTTGTCTTACTCTCATCGTAGTTAATCCTGCACACTTATCTCAACACATAGATTAGATAACAAATGACAATTGACTTCATCATCAAAATCCGAGATTCAACAAATACTTTATTCCAATAGCAGATGAATTGCTAGATAAAAGGGAGCACAAATCTTCACAAAGCTCGACCTTTGATCCGGGTATTATCAAATGTTGAATCTCGGATTTTGATGATGAAATCAATTGATGGGTTAATTGATCTAATCTATATTATTGAGTTAAGTGTGCAGGATTAACTACGATAACCAGAAAACACAAAGCAAGAATACCGGAGTCAAGATCGATAGACGTTTAAGAGTCCGAAGAATCGTCGGAGATGCTACCGGAACCAACCGAGAAGAAATCGGGAACCTATCAGAATTTTTGGAAGTTCACCGAAGAGATCATCGGAGGTTCACGGAGATCACCGAGAAGGCTCGGCTACTCGTTAAAGTCATCACAAGATCGGGAGCTTGATGGGAGTCCATCGAAAGAAGTTCGTCGGAAAGCTCGCCGAAACAAGACTCGACGTTCGCGGTTGAAAGCTTGCTTAGGATGTGTTTTTGTTATGTAGTTCACTTGTAATTAGGATTAGGATTAAGAGATAATCCTATATCGTGGTTAGGGGCCAACTAGGCCCAAAGTCAGATATGGTTTGGGCTAAAATTAAGCCAAACCAATGAAATCGGAGAGCTAGGCGGTGGCACCGCCCAACACCCGAGAGTTGGGCGGTGACACCTCCTGGGCTGGGCGGTTGCACCTCCCAGCACCCGAACGCTGGACAGTGGCACCGCTTGGCTGGGCGGTGGCACCGCCAGCATCGGGAACCCAAAGAGAATTCAAATTTTGGAGCCCAAAATTTGAATCCTCTTGAGGCCTATAAATACCCCTCAAATCTCAGCTGAGATTACAACTTTTGAGAAGCATTTGATTGAGAGAAAAGTCATAGAAAGTCTTAGCAAGTCTTGTTTTCAATTTGCTAGAGAGTTCTCCTCCTTCTTTCTTATTGAAAACTTGTAAGAGGTTAAACTGCTTGTAAAAGGTTGTAAGAGGGGTACTTACCCTTCCATTTCAAGAGATTTGCTAGTGGAAGGTGGGAGCCTCATCGAAGAGGGGCCTCGCAAGTGGATGTAGGTCATTTGACCGAACCACTCTAAAATCAGGCGTAATCTCTGGTTTACATTTCATTATCGCTATTTACATTACTGCAAACCTTCTTACATGCATTAGTTCCTTATTACCTTTGCTGCGCAACTCTAAGAATACGTTTTCAAGTTAAGCTTTTCAAGTTCTGTTCTTATCGTACGAAAGATTTTTCTAAAACCGAAGTTTTAATCCACTGCACTAATTCACCCCCCCTCTTAGTGCCGCTCCGATCCTAACAAGTGGTATCAGAGTGAGGTTGTCTCTCATATTTGGTTTAATACCCAAGAGAGATGGCTTACTCCGACATGCAAGAGGGTCATTCTATTGCACGACCACCTTTGTTTAATGGGTCGGATTACACATATTGGAAGACTCGCATGAGGATCTTCCTCATTTCTATGGACTTTGAGCTTTGGTCTATTGTCGAGAATGGATTTCAAAAATCTTCTCTTCCGATGAGCGAATGGAATGAATCGGAGAAGAAGGTTTTTGCTTTAAATGCAAAGGCTATGAATGCCTTGTTTTGTGCACTAGACAAAAACGAATTTAATCGTGTTTCAATTTATGATTCGGCTTTTGATATTTGGAGAACTCTTGAGGTCACTCATGAAGGCACTAGCCGAGTGAAAGAGTCCAAAATCAACATCCTTGTCCACTCTTACGAACTTTTCCGAATGAAACCAAGTGAGTCCATCGGAGAGATGTACACCCGGTTTACGGATGTCATCAATGGACTCAAAGCTCTTGGTAAAGATTTTACTAACTTTGAACTAGTAACTAAAATCTTAAGATTCCTCCCTAAAAGTTGGGATCCAAAAGTTACGGCTATTCAAGAGGCCAAAGACCATAATGCATTCCCTCTTGAAGAACTCTTTGGGTCTCTAATGACCTACGAAATGACATGTCAAGCTCATGACGAGCTCGAGAACCCCCTTCCAAAGAACAGGAAGGATATGGCACTCAAATCACAAGAAGACCACTTGAAAGGAACATCAAGTGATGAGGACAGTGACAATGACATTGCACTTTTGACTCAAAAATTTAAAAAATATTTAAGAAAGAACAAATTTAAAAATAATATAAAAAATAAATTTGAACAAAAGAAGGACCAAGTGATTTGCTATGAATGCAAAAAACCGGGACACTATAAGAACGATTGTCCTCAAGCCAAAAAGAGGACATCAAAGAAGAAGGCGCTCAAGGCAACGTGGGATGATTCAAGCGCATCCGAAGAAGAGGAGTCCAACACCGAGCAAGTTGCTCATTACGCGCTAATGGCTTTAGGAGAAGAGGTATGTGATTTATTTAATAAAGATTTATCTTTTGAAGAACTCTCTATCGCTTTTCATGAATTATTTGATGAATGTAGAACTGTTAGCAAGAAGTTAAGTATCCTAAAGAAAGAGCATGCTTTGCTACAAGAAAAGTTTGATAATCTTCAAACTCCTCCATGCTCTAAGTGTGAGCATTTAGAAGCAATAAAAAATGAAAATTTGCTTCTTAAAGAAACCTTAAACAAGTTTAAGGTTGGTAGCAAAGGATTAGATATGATCCTTGCACACAAGAGTCACATCGCAAATAGAAATGGAATTGGATTTGTAAAAGGATTACATCAAAATCCTACCACTTTCATAAAAGGACCTACATTACATGTTTCCTCTTATATGAAATGCAACTTCTGTTGCAAATCCGGTCATATTGCCTACAAATGTCCATTTAGGAAAATGAGCTCACAAAAATTAATATGGGTTCTTAAAGAAACTATAAAGGATTCAATAATAAATAACAAAGTTAGTGGGTCAATTTTTGAGGCACCCAAAATCAAATGGGTACCTAAAAATCATCCTCTTTTGTAGACAAACCCACAAGCTAAGAGCAAGAGATGGTATCTCGATAGTGGATGCTCAAGACATATGACTGGAGATCTATCTCATTTCTTTATGCTCACTAGCAAAGAAGAAGGGTACGTCACCTTCGGAGACAACAACAAAGGCAAAATCATTGGCAAGGGAACTATTGGTAACAAATTTAGTTTTTCCATTGATGATGTTTTACTAGTTGATGGATTGAAACACAATCTCTTAAGTATTAGTCAACTATGCAATAAAGGTTATATCGTTATATTTGAATCAAATATGTGCATTATTGAAAAACCAAATCATAACATGACTATGATTGCGTTAAAACAAAATAATGTCTATACCATCAATCTTGATGAACTAAGTAATGAAATGTGTTTCTCCGCCGTAAATGATGATGCTTGGCTTTGGCATAGGAGATTAGGTCATGCAAGCATGAAAACAATATCTAAAATCTCATCTCAAGAATTAGTACGAGGGATTCCGAATATGAAGTTTATTAAGGATAAGGTATGCGATGCATGTCAACTAGGCAAACAAATAAAAACAAGCTTCAAACCAAAAAATCAAATTAGCACCACTAGACCATTACAATTGATCCATTTGGACTTATTTGGACCAATTGATACAACAAGTCTAGGTGGAAGCAAATATGCTTTTGTGATTGTGGATGACTACTCTAGATACACTTGGACCTATTTCTTAGCTCACAAAAGTGATTGCTTCAAGTGTTTCTCTAAATTTTGTAAACTCACTCAAAACGAAAAAGGCTTCATGATTTCATTAATTCGTAGTGATCACGGTGGTGAATTCCAAAACCGTGACTTTCAAAATTTTTGCGAAGTTAATGGGTACAATCACAACTTCTCAACTCTAAGAAATCCTCAACAAAATGGAGTAGTTGAAAGGAAAAATAGAAACCTATAAGAAATAGCAAGAACTATGTTAAATGAACATAGTTTACCCAAATATTTTTGGGCCGAAGCCGTAAATACGGCTTGTTACATCATAAATAGGGTCCTAATAAGACCATCTCTATCAAAAACTCCCTATGAATTATGGAATAACAAAAAACCAAATATTTCTTATTTTAAAGTTTTTGGTTGTAAATGCTTCATTTTAAATGAAAAGGATGCTCTAGGTAAATTTGATGCTAAATCCGATGAAGGCATTTTTCTTGGTTACTCCTCCGTTTCTAAGGCCTTTCGTGTCTTTAACAAAAGGACCTTAGTAATAGAAGAGTCTATTCATGTAGTTTTTAATGAAATTTCTGATTTAAAGAAAAATGATTTTGATGATGATCTTGGTTTTGATAATTTGAATTTAAACAAACCCCCTCCTCAAAATAGTCATTTGAATGCATCTTCTTCCGAAATTTCTTTACCCAAAGAATTGAAGTATGTAGATGCTCATCCAAAGGAGCTAATTATAGGAGATACAACAAAAGGGGTTCAAACTCGTTCTTCTTTCAAGAATTTTTGTGCTAACGCCGCTTTCCTTTCTCAAATTGAACCTAAATGCATTAACGAAGCCTTAAAAGATGATTTTTGGGTCATTGCAATGCAAGAAGAATTGAACCAATTTGAGAGGAATGAGGTATGGAAGCTTGTTCCTAGACCAAGTGACCACTTAGTCATAGGTACTAAGTGGGTCTTTAGAAACAAGCAAGACGAAAATGGTATCATGGTTAGAAACAAGGCTAGATTAGTGGCCAAAGGTTTCAACCAAGAAGAGGGTATCGATTACGAAGAAACCTTCGCTCCCGTGGCTCGATTAGAAGCCATAAGGATGCTCCTTGCCTATGCTAGTAGTAATAATTTTAAACTATTTCAAATGGATGTCAAAAGTGCTTTCTTGAATGGTTTTATTTTCGAAGAAGTATATGTCGAACAACCTCCCGGATTTAAAAATTCTCTTCTTCCTAATCATGTATTCAAATTGACTAAAGCTCTCTATGGCTTGAAACAAGCTCTTAGAGCTTGGTATGAAAGGCTTAGTTCCTTTCTTATTTTAAATAATTTTACCAAAGACAAGGTTGATACTACATTATTTATTAAATATTTTGAAAATAATTTTCTTATTGTGCAAATTTATGTTGATGATATTATTTTTGGCTCTTCGGATGAATCACTATGTGAATCATTTGCCAAATGTATGAGTCATGAATTTGAAATGAGTTTAATGGGTGAATTAACTTTCTTTTTAGGATTACAAATCAAATAACTTAGTGATGGTATATTTCTTAACCAATCCAAATACACATTAGAATTGTTAAAACGATTTAACATGGATAATTCAAAAGCAATAAACACCCCTATGAGTACTGCGACTAAGTTAGATATGGATGAAAATAGTGAAAATTTCGACCAAAAAACATATAGGGGAATGATAGGTAGTCTACTCTACCTCACCGCGACTAGACCAGATATTATGTTTAGTGTAGGACTTTGCGCTAGGTTTCAATCTGATCCTAAATTATCCCATCTGAAGAGTGTTAAAAGAATATTTAGGTATCTTAAAGGAACTCCAAATTTAGGATTGTGGTATCCAAAATCTGAAAAATTCGATCTAATAGCTTATGCAGATGCCGATTTTAGCGGATGCAGGATAGATAGAAAAAGTACATCCGGAATATGCCAATTTTTAGGACATGCACTTGTTTCTTGGACTTCCAAGAAACAAAATTCAGTTGCACTATCTACGGCGGAAGCCGAATACATTGCTGCAAGTGCATGTTGTGCACAAGTCGTTTGGATGAAAAATACATTAGAAGACTATGGAATTCACTTTAAAAATATTCCCATAAAATGTGATAATACTAGTGCCATATGTCTTACTAAAAATCCAATTCTGCACTCTAGAACTAAGCACATCGACGTTAGGCATCATTTCATACGCGATCATGTCCTTAACAATGATGTTGTTCTAGAATTCATTGACACAAAGCATCAATTAGCAGATATATTTACAAAAGCTTTGAACGAACATCAATTTGAATTCATTAGAAGGGAATTAGGCATGCTAAATTGTCCCTAAAATAAGCTTCACCAAAAAATGACTCGTCCTTTTCCTTTCTTTTGTGGATTTGATTTCTTCCTTCTTCTTCAATTCAAAATGATCCATTAAAGTATAACTTATGATCTTGAGGGAAGAAGCTAAACAAAAGGAAGGAAGAAAATTTTTTTTTTCTTTCCTCCGCGGGATGCCAGCAGTGGCACCGCCAGATCCGGCGGTTGCACCGCCTGGCGCTCGGGCGCCAAGCGGTGACACCGCTCGGTTTGGCGGTGGCACCGACCGAGCGACCCTTATTAACCCGAGGGGTTAGGGCCGGCGGTGACACCGCCCCCAACCCGAAAAAAAGGCTCTCAAAACCCTCTCCCACTCCCTCTAACCCTCATTCTAACTCTTAAAAGCATTAGAGAAGGATTCTTGGTGGTCCAAGCTTTCCATCTCTCAACATAATCTCCATAAGGTAACACTTGAAATCCCTCTTTTTGGTATCCCATTCCCTCTTTTCTTTCCTCTTTCCCTTGCTTATTTTTCACAATTTCATCATCATCTTGTCTAGATAATGGCTCCTAAAAGATCAAAAGGAAAAAGGATTGAAGGAGATTCATTTGACCATGATCTTTTTAGATCAAAAGAGGTAGCCCTTAGCTTTCCAAAATTTGAAACACGATGTATCCATAAGGGAAAATACGTTGATCTGGATGAACTAGAGGACTTAGAACCCATTAGGTGGTTTGCACACCTAGAAGCTCTACCTCTACTATAAATAGATGAACCAATCTATCCGTGATTAGTTAGATTGTTCTATGCCAACCTATATGAGGATAACGATAGCCTAAGCACTTACCTTCTAGGAACACCCATTAGAATATTTGACAGCACTATTTGTGAGCTAATTGGCATAACTGAAAAAGATAGGGGATGCTATTTTAAAGGTAAATGGGACGTCAACACAATAGGAGCAACCTATACCGAAGCCGTAGAAACAGTTTTTGCAAATCCAAACCTTGACTTCCTACCCAAGAGCTGTGAACACTTACTGCCTTTCAACTCTAAAATTCTTCATCACATTATCACAAGCATCATATTCCCCAAACAATTTCATCTTGACGAAATAAGTCAAATAGAGATAGGAACCATGTATTGGATTATGACCGGTCAGCATAATTGTTTTGGGTACTTAATTCGCCAACACATGCAGGATATTATGGCTAAAGATACTATATTGCCATATGGGAGGTTAATCACTAGATTTCTTCATGCCTATGACATTTGCATTCCACCCGATGAAGAATCTATTCAAAATGATCGATATAACATAATAAATAAAAACCTACTGAAAAGACTTAGGTGCACTTTTAGCAATGGCATATGGGTTAGGCAGCCTAGAAGGACGGATACAATTCCTCCACCAATAGAACACCCCGAAACACCAATTCTTATGGGAAATGAATCTCCTCCTCCTAGTCCCTTTGGCGCAGCACCTTCAGCTCCTGTTTCCTCCTCTGAAGATCTCATCATGGCGGAACTGTCTCAGATCAAATCACAGCAAGAACAAATTCAGAATCAACAAGTTGAAATTTTGAAGACACTACGACAAATGAATGAAAAAATAGATATCATGTATCAGCACTGTGGATAACCTCTTAAGGATTAAATTGATGTATCTTTTTATTCTATTCTGTTTGCTTTTAACAATAAGTTCAAAGTTTGTTATCGATTGAACGATAACTGATCCTTCCTTTTAGATAACTACTATTTTGATCTGCATAAATGATGATGTCTTTTGGATAAACTATTTCTGGCAAATTTGAATGATGAACTTTGTTTCCTATTAAATGCTAAACCTTTTTTTGATCATCAATTAGCTGGCTTGTCTCTTTTTGTTGATGACAAAGGGGGAGAAGTGATGACTAAGTGACGACTTATATGAATTACAAAAACTTGTGTAATATGAATGTCTTATATGCCTTGCAAAATCCTTGAAAAATATCGCAAGATTGATTGATCATATTGAAGGCATGCCTTACATTTACATCATGAAATTCATGTTGAAAATCTTTATCTTCTATCGTAGTAAAAATTGTCTCTTAACATGATTTTCATCGAAGTTTTGTATTTACTATTGCTTAATGAGAATAACGATAAGTTCTACGGTTAGAACTCATCGGTTTATGCTTGAATTCTATGGATGGAATTCAAGTGTTTTCATCTTCTCATAATATGGCATATAGATAGGGGGAGTTATATTTAACTCCGTCATCAATTGATTGTCATCATCAAAAAGGGGGAGATTGTTGAATCTCGGATTTTGATGATGAAATCAATTGATGGGTTAATTGATCTAATCCATATTATTGAGTTAAGTGTGCAGGATTAACTACAATAACCAGAAAACACAAAGCAAGAATACCAGAGTCAAGATCGATAGACGTTTAAGAGTCCGAAGAATTGTCGGAGATGCTACCGGAACCAACCGAGAAGAAATTGGGAACCTATCGGAAATTTCGGAAGTTCGCCGAAGAGATCGTCGGAGGTTCACGGAGATCACCGAGAAGGCTCGGCTACTCGTTAAAGTCATCACAAGATCGGGAGCTTGATGGGAGTCTGTCGAAAGAAGTTCGTCGGAAAGCTCGCCGAAACAAGACTCGACGTTCGTGGTTGAAAGCTTGCTTAGGATGTGTTTTTGTTATGTAGTTCACTTGTAATTAGGATTAGGATTAAGAGATAATCCTATATCGTGGTTATAGGCCAACTAGGCCCAAAGTCAGATATGGTTTGGGCTAAAATTAAGCCAAACCAGTGAAAGCGGAGAGCCAGGCGATGGCACCGCCTGGCTGGGCGGTAGCACCGCCCAGCACCCGAGAGCTGGGCGGTGACACCTCCTGGGCTAGGCGGTTGCACCTCCCAGCACTCGAACGCTGGACGGTGGCACCGCTTGGCTGGGCGGTGGCACCGCCAGCATCGGGAACCCAAAGAGAATTCAAATTTTGGGGCCCAAAATTTGAATCCTCTTGAGGCCTATAAATACCCCTCAAATCTCAGCTGAGATTACAACTTTTGAGAAGCATTTGATTGAGAGAAAAGTCTTAGAAAGTCTTAGCAAGTCTTGTTTTCAATTTGCTAGAGAGTTCTCCTCCTTCTTTCTTATTGAAAACTTGTAAGAGGTTGAACTGCTTGTAAAAGGTTGTAAGAGGGGTACTTACCCTTCCATTTCAAGAGATTTGCTAGTGGAAGGTGGGAGCCTCATCGAAGAGGGGCCTCGCAAGTGGATGTAGGTCATTTGACCGAACCACTCTAAAATCAGGCGTAATCTCTGGTTTGCATTTCATTATCGCTATTTACATTACTGCAAACCTTCTTACATGCATTAGTTCCTTATTACCTTTGCTGCGCAACTCTAAGAATACATTTTCAAGTTAAGCTTTTCAAGTTCCGTTCTTATCGTACGAAAGATTTTTCTAAAACCGAAGTTTTAATCCGCTGCACTAATTCACCCCCCCCCCCTCTTAGTGTCGCTCCGATCCTAACATCAAATACAAGTGTATGAAGAAGTCATACCGAAAACCGCCTTTCGAACACACAACGACCACTACGAATTTTTACTTTCTTCAACAAAAGGTGAAATATCTTGGGCATATCATATCAGAGGAAGGTGTGACGGTGGACCCCTTCAAAATTGGAGCAATGCAAAACTGGCCGACCCCGAGAAACATAAAATTGCTACATGGCTTTCTGGGTTTAACAGGCTACTACCGTAAGTTCGTGAAAAACTATGGAAAGATTAGTGCACCACTTACTTCCTTACTGGAAAAAGATGTCTTCCAATGGTCGGACAGAGCCTCCACTGCCTTCGACAAACTTAAGGCAGCCATAACGACGACGTCGATGCTAGCGCTACCAGATTTCAACCGACCCTTCATCATTAAGGCCGATGCATCTGGAGACAAAAATGGGAGATGTTCTCATGCAAGATGGTCGACCACTCACATACATTAGCAAGACATTGTCTTCCCCCTATCAAAACATGTTAACATATGATAAGGAGATGCTCGCCATTGTGCACGCAGCAACGAGGTGGAGATCGTACTTGATCAGGCGATACTTTCAAATCAAGACCGACCATAAAAGCCTAAAATATCTGTTGGAGCAGAAGATATCTTCCCGCGAGCAGCAAAAATGGGTAACAAAACTTATTGGATTTGATTATGAAATAACTTACAAAAGGTGGAAAGAGAATGTTGTTGCAGATGCGCTTTCGTAGCTACCTGAGCAAGCTGAATTTTCGGTCGTTTTACTTCCAACCAGTGACTTCCTTAAGGATATTAAGATGGAATGGCAGGAAGATTTGGAGACCAGTAAGATAAAGAAAAAAAAAAAAGAGGAAGCACCAAGCTTCGTGGCTCATTACAATCGGGACTCAAAAGAATTATGCTATAAGGGACGCATTGTGCTTGTAACAAATTCTACTTGCATATTCAAGAGCAAATTTTGGACAAAGTTATTCCATATGCAGGGTACTAAATTGAAAAGGAGTATGACATATCACCCACAAACCAACAGCCATACGAAAGTTTTAAATAGGTGCTTGGAGACAGCCCAAAGCCACCCACCAAATATGACTACCCAAAGAGACATCCAGACCCAGCCAAGTGCCATTATTGATCGACGGATCGTGACTCGACGACGACGACCCACTAATGAAGTGCTAATACAGTGGGCGAACCTACCAATAGAAGATGCCACTTGGGAGAACTATGACAACTTGAAGATCAAATTCTCAGAATTCACGAATCATCAGCCTCGAGGACAAGGCTGATTTGAAGAGGGCAGGTCTGTTAGGACTCTAGCTTGGAGAGTCCTAATTGAGAGGGACATTCTGTTAGGACTCTAGCTAGGAGAGTCCTAATTGAGAGGGGCATTCATGTAGGAGGTTTTTTCTTAGAGAAGAATTAGGAGTTGTAAGGGAATAGGAGTCTTGAGTAGGAGTCCTATTAGGAGTTGGTTAGAAGTAAGAGTCTTAAGTAGGAGTCCTATTAGGAGTTAGGGTTTAGAAGCCCTATAAATAGCCATATATTCCTTCTCTTTTGATAGGCAATAGATGAATCTTTTCTGCAGCCTTTGAGCAGCAACTTGGAGGGAGGAACCCCTATAGAGTTCCAAGGAAGCCGATCCCCTAAAGAGATCAACCCCAAGTTTAGAATCTGCAAGGGTTCTAACACTACTTTCAGTAGCACTGATCACCGTTGGTGAGGATTTGACAACTATTGTCTTCCATTATCTTCGAAGGGTCTTTGAACTTGTGCAGAGCTCCTCTGCTGGATAGATAAGAGAATTGGGGTACTCGATTTCTCCCATTCTCTTAAGAGTTGAGAAGGCAAAGGTTACTTGACTTCGCCCGCCTCCTTGAGGTTGTACTCCATCAATCGAGCTGGTTACTGGCCTTCGCCTGCTCTTTGCTCACACTTCTGAAGTACTTGAAGTGTTTGCACTCCTTGCATTGAGTTAGCTACTGTGATTCACCTTCTCAATGCCATTGAACTTCTGGAATGCAGGAAGTTTTCACCCCAACTTGGAGTAGTTCTCTCATAGGTTTGGTCGCCTCTGGGATTGTACCGTCTTCTCCATCAACCCTGCCGCCTACTCCACTGAGTAGCAAAGGTACAGCACTGCATACTGCCTGCTTCATTCCTTGGTTATGCACTCTTGCATGACCCAAAGTCCTTCACTTTCGACTATCTTGATGAGAAGCACATTGACACAAATCTTACGAAGTTCCTCGGCCTCTGCCCTTTAGCCTTGTCTCGGTACTTGGAGATTGCCTCTGCATTCTCCATCTCCTCGGCCCCTTTCACGACCAAGCGCTCTCCCTCCATGAGAGCAAGGGATCAATGACTTTCACGGAAGTCCCGCCTCTGCGATACCATGGCGCTGCCATGCCCATGGCACTACTATCCGTCGCCTCGCATCTACATCCCTTTTCTTCACGATTAGTAGATATGTCTCCATGGCACTCCTCCAAGTCCACCTCCATTCTAACTGATGCTTGATTTTTGGGTAGCTAAGTCCTTTTGGACTCGTCATCGCTTCCTCGCCCCTTTCGACCCCCTACTTCAACACCTCTGTGTTCTCCAAGCAATCCGTTTGGTCGATGGAAAGACAGACTGCAACTCCCATGCATGGCCTCTGCCATCACGTTATAGAGTTTGCACCGATTCTGTTCTCCTTAGCTTCCTTGGCAGCAACGTTCGTTTACTCGCCCTTGTCCTCTGACTTGCCGGGCTCCCTTAAGTGAATATGAGCTTTGGAGCAGTCCAACTCTCCAACTGCTTCGATCATACCTCTGTATGATCAAGTCCCTCCCATGGAACTCACTGGTACTTGCATTCAAACTTTTCCCTTAGTGGAACACAGCCCCCATATGCTGATGACCAAGGTTTTCATCCGATGCAAAATTTGATGCACGCCCGGAAGACCCGCCTCTACGGTACCATGGCCTTCACTCCTTGAATCCATAGCCCTTCTTGGCGTCGTGTTGTTCACCGAAGTGAAGCTTCCAATAGCTCCCAATCATACCTCCGTATGATCTAGTCCCTCATGGGACTATGTCGTGTGTATCGCATTGCCACGAACTGTTCCACCATGATCCGCTGCACCATGTCGCCTCCTGGTGACATCTCCATTGCATTCTGATCCTTGTAGAATAAACTCGAATTGTGAACCCTCCATGTGTGGCCTTTGCCAATACATCGTAGGGTCTCTTCCACTTTCGATTTTGTTCGCTGCTTTGGCAATCAAACTTCATCCACCCACTCTTGGGTTACACCTAGATGAAGCACCGCTCTAGGACAGTCCGTCGCCTAGTAGCTCCCGAAGTCCACCGACTTCACTGTAATTTGTGCACCATTGTCTGGATCTTGGGCCTCTACCCCTACCAGCACAATCTCTGCTGCGCACCGCTTCCTTCATGGCAACTTGAATGGCAACACTATGGTATATTCTTCAAGAGTACCTGCCTCTGCGTCCTCTTGCTCCGTGCTAAGGCCTTCTGAACCCAACTTCGCCTCTGCAAATTGAGTCGCCTTAGTTCCTCCATCAAATGCTCCTCCGAGATAAGGTGCATGTGCCTAGAAGCTCCCTTCATCTTTGGCACCATGCAAGATGAGTCCTCTTTGATAGAATGAATGACCCATGGAATAACATGATCCTACTCTTGCCTCTGCAAGAGTTCATGTCCTTGACCTCTGTCTAAGGAAAGCACTGCGCCTCTGCTCCATGTTCCAACTTCTATGCTGGCCCCCTTCATGCGGCTTGGGTACTTCACCAAGTTACACCCAAGTTTCTCTGCTCCTCGTTTTTGCATTGAGTCGATGGTGGCCCTCGCGCCCACCATTCCACGGGTTAGCCCTCCCTTGAGTCCGATCTCCACATCGACTCCAAGTGTTCCCTCATTTAAGTTGCTTTGGGTCACTCCCCCACTTGGTCTCGCAATGCATCCACCAATGCATTCTCTCAAGTGAGATCATGCGACGACTCCTCACCGCTTGATCAATCCATCGAGCTTCGTGGAGTTGTTGTTTGTTGAGGTACTCCTCCTCAACATGTGAGGTCCGTCCCACATGATTCTCCCTCTGGAGAGCCGGGACTTATCCCTCCTGGATAACTGTCTCTTTGTAGCAACATCTCTCTTCGTTTCGGAGACCACCATCCCCTTGGACTACTCCGATCTGCTGAACAAACTGTGCATTGTTCTACCTCCTGCAAACGCACTTGCTAGATTGCGACTCCACGTCAATACAACCCCCGTTGCACCACTCAAGGCCTAGCAACATGCCGAACTCGTTGCACACTTCAGCCTCCTACGGATGTATCCTTCACATGCCGAAGAGAAAGTTCAAATGCTCCATGGCGCCGAGTTTCGGTCACCTTGGGATGGCCACGAACATTCCATCGTCCACATACAAGCCCATGCATGAGTACCAAATTCTTCGAGTTAGCAATTCCCCTCACCTTTGTGAGCTTTGCATAACTCTTTTGGTCGTTGAGCAACTCATTCCACCTTGGATGGTCTCATCCTTTACCAAGCGCCTCACTTGCCTTGAGCACCATCAAGTATAGTTGTCAACGTTGAGTCGCAGCTCAAACTCGGCCATCCCAACCTTTGTGCGCTCCAAATTCTTCCAAGCTTACATGTTCTCATGGTGCCTCTTGTGCGAAGGGTTGGCCATTCTTCTGAATGCCAATGTCAGATGCTCGCTCCTCCAAACGACTCCTTTTCCCTACATCTCCATGCCCGTTTTCCCCCAAACGGTCGCGCGTGTGATGACTGCCCTCAACGCAGCCTTGCTAGGTCCCCCACGTTTGCATGCTAAGTGTTTCTATGAGTGCTTGTCCCGCTCTGATACCATCTGTCACGGACTTAGCTGGTTTTGCCTAAGTCGTGCGGCACCCTTGCGTGTCCGTCCGCAAAGGTCAGCCTCCCCGAAGCCTCCCATTGTCCCTTAGGACCAATAAAAGAGAGAACGGGTTAGAAAAAATGCCTCAATCGGGCTCCACAAGCAAACATCTCTGAAAAACACTTCATAGACAATGCAAATTACAAACAGACTTTACAAGCTCTGAATAGTGGCATAACGAAGGGTGAAATGGTCCATTACAGACCAAAAATCTCTCGCACGTGTCCACATAACACAACCTTTATTTACAAGCCTAAAGAGACCACCAACCCAACTAAAATGGGACTATTAAGCCTTCGGTCGTCCCTCTATATGTTGTACAAGGCATGAACATGCCAAAAGACACGGACATACATAAGCATCACATTAAACATCTTGTTTAGAAGTTTGTCCGTGACATACGATAAATATGATTTCAATAAGAAAGCCGATTCGGAAATCACTTTAACTTGTGATCAAGCAAGATGCAGTTAAAGTAAAGATATAGAGACAGTTTGTAGTTAAGATAGAGAACATAATGTAATTGCAAACCGAAATACGATGTTCGTACAATAAAAGTGATTTCGGTATGAAAGCTGATTCGGAAGTTGCTTTAACTTAGATTAGGCAAAGTGCAGTTAAAGTAAAGCTATGGAGGTAGTTTGCAGTTAAGATAGAGAATAGAAAGTAAATGCAAACCGAGATTTAGAGTGGTTCGGTCAATCTTGACCTACATCCACTTTTGGGATCCTCCTCCGATGAGGTCACTGACGTCCACTAGAGGCCTGCTTTCAATAGACGAAGGCCAACCACCCTTTTATAGTTTCACTCCTTTTGACGGGCTTAGGAGACAACCCTTATAGAATTTCTCTCCTCTCTTGAAAGCTCAAAACTTGGAAGAAAAAAGGGAGGAGAACTTCTAGCCTTTACAACAATTTTGAGCTCTAAAAATCACAAAGTAAGATTGGATTTTCGGTGCCCTTTCATGCAGGAAAGGGTGGGGTATATATAGGCCCCAAATTGGTTTGAATTTGGAGCTAAAAAATCTCTTTTCCTAGATTTTCGGGGTCCTGGCGGTACTACCTCCTGGATTTCTGAGGTCTTGGCGGTACAACCGCCTGGTAGCTAGGAGACTGAGCCTCTGGGCGGTGCCACCGTCTGACAGGGGTGTTTGCACCGCCCAGTCTCGCTCGGAGACTGAGCCCAGGTGGTGCCACCACCTGACTTGGGCGGTTGCACTGCCCAGCTTTCTTGGGAGACCATCTCCTGGGCGGTGCCACTACCGACCTTGGTGGTGCCACCACCTAGCATGAATTCTGGTCCGAATGGGTTGATCCATTCGGCCCAATTTGGGTCTATCAAGGGCCCAATTGCCCCTAGAGTAAGTTAATGGGATCACCTCCCATTCCTAACTTAATCTATATGCTAACTACGATATTTCTTAAGATATTTATGGCAACTTGCTTCGGTGCGTCAATCGCTTCTTTCGGCGAGCTTCCAGCGAACTTCCAACGAACATCCGACGAACCTTCAGCGATGCTCCGGCGGACTTCCAGCCAACTCTTGGACTTGCGACGATCCACTTAGCAAGTTCCAACGAGCTTCTTTGGCAAGCTCTTGGACTTCTCGGATTTGTTCCCGCAGAACCTCCGACGACTGTCCGGACTTCCGTCGAACCCCCAACGTGATCATGGTCTTGACTCCGGCGCAACTCCTACTGCATGTCTTACTTCCATCGTAATTAATCCTGCACACTTATCTCAATATATGGATTAGATAACAAATAACAATTGACTTCATCATCAAAATCCGAGATTCAACAATCTCCCCCTTTTTTATGGTGACAATCAATTGATAACGGAGTTAACCTTAACTCCCCCTATCTATATGTCATACTTAAGATAAGTCATTCTTGAATTCAAAGCCTTTGAATTCAAGAGACATTAATATCGTTTAACCTTATTAATACTCCCATCATGATGTATTTCTCTGAAAATGATGTCAAGGCTTGACATCCATTTTCAGGTTTTACATTTCAAATGTGAAAGATAACAATCGTAGCAATTCATCATATGGTAAGATATCAACATATAAAAATGTGATGTAAGTTCTTGATATCTTAACATAATACAAACGTTTCAAGTGTTTAGCAATCATAGCATTTCATCACATGACAAGATATCAATTTGTAGAATTGTAATGTATGCTCTAGATATCTTAACATAGTGCAGATATGGCAATAACATAGTGCAAATATGGCAATCATAGCAATTCTATCACCAATTTATCATATATTTTGATGCAAGCTTTTGATATCTTAACATAATTCAAATTCAAATATGGCACTCATACCATCAATTCATATATTTCTCATTCAAATATGGCACTCATAGTATCAATTCATATATTTCTCCCCCTTTGTCATCGACAAAAAGGAGAACGATATAGGTAAATTTTAACTAGGTTTATGTCATTTTTCAACAACGAGTGATAGGATACCAATTATACAAACATCTCAAGGAAAACATGACATGGAGGTAACTTTCATTACTTTTTTCTCTTTATTTGTTATTATCTTTTTTTCATGAAGGAGGAAAGCCATTTGTGAGCTTACTCGAATGAAGTTAAAATTGATAAGATATTAAAGCACGCTTCATTTTTAGAAGAATCAAGATATGTGTGTGAATCAAATCCTTGCACGTAAAATTATTTCTCAAAAGATATAAGAAGGAATCGTCAAATCCATTTCTCGAAAAATAATTTTCACATGATAAGTCTATGAGAGATGCATTTGCTAGTTGATTCCATAGGTAAAAAATCAATTATGTGAATCCAAAACTCGATATGACATATGTTTATTAAGTCTGGAAGAGAATAATGTATCGAGAAAATCCAATTGTTAGGATCAAGAAGATCCGAAAATGAAATTTAATACTTTCAAAAATGAAGATAAAACATGCTTATTATCATGGAAATTTTTGTATCTAAAATATATAATTTCCAACATGTAATTAAGGCATGTAATTGTGTAAAATCATCATGGCAATTAAATGATTTGATCATTAAATCAAAAAAAATCTGAAAAATAATCTTAACAAGTTTATGCATTCGGACATATTAACATTCCTAATTCTCTTCTAATGAAATTAAATTGTTCTTCACTTAGAGGTTTTGTAAAAATATCAACTAGTTGATGCTTAGTATCAATGAACTCTATGATTACATCACGATTAGTGACATGATCTCGTATAAAGTGATGTCTAATATCAATATGTTTTGTTCTTAAGTGTTGAATGAGATTCTTTGTTAAACATATTGCACTTGTGTTATCACATTTAATGGGAATATTTTTAAGATGGACTTTATAATCTTCTAAGGTATTTTTCATCCGCACAACTTGTGCACAGCATGCACTAGCTGCAATATACTCAGCTTTGGTTGTTGATAGTGCAACCGAGTTTTGTTTCTTAGATGACCAGGAAACAAGAGAATGTCCCAAAAATTGATATGTTCCTGATGTGCTTTTTCTATCTAGTCTACACCAAGCAAAATCCGCATCAGCATAAGCAATTAATTCAAAATTCTCGGATTTTGGATACCATAATCCTAGATTTGTGGTACCTTTAAGATATCTAAGTATTCTTTTAACCGCCTTGAGATGAGATATCTTAGGGTTCGATTGAAACCTAGCACAAAGTCCTACACTGAATATGATATATGGTCTAGTTGTAGTGAGGTAAAGTAAACTTCCTATCATACCCCTATAAGTTTTTTGATCAAGACTTTCTCCACTTTCATCAACTTCTAACTTAGTGGAGATGCTCATACGAGTGTTAATAGCTTTTGAGCTATCCATATTAAATTTTTTCAGCAAATCTAAACCGTATTTAGTTTGACTAATAAAGATGTCATTGCTTAATTATTTAATTGCTTAATTTGTAAGCCTAAGAAAAAGGTTAATTCTCCCATCAAACTTATTTCAAATTCGAGACTCATAGTTTTAGCAAAAGATTTACAAAGAGATTCATTCGTAGAACCGAAGATAATATCATCAACATAAATCTGAACAATGAGAAAATTATTTTCAAATTTCTTGATAAACAATGTAGTATCGACCTTGCCTTTTATGAAATTATTTTCAATAATAAATGTACTTAGTCTATCAAACCAAGCCCTTGGGGCTTGTTTTAAACCATAGAGAGCTTTGGTTAATTTAAATACATGATTAGGGAGGCTATTATTTTCAAATCTGAGAGGTTGTTCAACATAAACTTCTTCAAAAATAAAGCCATTAAGAAAAGTGCTTTTAACATCCATTTGAAACAACTTAAAATTATTATTACTAGCATAGGCAAAGAACATCCTTATGGCTTCTAATCGTGCCATAGGAGCAAAGGTTTCTTCGTAATCGATACCTTCTTTTTGGTTGAAACCTTTGGCCACTAATCGAGCCTTATTTCTAACCACGATACCATATTCATCTTGCTTATTTCTAAAGACTCATTTAGTACCAATAACTAAATAGTCATTTGGCCTAGGAATAAGCTTCCACACCTCATTTCTCTCAAATTGATTTAACTCATCTTGCATTGCGATAATCCATGAATCATCTTTCATGGCTTCATCAATACATTTGGGTTTAATTTGGGAGAGAAAAGCGACGTTGGCACAAAAATTTTTAAGAGAAGAACGTATTTGAACCCCCTTAGATGTGTCTCCTAGGATTAGCTCCTTAGGATAAGCATCTACATACTTCCAATCCTTAGGTAAGGATGTTTCGGAAGTGGATGCATCCAAGTTGCTAGTTAGAGAAGGGGTTTCATTTAAATTCAAAGAATCAAAATTAACATCATCATCAAAATCATTTTTCTTGATTTCAGAAATCTCATTGAAAACAACATGAATGGATTCTTTTATAATTAAAGTTCTTTTATTGAAGATACAAAAAGCTTTAGAAAACCGAATAATAACCAAGAAAAATTCTTTCATCGGATTTAGTATCAAATTTTCCTAAGGCATCTTTTTCATTCAAGATAAAACACTTACACCCAAAAACTTTAAAATATGAAACATTGGGTTTTTTTATTGTTCCACAACTCATAGGGAGTTTTTGTGAGTAAGAACTCTATTCAAAATATAGCATGCAGTGTTTACGGCTTCGGCCCAAAAATATTTGGGTAGGCTATATTCATTCAACATGGTTCTTGCCATTTCTTATAAATTTCTATTCTTTCTTTCTACTACTCCATTTTGTTGAGGATTTCTTAGAGCAGAGAAGTTGTGGTTGTATCCATTAGATTCATAAAATTCTTGGAAATCACGGTTTTGAAATTCACCATCGTGATCAGTTTAGATTGATGAAATCATAAAACCCTTTTCATTTTGAACAAGTTTACAAAACTTGGTGAAATATCTAAAGCATTTATTTTTGTGTTTCAAGAAATAAGTCTATGTGTATCTACTATAGTCATCTACAATGACGAAGGCATATTTACTACCTCCTAGGCTTGATGTAGAGATTGGTCCGAACAAGTCCATATAGATTAATTGTAAGAGCCTAGAAGTGCTTATTTGATTCTTAGATTTGAAACTATAATTAATTTGTTTTCCTAATTGACAAGCATCACACACATTATCTTTGATGAACTTGATATGAGAAATTCCTCGTACAAGTTCTTTGGATGATATTTGAGTGATTAGTTTCATGCTAGCATGACCTAATCTTCTATGTCAAAGCTAAGCATCTTCATTCAAAATCGAGAAACACATTTCATTGCAAAGATCATTGATGTCAATGGTGTATACGTTATTCTGTTTTAATGCAATCATAGATGTGTTTTTGTGTGATTTTTCAATGATGCAAACATTAGATTCAAATTTGACGATATATCCTTTATCACATAATTGACTAATGCTCAAGAGGTTATGTTTTAAACTATCAATTAACAAAACATCTTTAATAAAAAAGTTGGATTTGTTACCTATGATTCCTTTGCCAATGATTTTACCCTTGTTGTTGTCTCCGAAGGTGACATAGCCTTCGTCTATGCTAGTGAGCTTAGAGAATTGAGATGGATCTCTGGTCATATGCCTTGAGCATCCACTATCAAGAAACAATCTCTTGCTCCTAGCTTGTGATGGTGTATGTCTCTATAAGAAAGGATAATTTTTAGGTACCCATTTACTTTTGGGTGCCTCAAAAACTGATTTACATTGTTTATTATGTTGCATAGAGTTAATCATGGTTCCTTTAGGAACCCAAATCAATTTGTACTGGCTAATTTTCTTGAATGGACAATGATACATTTTATGTCCATGTTTGCAATAAAAGTTGCATTTGCTTTGGTGCTGAACATATAAGATAGGGCCTTTTATGAAGGTGGTTGGATTTTGGTGAGGACTTCTCACAAATCTGATTCCACTTCTTTTGGGAACATGACCCTTATTCATAAGGATCATGTTCAAAGAATTGCTACCAACCTCGAATTTCTTCAAGGCGTCCATAAGTAGCAAGTTCTCCTTTTGGAGAGTTTATAGATCATGGCATTTTTCACATTGAGCTAAACTATCATGATATTTAGTTTTTAATTTATCAAAATTGCTAACAAGACTATCATGCTTATTTTTTAACAATTTATATTTTCTACTAATTATTTTGCATTCATCAAATAAGTCATGGAAGGTATTTAATAATTCATCAAATGATAAATTTACATTAATTAAATTTGTTACCTCCTCTCCGATAGCCATTAGGGCATAATGAGCAACTTGTTTGGTGTTGGACTCCTCTTCTTCGGACACGCTCGAGTCATCCCACGTTGCTTTGAGCGCCTTCTTCTTTGATGATCTCTTCTTGGCTTGAGGACAATCACTTTTGTAGTGTCCCGGCTCTTTGCACTCATAGCAAATAACTTGGTCCTTTTTGGGTTCAAATTTATTTTTTGTGTCATTTTTAAACTTGTTTCTCTTAATGAATTTTTTGAATTTCCTTGTTAGAAGTACCAAGTCATCGTCACAGTTCTCATCACTTAGTTTTCTCTCAAGTGGTCATCTAAAGTTCTAAGTGTCATATCCTTCCTGTTCTTTAGAAGGATGTCTTTTTGCTCTTCATGAGCCTTTCAAGTCATTTCATAGGTCCTTAATGACCCGATTAGTTCTTCAAGAAGGAAGTTGTTTAAATTTTTAGTCTGTTGAATATCAGTGACTTTAGGGTCCTAACTCTTAGGAAGGGATCTTAGAATCTTATTTACAAGCTCAAAATCCGAAAAACTTTTACTGAGTCCTTTTAGACCATTGACAACATCCGTTAAACGGGTGTACATGTCGCCAATAGTCTCGCTCGGTTTCATTTGGAAAAGTTCAAAAGAATATATCAAAAGATTGATTTTTGACTCTTTCACTCTACTTGTGCTTTCGTGAGTCACTTCGAGTATATGCCAAATATCAAACATGGTTTCACAAACCAAAACATGATTGAACTCATTTTTATCAAGCGCACAAAATAAGGCATTCATAGCCTTTGCATTAAGAGCGAAAGTCTTCTTCTCCAATTCATTCCAATCGATCATAGGAAGAGAAGACTTCGAAAATCCACTATCGACAAGATTCTAAAGTTAAAAATCCATTGAAATAAGGAAGATCCTCATTCGTTTCTTCCAATAGGTATAGTTCGTCCCATTGAACATGGTGGACGTGTAATAGAGTGGCCCTCTTGGTTTCCGGCGTATGTCATCCCTCTTGGGTATTAATCTGTTTGAGAGTTAACCCCACTCTGATACCAATTGTTAGGATCAAGAGCACTAGGGGGGGGGTGACTTAGTGCAGCGGAAAACTTTCGACGATTTAAAACGATGTTCGTACGATAAAGACGATTTCAGTAAGAAAGCTGATTCGGAAATCACTTTAACTTGTGATCAAGCGAGATGCAGTTAAAGTAAAGATATAGAGACAGTTTGCAGTTAAGATAGAGAACATAATGTAATTGCAAATCGAAATATGACGTTCGTACGATAAAAGTGATTTCAGTATAAAAAGCCGATTTAGAAGTTGCTTTAACTTAGATTAGGCGAAGTGCAGTTAAAATAAAGCTATGGAGGCAGTTTGCAGTTAAGATAGAGAACAGAAAGTAAATACAAACCGAGATTTAGAGTGGTTCGGTCAATCTTGACCTATATCCACTTTTGGCTTCCTCTTCCGATGAGGTCACCGATGTCAACTAGAGGCCTTCCTTCAATAGGCGAAGGCCAACCACCCTTTTCAGTTTCACTCCTTTTGACGGGCTTAGGAGACAACCCTTACAGAATTTCTCTCCTCTCTTGAAAGCTCAAAACTTGGAAGAAAAGAGGGAGGAGAACTTCTAACCTTTACAACACTTTTGAGCTCTAAAAATCACAAAGTAAGATTGGATTTTCAGTGCCTTTTCATGCAGGAAAGGGTGGGGTATATATAGGCCCCAAACTGATTTGAATTTGGAGCTCAAAAATGTCTTTTCCTGGATTTTCGGGGTCCTGGCGGTACTACCTCCTAACTAGGGCGGTACAACCGCCTAGTAGCTCGGAGACTAAGCCTCTGGGCGGTGCCACCATCTGACAGGGGTGGTTGCACTACCTAGTCTCGCTCGGAGACTGAGCCCAGGCGGTGCCACCGCTTGATTGGGGCAATTGCACCGCCCAGTCTCGCTTAGAGAGTGAGCCCAAGCGGTGCCACTGATTGACCTAGGTGGTTGCACCGCCCAGCTTTCTTGGGAGACCATCTCCTGGGCGGTGCCACCGTCTGACAGGGGTGATTGCACTGCCCAGTCTCGCTCGGAGACTGAGCCCAAGCGGTGCCATCGCTTGATTGGGGCGATTGCACCGCCCAGTCTCGCTCAGAGAGTGAGCCCAAGCGGTGCCACCGATTGACCTGGGTGGTTGCACCGCCCAGCTTTCTTGGGAGACCATCTCCTGGGCAGTGCCACCGCCAACCCTAGCGGTTCCACCGCTTGGTAGGAATTCTGCTCCGAATAAGTTGATCCATTCGACCCAATTTGGGTCTGTTAAGGGCCCAATTGCCCCCAGATTAAGTTAATGGGATCACCTCCCATTCCTAACTTAATCTATATGCTAACTATGATATTTCTTAAGACATTTACTGCAACTTGTTCCGGTGCGTCAATCGCTTCTTCTAGCGAACTTCCGACGAACCTTCGGCGATGCTCTGGCGGACTTCCGGCCAACTGCTGGACTTGCGACGATCCACTTGGCGAGTTCCAACAAGCTTCTTTGGCAAGCTCCTGGACTTCTTGGATTTGTTCCCGCAGAACATTCGACAAACGTCCGGACTTCCGTCGAACTCTCGAACCCCCAATGTGATAATGGTCTTGACTCCGGTGTAACTCCTGCTACATGTCTTACTTCCATCATAGTTAATCCTGCACACTTATCTCAACATATGGATATGATAACAAATGACAATTGACTTCATCATCAAAATCCGAGATTCAACAGTACGATCTCCCTAGGTAATACAATCTACTCTATACACAATTTTAAGTTTCACAGATTTTTGTGCACCAATCTTCGCACGACGATGAACATCTCTTTGGGAATAGGGGATTTTGTTTTTTATTTTTCCGCTGTGCATGTGATGTCGCCCCCAAGATTTCCTAACACATTCCTCAATGGCATCCTTGAGGAGGAGGTGTATATGGTATAGCTTGAGGGATTTGTCTCTAAGGATTACCCAGATAAAGTGTGCAGGTTTCTTAGTGTTGAATCTCGTATTTTGATGATGAAACCACTTGATATGTGTTTATGATTTAAACTGCATTTTGAGCGATGCAGGTCTACTCGATCAGGTTTAGACAGTTGACGCAGGAGGAATTGACGTTGCGCCGGAAGAGATCACGTCAGGATATTGGATGGCTGAATGCTTCGGACGTCGGGCATCGGGCCAAGGAGAGCGAAATTACGCCAAGGATATCGGGGTTGCGGAGGTCAACCGCCGATTGGGCAACAAGCCGCAAGAGAGGACGATGCGCCGAAGAATCGGACGAAGCGCCAACCAATGACGTGCCGGGCAACAGAATGTCAATTCGCTTTATAATAATTGTCTAGATCGGAGTAGAGTTTTTTCTTGTGTGTGCAGGAATAACTATGATAACGACGAAGACATAAGCAAAACAAAGTGCCGGAGTCAAGCACAAAGGATTCGTTGGGAGTTCGAGAGTTCGACAGAAGTCCGAAGGTTCGTCGGGAATGTTGCCGGAACTAGCCGAGAATGAGTAGGGAGCTTGCCGAAGGGTTTTTCGAAATCTCGTCGGAAGGTTCATTGGAAGTTCGCGGAGCTCACCGAGAAAGATCGGAGCTTGCCGAAGAAGCTCGTTGGAACTCGCCAAGATCAAATCGTGAAGTCTAGAAGCTTGCCGGGAGTCCGCAGAATGGTTTTCAAAAGTTTATCGGAAGACCATCGGAAGTTCGCCGGAAGCTCGCTGGAAGAAGTCTTGACTTAGGGACTTTGTAATAGCTTAGAAAATGTCTTTAAATTCATAGTTAGCACGTTAATTAGGGTTAGGATTAGGTGTTAATCCTATAACCCAAGTAGGGGCCAATTGGGCCCGAGTTCGGACTGGTTTGGGCCAAGTTTGGAGCCCAACTAGTGAGCTGATTTGGCCTAGACGGTGGCACTGCCCAGCACCCGAGAGCTGGGCGGTGGCACCGTTTGGCTGGGCGGTGGCACCGCCAGCATCGGGAACATAAGAGAATTCAAATTTTTGGAGCCCAAATTTGAATCCTCTTGAGGCCTATAAATACCCCTCAAGTCTCAGTTGAGAACACAACTTTTTGAGCAGTAAGTGATTGAGAGAAAAGTCTTAGAAGAGTCTTTGCTAGTCTTGTTTTCAATTTGCTAGTGTTCACCTCCTTCTTTCTTGCTGAAAATCTGTAAGAGAGTGAACCGCTTGTAAAAGTTGTAAGAGGGGTATTTACCCTTCCCTTTCAAGAGATTTGCTAGTGGAAGGTGGGAGCCTCATCGAAGAGGGGCCTCGCAAGTGGATGTAGGTCATTTGACCGAACCATTATAAAATCGGCGTAATCTCTGGTTTGCATTTACTTAATGTCATTTATATTACTGCAAACCATTTGCACTTTAATGCTATACTGCTTTGTCTTCGTCTTACTTATCTCTTCAAGTTAAAACGCAATCGAAACGTTTTTAAATGAAAACATTGCTTTTATCGTACGAAGTTCCCGAAAAGTGTTTAAATCGTGAAAAGTTTATCGCACTTCACCGCTGCACTAATTCACCCCCCCCTCTTAGTGCTGCTCCGATCCTAACACTTAGGTCTATATATAGACTAAAGCAAGCTTCTCGAAGTTGGAACATAAGATGAGGCAATCAGATCTTATGACTTCGATAAGAATAAAGATGAGCCTTGTGTGTATAAGAAGGTAAGTGGGAGTGCTATCACCTTCTTGGTGTTATATGTAGATAACATCCTAATCATTGGGAATGATGTAGAAATGTTGTCCATAGTAAAGAATTAGTTATCTAGACACTTCTCCAAAAAGGACTTGGGAGAAGCATCTAATATCTTGGGGATTCTATTAGGACTCTAGCTAAGAGAGTCCTAATTGAATTTTATTAAAAAGGGCATTTATGTAAAATCTACTTAGTCAACCCCTATTAAAGATGTGAAGAGGTCGGCTAAGTTGAGGATCAGTTTGAAGGTTACTTCTTAGAGTATGAGTCCTATTAGGAGTTAGTTAGAAGTAGGAGTCTTAAGTAGGAGTCATATTAGGAGTTGGGGTTTAGAAGCCCTATAAATAGTCATGTATTCATCCTCTTTTCTCAAGGAATAGATGAATATTTTTAGCAACCTTTAAGCAGCAACGTAGGAGGAAGGAACCCCTATAGAGTTCCAAGTAGACTAATCCCCTAAAGAGACAAACCCCAAACTTAGATTTTGCTAGAGTTCTAACACACCCTACCATTGGGTGATTCCATCGCCCAAGCGGTACCACCGCCTGATAGTCTTGGAGACTATGTCTGGGCGGTACCATCACTTGACATTGTTGGGAAATCTTGGGGGTGACATCATATACGCAGAGGAAGAACAAGAAAAACAAAATCCCTGATTCCTAAAGAGATGTTCGTCGTCGTACGAAGATTGGTACGCAAAATCCGCGAAACTTAAAACTGCGTATAGAGTAGATTGTGTTACCTAGGGAGATCGTATATCCCTATTTCCTTGCAGATCCTTAGGAGAGGGTGAAGGAGGTCAAGCGTCCTCCTCTCTAGCGGTGATCCACATAACAAGGTTGCGACGACGCTCCTCAAAACTCCAGGCCTGCTCTGAGGTAGAGAGGGAGAGGAGAATAGGAGAGGCAAGCAAAGGCTCTAGCCCATGAGGCTCTGAATCCCTCCTATTTATAGAGGTCCCCTGTTAAACCCTAATGGGTCCTCCCCTAGTGGGTATTGGATCTGCATCCAATAAGACAAGGGCTCCGTCGGATATCTCATATCCGAACCTCTACTCATCACAATGCCTACCATATGTGTGTGACCCTCTAGGCCCAATATCAAGCTGGCCGTGAATCATACCTGTAACATCCCATTAGTCCCACATTAGAAGTGGGCAATGTGTATGATTAGCTTATAAGGGCTTGATGAGTGTACTATGTTAACTCCCGCTTAAGCATTTTGGTCCGTGGTTGAAGGACCAAAATGGAGTTATTGGTTAGTTAGCTCATCAAACCCGGGTCGTGACATTTGGTATCAGAGCATAGTTTGAGGATCACTGAAATATTTGATATGTTGAGGTGCAAAATATATTGAGGTCTAGTGAACTATAGTGATCGGTGGAAATTTTCTTTGCATTTTAGGAATCTAGGATGACGAGGACATTTAGTCCTCCTACTTCATCTAGTTTTGATTAATTAAGTGGGATGAAAGGAGTAACCGGGGATATTGAATCAGAGTAGCGCAGTAGAAGCATGGTGCACCTAATTTCATTGGTGGTAGAAAAATGGATGATGCAAACGGAGAAGATATTTGATGTACAAAATTGTTCTGATGATCGAAAGATTTCTTTTGCCACCTTATATTGGAAGTAGAGGTTGATCATTAATAACAACAATGAAAAGAATTTTTGGAGATTAGTGGCAAGAATGATAAGGACAAGTTTACCAATAAAAATATGATTGGAAATGAATCAGAAAGTGATAACAAGAGGGTCAAGACATTTGAATTTGAAAAGGGAAGTCACCACAAAAGACTCAATCATATGTGAATTGCAAGTTAAATTATGAAACAAATTTATATTTTTAGGTGACTGGAGTCTATTTTGCTTATGGAAAGTTGGATCATAAAATAAAATACTGCCCTTTGAACAAGAAGAAAGAGTCACTGCCTCATAAATCATCAACCCATGTCAGAGTGTATGCTATCACTGAATATGATTCTAAAACTTCTAAATTAGTGATCGAAGGTATTATGCATGTTTATGAAAGAATGCAAATATTTGTTTGAACATGGGTTCTATCTATGATTTGATTCGTAACATGTTGCTTATCACTTGGGCATTCAACCTAAACCACTGCATAATGTGATATATATATAATACAATCATTGGAGATTCTTTGATAATGAACTTGAATCTAGTCCTCTTATCTGATTTTATTGGAGAACTTGAACTTTTGCTGATTTAGTTCTCCTAGAGATTTGGAGTTTTGATATCATATTTGTTATGGATTGGCTATCTTCCTATCATATCAGTATGGATTGATATATAACAAATGATTACTTTGTGCATATTTGATCAGCCGATCTTTTATTTTCAGAGTATTGGACATGATTTATCTCCTTGCCTAATGTATCCCAGGATGACTTGCCCGGATTACCTCAAACGTGACTTTTCTTTTGATTTGGTCCTTGGGACAATCCCAATATCTAAGCCTCTCTATAGAATGATATCATTTGAGTAAGTGAAATTGAAAAAGCAACTACAAGGACTATTAAATAAGGATTTTATTTGGCTTAATATTTCATCATGGGGTGCTCCGGTGTTTGTTAAAAAGAAGGATGGAACATTAAGGCTTTGTATTGATTATAGACAGTTGAATCAGGTGACCATCAAAAATAAGTATCCCATACCCAGAATTGATGATTTGTTTGATCAACTGCAGGGTGCACAAGTATTCTCTAAGATTGATCTGAGGTCAGGTTACTATCAGTTGAAGATCAAGGAGGGGGATATTCCAAAAACAGCTTTTAGAACTCGATATGGTCACTATGAATTCTTGGTGATGCCTTTTGGTTTTACTAATGCCCCTGCAGCTTTTATGGAACTAATGAATAGGATATTTCAACCGCTCTTGGATGATTGTATAATTGTATTCATTGATGACATATTGGTATATTCAAGGAGTAATCAGGAGCACGAGGAACACTTGAGAAATGTATTGTCCATACTAAGAGAAAAGAAGTTGTATGCAAAGTTCAGCAAATGTGAATTTTGGTTGAATGAAGTTGCTTTCTTAGGCCATGTGATTTCAGGGAAGGGTATATCTGTTGATCCAAAGAAAGTGGAAGCTATAGTTGAATGGGATGTACCAACAAATGTAACAGAAGTTAGAAGCTTCTTGGGCATGGCAGGTTATTACAGGAGATTTGTGGAGGGATTTTCTCGAATCGCTCAATCTCTCACCAACCTCACTAAAAAGAATGTGAAATTTGTATGGGGTGATGATTGTGAGCAAAGTTTTCAAGAGTTAAAAAGAAGATTGACTATTGCCCCTATTCTCACTATTCTAAGTGGTAGTGAGGGATTTGTCGTTTATACTGATGCTTCAAGAAAGTGCCTTGGATGTGTTTTGATGCAGGAAGGGAGAGTAATTGCTTATGCTTCTAGGCAACTAAAAGGTTATGAATTGAATTATCCAACTCATGATTTGGAATTGGCAGCAATTATTTTTGCTCTAAAGATTTAGAGACATTATTTGTATGGTCAACAATTTGAAATCTTTACTGATCACAAGAGTTTAAAATATATTTTCACTAAGAAAGAGTTAAACATGAGGTAGCGAAGATGGATAGAACTTCTGAAGGATTATGATTGTGCCATCCGTTATCACCCGGGCAAAGCTAATGTCGTAGCTGATGCACTTAGTAGAAAATCTACCAGTTTTATGGCTAGTCTAGTCGTGAAGCAATGGAAGTTATTAGAAGAAAATTTTGATTTGAAAGCTTTAAGGAAAGAGCAAGACTCGATGATATTGATGGCCTCCATTCAAGTGCAATCTGATCTTATTCAACAAATTAAGGAAGGACAATTACGAGATCCACATTTAATCTACTTGAGAAATGAAGTAGAAAAGGAATTGAAGCCAAAATTTCAAGTTTCAAAGGATGGCCTATTGAGATTTAGGGAGAGAGTATGTGTACCAAATGAACCATATATCAAGAATCAAATCCTAAAGGAAAGTCATACTTCAAAGTACACCATGCATCCTGGGAGCACTAAGATGTATAGAGATCTTCAAAGTCATTATTGGTGGGAAGGCATGAAGAAGGAAATTTCAATGTATGTTTCAAAATGTTTGACTTGTCAGCAAATCAAAGTAGAACACCAAAGACCTGGAGGGTTGTTGCAACCTTTCGATATTCCTGAATGGAAATGGGAATGTGTTGTTAGGATTGGAGCGGCACTAAGAGGGGGGGTGAATTAGTGCAGCGGATTAAAACTTCGGTTTTAGAAAATCTTTCGTACGATAAAAATAATGTTTCGTATGAAATCGTCTTAATTGCGTTGAAAGCGTACGTAATAAGATGAGGGCAGTGAACTTAGCAAAGTAAAGGTTTACAGAAAGATAAATGCAGTAATGAAATGCAAACTAGAGATCACGCCGATTTTAGAGTGGTTCGGTCAAATGACCTACTCCACTTGCGAGGCCCCTCTTCGATGAGGCTCCCACCTTCCACTAGCAACTCTCTTGAAATGGAAGGGCAAATACCCCTCTTACAACCTTTTACAAGCAGTTCAACCTCTTACAAATTTTCAATAAGAAAGAAGGAGGAGAACTCTCTAGCAAATTGAAAACAAGACTTGCCAAGACTTTCTAAGACTTTTCTCTCAATCAAAATGCTTCTCAAAAGTTGTTATCTCAGCTGAGATTTGAGGGGTATTTATAGGCCTTAAGAGGATTCAAATTTGGGCTCCAAATTTGAATTCTCATGGAGTTCCTGATGCTGGCGGTGCCACCGCCTGTCAGTGGCGGTGCCACCGCCTGTCAGTGGCGGTGCCACCGCCTGCTACTGTCAGACATTGACAGTGCTGGACGGTGCCACCGCCCAGCCCAAGTGGTGCTACCGCCCAGCTCTCGGGCACTGGGCGGTGCCACCGCCCAGCCCAGGCGGTGCTACCGCCCAGCTCTCGGCACCGCCTATAATGTTTTCAGCCTAACTACAGTGTTTTCAGCCCACTAGTTGGGCTTCAATCTTGCCCCAAACTAGTCCGAACTTGGGCCCAATTGGCCCCTACTTGGGTTATAGGATTAACACCTAATCCTAACCCTAATTAACATGCTAACTACGAATTTAAAGACATTTTCTAAGCTATTACAAAGTCCGTAAGTCAAGACTTCTTCCGGCGAGCTTCCGGCGAACTTCCGACGGTCTTCCGATAAACTCTCGGAAACCATTCTGCGGACTCCCGGCAAGCTCCTAGACTTCACGATTTGATCTTGGCGAGTTCCAACGAGCTTCTTTGGTAAGCTCCGATCTTTCTCGGTGAGCTCCACGAACTTCCAACGAACCTTCCGGCGAGCTTCCGAAAAACCCTTCGGCAAGCTCCTTACTCATTCTCGGCTAGTTCCGACAGCATTCCCGACGAACCTTCGGACTTCTGTCGAACTCTCGAACTCCCAACGAATCCTTCGCGCTTGACTCCAGCACTTTTTTTTGCTTTATGTCTTCATCGTTATCATAGTTAATCCTGCACACACAATCCAAAACTCTACTCCGATCTAGACAATTGTTATAACGCGAATTGACATTCTGTTGCCCGACACGTCATTGGTTGGCGCTTCGTCCGATTCTTCGGTGCATCGTCCTCTCTTGTGGCTTGTTGCCCAATCGGCGGTTGACCTCCGTAACCCCGATATCCTTGGCGCAATTCTGCTCTTGGCCCGATGTCCGACGTCCGAAGCCTTCTGTCATCCAATATCCTAACGTGATCTCCTCCGGCGCAACGTCAATTCCTCCTGCGTTAACTGTCTAATCCTGATCGAGTAGACCTGCATCACTCAAAATGCAGTTAAACATCTAAACACAATCAATTAGTTTCATCATCTAAATCCGAGATTCAACAATCTCCCCCTTTTTTATGAGGACAACTAATTGATGACTAACGGAGTTAACCTAAACTCCCCGGAGTTTAACCAAACTCCCCCTATCAATATGCCATTGATAGAGCACTTGGATTATCCCAAATCGAAGTAACATTCATCACATGTTATGAAAAAATATTTAAGCCATCATGCAAATATATAAAATATTCAATTCAATGCATGAAGTCATCAATATACTTCTCCCCCTATGTCATCAACAAAAAGGAGAAGTTGCTCTAGCTATTTTAAAAGATATGCAAGTTTTTGTAACATGAAGCTAGATTTTCATCACAACATATAAGCACAAAAGCATAACAAGATTCTTAAGTTTAATCATGACAATTCAACACTTTCTTCTTGTGCAAGATTGCACTTTGCTTTTCTTTACATGTTCTAACTAGCAAAGCTTTCTCCCCTTTATTTTTGTCGAAAAGAATGGAAGAGTACAAGCTAGCCAACATTTGCCTTGAGCTAGCAATCTTTCTCCCCCTATGTCATTGCCGAAAAGAAGATAAGGAACCAATGATTTAGACTTTTGCATAAATTATGAATTTACATCAATCAATATTTCAATCATCACATGATACATACAAGACAAAAATGCAAAGAATTCATGTCATGAAAGACATCAACATGATATGATAATAGTCTCAAAAATTTCAATTTGCGATACATGTGATACATTGCAATACTAAAAAACTTTAATACGATGCTTTTAAGGATATCAACCTATTTTTGATACAAAGCATAGCAAGAGCAATTATATTGCAAGTTTCAAGCAAGCAAATTTTTGCTTCCTTTGCAATGTTTGAGCTAGCAATTTTGCTTCCATTGCAAAGCGCAAGTTAGCATGTTTTGCATCTTGAGATAGACAAGATTGCATTTTTGGTATGCAAATTTATAGTATACAAGCTATCAACTTTTGCACATAAAAAGTTAGCAAAATTTTACATTTTTTGAGATGTGCAAGATGGACTATTTTGCCTCTTTTTGAAATGTGTAACTTGGCAACCATTGCTTCTCCTGAGATTTGCAAGATAGGACTTCTCGCTTCCTTTTTGAGATTAGCAAGCTAGCAAGTTTGCCTCTTTTCGAATTGTGCAAGCTAGCAAATTTACTATCTAGCAAATTTTGCTCCCCTTTTTTATTGTCAAATAGAAGGGAATAACAATACAATCATGTAATTCATTTCTCTTTACTATAATCTTCAAATCATGATAAGGGTAAATAATAAGGATGAAAAATGAATGTCAAAAGACATATATCATTTTTGACAAATTTCTTCTTTTGTAGATAGAAAGCATGATAGGAAACAATCTTAATTCACAAAGAAAACTCATGTTATAAATTATCAAGATGTCATGTGGCATATCATGGTTTACAAAAAATAAGTTTCTTGCTAGTTAATAGCAAAAAGAATCATAGGAGAACAAAATCTTAATTCATGCATATAAAATCTTATGATTCACATAGAACATCTCATCTTTTATAAAACGAGAGAATCATGATGAAGAATCTTGATTTACAAAAAGTTTAAAAATATAATTGTCAATATCATGAATACTAAAAGACCATGAAATATTTTGACAAATCTCCTTTTAAATAGAAAATAATCTTGATTCATTCAATAGAAAATTACGAGAAATCAAGATCATGATTTCAATAAAACCCATTAAATTCATATCGTCTAAATCATCAAAATCTCAACATTTCTTTCAAGAGATTCAAAATGGCATAAATAATTTTATTGGTCTCTTAGGTATAAATCAATAAGATAGAGAAAAAGAAAATTTTCAATAAAAAATCTTTCCTCCTTTTGTTCCAACTTATTGATTGATTCCATGCATGCATGTCCTTTTCTTTCAAATCCATGCATCATCGTTTTAAAACAAAAAAATCAAAAATCATCAAGATAAAAAAAAGTGCAACACATAATTCCAAAAAAAATATTGATTTCAACTCATTACTTCAAGTTAAACATGATTTCATTTAATCAAAATTGAATAACTTCAAGACCAATAAATCATCATGTATAATAATTATCAAGTATGATACCATGATAACATCCTTTTAATATCTTGATATTCATCATCAAGTATGATTTCAAAAAAAATATGTTTAAGAGAAATCATGATACACTCATTTATTTTTAAAATATTCATCATGTTTATTTTCATGAGATTCACAAGATTGGTAAACTAAATTCATTAATCTCAATAGGATATAAAATTTATTTCCATTTCATATAATTGATTTCATGTGAGGGTGTTCAAATTTTTTTGTGAAAACATGTATCATCATTTAAAATCAAAACAAAAGTTTCGTTATAAAACCGTCAAGACCAAACACATCAAAAATAAAACATCATGATATCACATCTATCATCAAAATACACATGCATGAATTAATCCTAAGCATTATATATAACTATCATCCATAATGTTGCATACATTATTCAACATTTCAAAACATAACATGTATGAAAACTTAGCAATATACTTTTCATGATCAAATTTTTAATTTTTTCAAAGATGCTAAAAAGAAAAACATGATATAATTTTTTGAAAAACAATTTTTTTTTTATTTCCTATTCCTACTATCTAAATTAAGAACTCATTAAAAACTTCAAGTAATTTCAAAATAATTCAAGAGAGTTGAGTTACTTACCTTGTAGTTTAAGCTCGTCAAAGCCCTCGTCGCTTCACCTTTGGAAGTTCTTGATTCATCCTTGGTTGCCTTCCTCTTCTTTGGCCTCTTCCTCCGTTCAAGTTCATTATTTGTTTTAGATTTTTGTTTAATGAACTTATTAAGAGTTAATGTTCGAAGTTCAAGTTCATCAATGTCCTCATCACTTGAGTCATCGCTCAAGTGGTATTCATTTGTCCGGAGTTCCAAATCCTTCCTATTCTTTGGAAGGTGGTTCAAGTGTTCATTGTGTTCATCATGTGCATTACGCACCATTTCATATGTCATCAATGAGCCGATAAGTTCTTCAATTGGAAAAATATTTAAATCTTTTGTTTCTTGTATTACCGTTACTTTTGATTCCCAAGCTTTAGAAAGTGATCGTAAAACTTTACTAACAAGTTCAAAATTTGAGAAACATTTGCCAAGAGCTTGTAAACCATTGACGACATCCATAAAACGGGTGTACATGTCAACAATGGTTTCGCTTGGCTTCATTTGAAAAAGCTCGAAATCATGCATTAAAATATTAACTTTCAAGTCTTTGACTCTACTAGTTCCCTCGTGTGTGATTTCAAGTGTTCGCCAAATATCAAAAGACGTTTCGCACGTAGAAATCCGATTGAACTCATTCTTGTCTAAAGCGGAAAATAAGGCATTCATAGCCTTTGCGTTTAAAGAAAAATACTTCTTCTCCAAATCCAACCATTCGTTCATCGGTTTAGAGGAAAGTTGAAAACCATTTTCAACAATATTCCATAAGTTCAAATTCATAGAAATCAAGAAAACTCTCATTCGAGTTTTCCAATAAGTGTAGTCCAATCCGTTAAACAACGGTGGACGAAAAACCGATAAGCCCTCTTGAAAGCCATGAAGAGCCATTTCTCTCGGGTGTAAATCTGAAATGAGAAATACCGGACTCTGATACCAATTGTTAGGATCGGAGCGGCACTAAGAGGGGGGGGTGAATTAGTGCAGCGGATTAAAACTTCGGTTTTAGAAAATCTTTCGTACGATAAAAATAATGTTTTGTATGAAATCGTCTTAATTGCGTTGAAAGCGTACGTAATAAGATGAGGGCAGTGAACTTAGCAAAGTAAAGGTTTGCAGAAAGATAAATGCAGTAATGAAATGCAAACCAGAGATCACGCCGATTTTAGAGTGGTTTGGTCAAATGACCTACTCCACTTGCGAGGCCCCTCTTCGATGAGGCTCCCACCTTCCACTAGCAACTCTCTTGAAATGGAAGGGCAAATACCCCTCTTACAACCTATTACAAGCAGTTCAACCTCTTACAAATTTTCAATAAGAAAGAAGGAGAACTCTCTAGCAAATTGAAAACAAGACTTGCCAAGACTTTCTAAGACTTTTCTCTCAATCAAAATGCTTCTCAAAAGTTGTTATCTCAGCTGAGATTTGAGAGGTATTTATAGGCCTCAAGAGGATTCAAATTTGGGCTCCAAATTTGAATTCTCGTGGAGTTCCTGATGCTGGCGATGCCACCGCCTGCTACTGTCAGACATTGACAGTGCTGGACGGTGCCACCGCCCAGCCCAAGCGGTGCTACCGCCCAACTCTCGGGCACTGGGCGGTGCCACCGCCCAGCCCAGGCGATGATACCGCCTACAATGTTTTCAGCCCAACTACAGTGTTTTCAGCCCACTAGTTGGGCTTCAATCTTGCCCCAAACTAGTCCGAACTTGGGCCCAATTGGCCCCTACTTGGGTTATAGGATTAACACCTAATCCTAACCCTAATTAACATGCTAACTATGAATTTAAAGACATTTTCTAAGCTATTACAAAGTTCGTAAGTCAAGACTTCTTCCGGCGAACTTCCAACGGTCTTCTGTCGAACTCTTGAACTCCCAACGAATCCTTCGCGCTTGACTCCAACACTTTGTTTCGCTTTATGTCTTCATCGTTATCGTAGTTAATCCTGCACACACAATCCAAAACTCTACTCCGATCTAGACAATTGTTACAACGCGAATTGACATTCTGTTGCCCGGCACGTCATTGGTTGGCGCTTCGTCCGATTCTTCGGTGCATCGTCCTCTCTTGCGGCTTGTTACCCAATCGGCGGTTGACCTCCGCAACCCCGATATCCTTGGCGCAATTCCACTCTTGGCCCGATGTCCGACGTCCGAAGCCTTCTGTCATCCAATATCCTAACGTGATCTCCTCCGGCGCAACGTCAATTCCTCCTGCGTTAACTGTCTAATCCTGATCGAGTAGACCTGCATCACCCAAAATGCAGTTAAACATCTAAACACAATCAATTAGTTTCATCATCAAAATCTGAGATTCAACATGTATTACTATGGATTTTGTTTCAGGACTACCCAGAACCTCTAAAAAGCAATATGCTATTTGGGTTATCATTGATAGGTTAACAAAATCTGCACATTTCCTACCGATTAATATGACTTATTCGCTTGATAGACTTGCAGATTTATGTGTCAATGAAATAATAAGACTTCATGGTATTCGAAAGGAGATTATCTCTGATAGAGACTCCAGATTTCTCTCTAGATTCTGGAGAAGATTACAGGAATCTATGGGCACTAAAGTAAAGTTTAGTACTGCATATCATCCTCAGACTGATGGTCAGTCAGAAAGAACGATTCAAACACTTGAGGATTTACTTAGAGCCTATGTTATGGATTGGAAAGGTGAATGAGATAAAGATATTTCACTTATTGAGTTCACTTATAATAATAGTTATCATTCAAGTATTCAGATGGCTCCTTATGAAGCTTTATATGGGCAAAAGTGCATAACACCTATATGTTAGGAGGAAGTTGGTGACAGAAAGTTGTTAGCACCGGACAAAATACAAGAAACTACCGAGAAAATTCAAGTTATAAGGAAAAGGTTAAAAACTGCTCATAGTCGTCAAAAGAGTTATGCTGACAATAGAAGACGAGATATTGAGTTTGAAATCGGAGATTTTGTATTCTTAAAGGTCTCCCCTTCCAAAGGCATTATAAGGTTTGGGAAGAAAGGAAAGTTAAGCCTAAGATTTATTGAACCTTTTGAGGTTCTTGAGAGGGTTGGTTCTATCGCTTACAGGATTGCCTTGCCACCAGCATTGTGCCATATCCATGATATATTTCATGTTTCGATGATTAGGAAGTATATACCTGATCCTTCTCATATCATTGAGTATGAGCAGATGGAGATCAATAAAGATTTATCTTATGTGGAAGAGCCCACTCAAATTGTTGATAAAAAGGAAAAGATCCTAAGGAATCGGGTCATCACTCTAGTGCAAGTAATTTGGAGTCATCATTCTGGAGAGGAAACAACCTGGGAGCTAGAGGAGGAAATGAAAAAGGTTTATCCCCATCTTTTCATCGATAGAGGTATGATAAATTTAGAGGACTAAATTTTTCTTTTAAGGGGGGGAGAGTATAACATCCCTCATTTCTGAATTTTCGTATAAGTTTCTAGTTGTAATGTAAGTATCTGTTTTAAATTTCATAAAATAACAAAAATATGAATCTGAGAACTTATTCATAAGATCTGGGGGATTTGTTCAAAAAGAAAAAAAAAATCTGAGGACCTATATGTAAACCCTGAGGACCTAATTGTAAATATAATAATACAAGGACTAAACTGCAAAATGCATAAAAATACAAATCCCACCGTTTAAGCCTCTCTGCCTTCGTTTAAGAAACCAGAGAAGGTAGCTACGTGGATGAACAGAGAAAGAAAGAAAGAAGAAGAGGGAAAAAAAAGGGGGGAAGAAGAAGAAGAAAAAAAAAAAAAATGGGGCTTTGAGGTTTCTTACTCAAATCTTCTCAATTGGGGTCAAAATTCTCAAAAGCAAGTGTTCTAACCCTATCCTACAGAAGTATTAGTCTATGTTCCTATATTGATTCTAAAAGATTTATTCTTAGAACCTGACATTTCTCTCTTTGGACATAAAACTAATGATTTGAAATTTTTTTGGTAAATTGACCCCTATACACTTTTTCAGTTATAATTTTTAGCACCAAATGTGGATTCAGGTAAGACCTAGCTCGTTTGAAATTATACTCTTATATCTTTCTTTTGACACTGATTTTGTAGATTTTGGACACCGAATACTTACCCAAACGTCTGTTTCAAATGAGCCTATAGATGCTGCAGAACAAGGATCAAAATTTCTGACCTTTCGATACTAAAATATCTATAAGTCCCTATTGGAAATTCTGATTTATACCAAACTAACTTCGTTAAAAACTAGACTTTTAGACCTTTCTTTTGACATATAGATTGAAAATTTTGGAATTCAAATGCCTACCCTATTATCTGTTGAATCTGACCCTATGAATTCTGCAAAACAGTGATTTTGTTTTTGACCTTGTGTTACCAAATCAAAGGTAACTCCTTGTTGGAAACCATGATTCGTACGAAACTTATTTCAACAGAAAATAGATTGATATATCTTTCGACAATAGCCTTTTGTGGGTATTGGAGCATAATTGATAATCTGAAGTATTTATCCAATGAGCCTCTCGATTCTGTCAGAAAACGAGCTTTGATCGATTTCGCATCTTCTATTTTCGTTCGTTTGGAAATAGATTTTGTTCAGTTCCCTTCACTCAATTGTGGCTTATATTAATGTTTGAATTCTCATTTGCTCTTGTCTATAAATCATTACCATTCCTGAACATATTATGTAATGTTTATGCTATATCACATTGACTTATATAGGCACATGTATAACCCATTGTTCCGCATTTGCTTTCGATGTGTGCCTATTCTAATTTCATTCCTTTGGATATCGAATTCATCTAACCTTTTCATTTGAATTGAGTTGTATGTGATTGCTTGGATTCCATGTGTGCCCTTACTTTCATTTCCTTTCAAATCTGAATATAATTGTGAAAGATTATTGCTTACTTCGTATTGACTCGTAAAGGCACATGTACGTTTGTTGTTCCGCATGTGCTTCTGATATGTGCTATTCATTGTTTATACTATCCTTTTGTACTCTGGTCTTTGTGGGATATTGTGAACCTTCGCCAGAAATGGTGAAGGGAGTTATGCATAGAGCCTAAGATGCTCTGCCGGCCCCTATGACTTCACTCAGACGTGGGTGGATGGAGCTCCCAAACGTGGGAGACTTATGTTTGGTGGTCATTCAGAAATGGATGTACCATATTATGTTATGGTCCCACTTCACCTTCTGTATGATATGGTATCCAGAGCTTTGGTTATGTGTTTCTATACGTGCTTTGGATACGAATGATATGAAAGTAACGTCGAATTCGATGTTTGAGCTTATGTTTCGTATTCGTTATTGATATGCTCCGAAATGGTCTATATGCCATTGATATGTTCCAAAATGTCCCTTTTGTCATTGATATACTTCGAAACATTTCATATGCCATTGATAAGCTCCGAAATGTTTCATTCGTTATTGATATACTCCAAAATATTTCCTATGCCATTGATATACTTCAAAATGCTTCACATACCATTGATATATTCCGAAATGTTTCATTTGTCATTGATATGCTCCGAAACATTTCATATGCCTTTGATATGCTCCGAAATATTTCATTTGCTATTGTTATGCTCCTAATGTTTCATTTGTCAATGATATGCTCCGGAACATTTCATACGCTATTGGTATGCTCCAATTACTCTATGCTTCATTTGTTTTGGAACCAAATATGTTTCGATTGAAATAACACATATGATTTGTATCTAATGATATGTTACCTTAAAAATTCTTGTATTCTGTCTTGTATTATGATAACTTACTTGTTTGAAACCGTTCCTTCTATTCTGAATATGCTTTGTCACTTGCTAAGCTGTTTTTAGCTCACTCCGTTGTTATATAAAATCTTTCTGGTCAGCTTGTCACTCTTTGAGATGTTTGAATTGGGCTGAGGCAGTGAAGAGCTATTCAGAATTATGGGCAAGTCTTATTGGTTTTTATGTTATTGTTGTATAAGTATATTTTGTATGTAATGAAATGTTGTCGATGAATCGAAATGGATATACCTTGTAAAAGTGTTAGGCGGTCTCTCTTATTTAGAATTTCGAAATGTCTAGTCAAGTTTACGATGATATGAACTTGTAGTAAATGGTTGGAGTTCTGATTGTATAAATTACTTAGCTTATGGATTTATAAATGTTGTTCATGTTTGATAATTTGGCTTGGGTTGCCATAAATGTGAATTATCAAGTGATGTGATATATGATTATAAACTGCACAGGTTTTAAAGATGTGAATTTGATATAATGTTTTTCAGTGTCCTCAAATGTGTGTTTGGATCCTGGATGGATTTGTGATAAAAATTTTAATATCGATATATTTTTTGAGGGGCATGACAGAGGTGGTATCAGAGCCGACCTAGCATTTGGGTAGGGTGAGAGGGCTCGAGTAGGAAAGGGCTATCCGTGGATGGAGTCAGAGAACTCATCACGGCGTGGAGCCACCACTGAGTTAATCCTCACATGCACTATGCTAGGGTTCGATCTGGGATATGTTGGACCTTGACGATGATGTCAAGCTAATTGAGTTGGGGATAATGTAACATCTCATTAGTCCCACATCAGAAGTGGGCAATGTGTATAATTAGCTTATAAGGGTCTGATGAGTGTATTACATTAACTCCCGCTTAAGCATTTTGGTCCGTGGTTGATGGACCAAAATGGAGTTATTGGCCAGTTGGCTCATCAGACTCGGGTCGTGACATTTGGTATCAGAGCCGACCTAGCATTTGGGCAGGGTGAGAGGGCTCGAGTAGGAAAGGCCTACCTCATCACGGCGTGGAGCCACCATTAAGTTAATCCTCACATGCACTATGCATTAGCTTATAAGGGCTTGATGAGTGTACTATGTTAACTCTCGCTTAAGCATTTTGGTCCGTGGTTGAAGGACCAAAATGGAGTTATTGGCTAGTTAGCTCATCAGACCCGGGTCGTGACAATACCCATCAGAACTCCTTCTAACTCAGTGAATTATTATCTCTGTAATAATTCACTTTAATCATCGACTACGGACGTACTAGGCCACTACGCCGTAGTCCCCAGACAATATAGGGGAATCCAATCCATTGGACCTGTCTATCCTCAGTTACCGTGTACCTATAGTCCCTCATCCATCTAATATCCTAGAGACCGTATATCGAGCATGGTGCTGTCAGACCCATACGGTTTCTACTCGAGTCTCGCTCTAATCAGATTCTGAGCAAGAACACATGGAATATTTCTCTCGTGTCCCTACATGAGCAACTATGAGACCAACTGCATCCATCATATGGACGGGTATACAGCACACCAGTCTGTCCGGTTATCATGATGTCCTTCTCGAGTAACCTATGACCGGGATTATTTAGGATATATGTTTAAAGGTGAATTGATCTCATTATCGTGATCTCATCACGATCTGATTCCCATTGCACAAATCCATGGATATCACAATATATATATGCATTTATACAATAGTTATAAAGTGATATATGCCAAAAATATAATAAGCAAAAAGATTCTGTATTAAGTCACACGTGCCATCACTCATGTGATTGGCTTGCTAGGCACCTATGACTAGCAATCTTCCACTTGACCTAAAGCCAATCACCTATGTGTTTGAACCCCATCATACCCCTGTGACGCTCAAAGACAATCTGAGACAACGGCTTTGTTAGTGGATCTGCAATGTTATCTTCGGATGGAACTCTTTCCACTGCTACATCTCCTCGGGTTACGATCTCTCTGATAAGTTGGAACCTCCTTAGAACACTTTTGATGAGACCCGGGTTCCCTTATTTGAGTAATCACCCCGTTGTTGTCGCAATATAGGGAGATCGGCTCCTCTACCCGGCACGACTCCCAAATCTGTAATGAACTTCTTCAACCAGACTCCCTCCTTTGCTGCATCTGATGCAGCAATATACTCCGCCTCTGTGGTCGAGTCAGCAGTGGTATCTTGCTTGGAACTCTTCCAGCACACTGCTCCTCCATTCAAGTTGTACACATACCCTGAATTCGACTTGCTATCATCGACATCAGACTGAAAACTTGAGTCAATGTAGCCTTTAACCTTAAGGCTATTACCTCCATATACTAGAAAAAAATCCTTAGTCCTTCTCAAGTACTTAAAGATACACTTTACTGCTTTCCAATACTCCAAGACTGGATCTGCCTGATACCTGCTCGTGACACTCAGAGCATGCGTTATATCAGGCCTAGTACATAGCATGGCATACATGATAGACCCTATTGCTGAGGCATAAGGTATCATATTCATGTTCGCCCTTTCTTCTAAAGTGATATCCCATGTCTCATCAGTATAAGACCTCTCTTGAAATTTTCCATGCCAAACCTTTTGACAATAGTTTCTATGTACCTGGACTAGGACAAGCCAAGCATCCTCTTAGATCTATCTTTATATATTCTAATCCCCAAGATATAGGATGCTTCCCCTAAGTCCTTCATGGAGAAGTGTCTAGATAACCAAGCCTTTACTATGGATAGCATTCCTACGTCATTCCCAATGATCAGGATGTCATCCACATATAACACCAAAAAGGTGATAGCACTCCCACTTACCTTCCTGTACACACAAGACTAATCTTCGTTCTTAACGAAGTCATAAGATCTGATTGCCTCATCAAATCTTATGTTCTAACTTCGGGAAGCTTGCTTTAGTCCATAAATGGATCTAAGCAACCTACACACCTTATCTGGGCAGTTCTTGGACATGAATCTCTCAGGTTGCATCATATACACCTCCTCGAGGTTCCCATTGAGGAATACGGTTTTCACATCCATCTGCCAGATCTCATAATCATAGTGTGCTGCAAAAGCCAATAGAATTCTGTTGGATTTTAGCATTGCTACGGGTGAAAATGTTTCGTCATAGTCAACACCTTGCCTTTGACGATACCCCTTAGCCACTAGCCTTGCTTTATAGGTCTCTACCTTTCCATCTACTCCGATCTTTTTCTTAAAGATCCACTTACAACCGATGGGTATAATACCTTCGAGCGCATCAACTAGGTTCCAAACCTTATTAGAGTACATAGAATCCATCTCAGAATTCATGGCTTCTTGCCACTTCCCGGAGTCTATACTCATAATAGCCTCCTCGTAGGTCTGAGGATCAATATCCTCAACATCCTCTCCTCTAATATGTCCCACATATCTCTCAGGAGGATGGGATACTCTATCATACCTGCGTAAAGTTGAAACTTGTGTATTAAGTACCTGAACAGACTCGGGCTGTAGAGTGGTGCTTGAGCTTGGTTCTCCAACCTCGCTCAACTCTATCATTCTCCCACTGTCTCTGCCAAGAATGTGTTCCTTCTCAAGGAACACTTCTCTCTTAGCTACAAAGACCTTTTGGTCTTCGAGATGATAGAAATAATACCCACAAGTTTCCTTGGGGTATCCCATAAATTTGCATCGCTCTGTCCTTGATTCTAACTCATCGGGGTTGTGTCTTTTAACATGGGCAGGGTAGCCCCAAATCTTAACAATCTTAAGATCAGGCTTCTTCCCTTTCCATATCTCATATGGTGTAGACACTACCGACTTAGTTGGAACTCTGTTCAGAAGGTAAGCTGCAGTTTCTAGGGCATATCCCCAGAATGAGATGGGTAGGTCAGCGAAACTCATCATGGACCATACCATATCTAATAACGTACAATTTCTCCTTTTAAAGACACCATTGAGCTGAGGTATATAAGGAGGTGTCCATTGGGATAATATCCCATGGTCCTTGAGAAACTGAGTAAACTCTGTACTTAAGTACTCACCTCCTCAATCTGATCGAAGAGTTTTGATACTCTTTCCAGTCTAGTTCTCCACCTCATTCTTATACTCTCTGAATTTCTCAAAGGCCTCGGACTTGTACTTCATTAAGTACACATAACCATACCTTGTGAAATCATCAGTAAATGTAAGGAAGTAGGAGTAACCTCCAATGGCATGAGTTGACATGGGTCCACATACATCACTATGTATAAGTTCCAACAACTCAGTGGCTCTCTCTCCAGTTCCACTAAATGGAGAGTTGGTCAGTTTTCCACGAATGCAAGGCTCACAAGTTGCATATGACACATAATCGAATGGATCTAGATATCCATCATTTAGTAACTTTTGAATCCTTCTTTCATGGATGTGACCTAGCCTACAATACCACAGGTATGCACTGTTCAACTCATCTCGTTTCCTTTTGGACACATTTATATTCATGATATGTGGAGTAGTGTCTAACATAAATAAACCATTATGCAATGTTCCTTTCGTGATGATCTTATCATATAATAATATCGAACAACCATTGTTCTCAAAAATAAATTTATATCTACTAACTATTAAACATGAAATGGAGATAATATTTTTGATAATAGAAGGAACAAAATAACATGCATCTAATGCAATAAAAGCTCCACTAGGCAGATGTAGGGCAACCTCGCCAACAGCTACTATAGTAACATTTGCTCCATTACCCATCTTGAGGTCCATCTCGCCTCTCTCTAGTCTCCTAGGCTTTGCCAGAACCTGCAACGAATTGCATATATGATAAGCACTACCGGTATCCAATACCCATGTGTTATCATAAGAGTCTGACAAATGGAGACTGATCTTGAATGTACCTGAAGCTTCATCAAGCTTTTGTTTCGTCCTTTCTGCAAGGTACTCTTTGCAGTTTCTCTTCCAATGCCCATCTTTACTACAGTGGAAGCACTGGCCTTTGTCCTTTGCTGGGTCTTTCTTAGCAACCTTTGCTTTACCTGGTTTGCCCTTGCCCTTTGCCTTCTTAAGGGACCTTTCTGCTTTCCTTTTCTTTTTGGTCTCACCAGTGTAGAGAACTGGCTTCTCTTTCTTAATAGTACTCTCTACCTCCCTCAACATATTGAGGAGCTCGGGGAGAGTCACCTCAAGCTTGTTCATATTAAAATTTATTATGAACTGTGAAAAGGAATTTGGTAGGGACTGAAGCACAATGTCCACACACAAGTTATCCTTAGGACCATTCCTAGACCTATGAGTTTCTCTATCCACTCAATCATCTTTAGGACATTGTTCTAAACCGGTGTCCCCTCAGTCATCCTAGCGCAGAGGAGGCTCTTGGATATCTCATATCGCTGAGTCCTTCCCTGTTCCTCAAACAATTTACGGACATGTAGGAGAATGGATCTGGCATCCATCTTTTCATGTTGTCTCTGTAACTCAGGAGTCATAGAGCCTAACATATAGCATTGAGCAAGAGTGGAGTCATCAATGTACTTCACGTAGCGAGCGATCTTATCCTCGTTTGCCCCTTCTTCGGGCATAGGCATCACTGTATCAAGGACGTACATGATTTTCTCCGCTGTGAGAACAATTCTCAAGTTACGGAGCCAATCCGTATAATTTAGACTAGTGAGGCGATTGACATCAAGTATGCCACGTAAGGGATTTGAAAGCGACATTTTCTGGAAATAAAGATGTAGTAGAAATGAATAACATGCAGATTTTGCAAGAAATAAACTATCAAGATATGGACTTCTATCTTAATATGCTCACACTATTTTACTAATGAGTCACGCGACACCCTCAGCACGTGAAACGGAAGTCTCCGGCAGACTTCTAGTGGGGATCAGGATCCAATCAGCGTCTTATTGTAATCTCGAGAGACTCGACCAATCACACTAAGCCTAAAAGGTAGGCAACTCTTGCCGATCACAACTCCTTGTGATTCCTGTCCTGTTCGGCCTCCGAATCACCATGGCCTCGAGGGACTCGACCAACCATGATGCTCGGTTAAGTCAACACCTTCGTTACAAGATGAGTCTGATTTGATGATATACCCTTGAGGGACTCGACCAAGCATACCATGCCCTCAAGTCACTGGTGACATCTCTATGTCGTAAGCAAGATAGCGAATCGCGATATAGGTGAGTCTCGAGGGACTCGACCAACTCAACCTACACCGGGAATCGGTTCCTACTTATAACGATGGAAGGCCACGTGGGTCAATCTAATTGCCTCACGTTTACCGACTTAATATTATCGAGAGATTATTCTATGATTTGGTCTCCTAATATGACATGTCACACATATACATATTTAATATATATCTACATCGCATGTAAATATATATACATATTTAGTATGTGTATAAGCAATCACATCAGATGTTCATGGACCCCAACCTAATATGATTAGGCCCGAGCCAGTAGGCCTAATCACTCACATCAAGATCTATGTGTACAACGGTGCATCTCCATGCCCTGTGATCATCCATCTCGTCCTCGTCGGTTCCGTCGACATTTTGATGCATCGCGATCGTCCATCTCGTGGGTCCCACTATCGCATCCACGCTCCCGCTGCGCCTCCTCATGTGATTACAACTTAATCATAGGCACGCAGGCCCGACAATAAACAAGAAATATAATTGAGGCTCGCAGACCTCAATAATAATAATCAAAAGTTCACACATCACACGGTCCATGATCATCCATCCACGCATCATACATCAAATGTATAAATAATCATCATCATGTAGGACTACTAGATAATAATAAAAATAATAATCAACTAAACCTTTTAATTAATTAATATTTTTATGAAATTAGGGACATGTAGCGAATTTCTCAATTCCTAAGGATATTTTCATAATTTAGATAAAAGATAAAAACTGGAATTTCTCAAATTCGCAGGGGCAAAACTATCCTTTTGCCCAAAACCCTAATTCCTGCTTACTATTGCTGCCGCCGCCACCCTGCTGGCGGCGCTGCCGTTGCCGGTGGGCGCCCCCCCGCGGGCGGTTCTGCTGGTGGGGCAACGCCCGTAGGCGGTGCTATCCCGCCGGGCGGCCACCCCTGTGGCGCCTCACCCCGTAGGCTGCCAGCCCCGCCGGACGTAAGCCTGCTGCAAGCAGGCCACCGGCCGGCTACTGCAGACGCATCCCCTATGCTGCCCGCCTTCGGCTGCACTGTACGCACGCAGATTGAGGGCAGCAACTGTTGCTGCCCTTCCTAGTTTTTGCGTCAACGATTTTGACGTCAAAATTCTTACTAAACACAACAAACGCAGTTCAAAACCAATCATTCGCACGAACAACCTGGCTCTAATACCACTGTTGGGAAATCTTGGGGGCAACATCACATGCGCAGCGGAAGAACAAGAAAACAAAATCCCCGATTCCCAAAAAGATGTTCGCCGTCGTGCGAAGATTGGTGCACAAAATCCGCGAAACTTAAAACTGCGTATAGAGTAGATTGTGTTACCTAGGGAGATCGTATATCCCTGTTTCCTTGCAGATCCTTAGGAGAGGGTGAAGGAGGTCAAGCGTCCTCCTCTCTAGTGGTGATCCACACAGCAGGGTTGTGACGACGCTCCTCAAAACTCCAGGCCTGCTCTGAGGTGGAGAGGGAGAGGAGAATAGGAAAGGCAAGCAAAGGCTCTAGCCCATGAGGCTCTGAATCCCTCCTATTTATAGAGGTCCCCTGTTAAACCCTAATGGGTCCTCCCCTAGTGGGTATTGGATCTACATCCAATAAGACAAGAGCTCCGTCGGATATCTCATATCCGAACCTCTACTCATCGCAATGCCTACCATATGTGTGTGACCCTCTAGGCCCAATATCGAGCTGGCCGTGAGTCATACCCATCAAACATAGTCTTGGAGACTATGCCATGACGGTTCCACCTGTTGGGTCACTGTTTGGGCCTTTCACTTACCCCAACACAGCCTAATTGGCCCCTAATTGAGTTGGCCCAATTTCAACCCAATTATGTACTAACTATGAATTTCAACCCAACGTGATCTTGGTCTTGACTCCGGCGCAACACCTGCTGCATATCTTACTTCCATCGTAGTTAATCCTGCATATGTAAAACAAACTTCGATTTAGATAATTAATACTAAGCATTAATCAAGTTGTCCGGTATGTCCTTGGTCCCTCGACGCTTTGTCTGATTCTTTGGTGCATCATTCTCTCCTGCGGCCTATTGCCCAATCGGCTAGTTGACTATGCAACTCTGATATCCTTGGCGCAATACCCGCTCTTCTTGGGCCGATGCCCGAATCTATGGCCCGACGTCCAATCTTCTGACATGTTCCTCTGGCCCAACATGATTTTTCTTGCTTTAATTGTCTCATCCTGATCAAAACATCCTACGTCACTTAAAACGTAGATTAAAACATAAACATAATTATCAATTGGTTTCATCATCAAAATACGAGATTCAATAATCTTCCCCTTTTTGATGATGATAACCAATTGATGACGAAGTTAAACTTAACTCCCGCAGTTTAAACAAACTCCCCCTATCAATATGTCGTATTGATAGAAACTCTTGGATTCAAAAATCCAAGCAACATTTCATGATAAAATCATGACATATAATCAACATACTTTGATGAGATAAATATTTCATGAACATAAGGAATTACATAAAAATCATATCGTGAAAAGATAAAATCATGTGAATACTAAAAGATATTATTCATTTTGACACATCTCCTCATAAAAAAAATGAAAGGAATTCTTAGGTGATCATGATATAGATAAAATTCATTCAATCTTGTAGGAGAATAAGATATTAATTCAAGCATATAAAATTTCTCAATTCATTATGAATCATAAAAAAAAATTATGGTTCCAAAAAATCATGATTCATTTAGGAGTTCGCCAAGACGATCGTCGTAAGTCCAAGAGTTCGCCGGAAGTTCACTGGAAGTTCGCTGGAAGAAGCTCGCCAGCCCTGGCGGTGCCACCGCCCAGAAGCTCAGTCTCTGAGCAAAGTCAAGCAATGGTACCGCCCCTATCAAGCGATGGTACCGCTTGAGCTTGATCTCCGAGCGAAGTCAAGCGATGGTACAGCCCCTGTCAGGCGATAGTACCACCTGAGCTCAGTCTCCAAGCAGTGTCAGGCGATAGTATCGCCCAGTTCTGGTGGTGGTACCGCCAGGACCCCGAAAATCCAGGAGATGACACTTTTGAGCTCCAAATTCAAACTAGTTGGGGCTATATAAACCCCACCCTTTCCTGCATGAAAGGTAACTGAAAGTTTACATTTATTCTGAGAATTTGAGAGCTTAAAAGTGTTGTAAAAGGCTAGAAGTTCTTCTCCCTCTTTTCTTCTAAGTTTTGATCATTCAAGAGAGGAGTGAAAATATGTAAAGGTTGTCTCCTAAGCCCGTCAAAAGGAGTAAAGTTGTAAAAGGGTGGTTGGCCTTCACCTATTAAAGAAAGGCCTCTAGTGGACGTCGGTGACCTCATCGGAGGAGGAAGCCAAAAGTAGATGTAGGTCAAGATTTACCGAACCACTCTAAATCTTGGTTTGCATTTACATTATGCTCCTTATCTTAACTGCAAACTACCTCCATTGCTTTACGTCAACTATACTTCCATTTACTCTTAAGTTGAAGAACTTTCCAAAATGGTTTTCATCGAAAATAATTTTTTTAATCGACGAAAGTTTTCTGCTACACTAATTTGTCACGCCCCCACAAAATATATCGATAATATTTAAAATCTTCATCACAACTAACCCAGGATCCAAACACACATTTGAGGTCACTAAGAAAACATTCAGATCAAAATTTTCACTTCTATAATCTACCAATTCATAACCCTGTGCAATTCATATACATAGCACACATCACTCGATAATTCATACAATCTGAACTCAACTCATCAAAATAAAAACCACAGTGTAAATCCACAAGTGGGGAATTCTATGCAGTCACCATAATCATTGATTTACCATAAGTTCATATCATTACACGAATTTAATTTAACATTCCAAAACCCTATACATGAGGGATCCATTAACTTACACAAAATCCACAGGTTTAGATTCATAGTCACATTTCATTAGATGCAAGGTAGCTCATACACAACTACATATATGCTAACAAAAGTTCTGCCCAACGTCTTCTAAACTTTCCACTGCCTCAGCCCATTCTTAACATTTAAGCAAGCGATACGCTATCCTGAAAAATTTATCAACACACGGGGTGAGCATAAAGAGCTCAGCAAGTGACTAACATATCCATATCAAAATGGTACAATTTTCAAATAGATATAGTTTCAAAGCACAAAGCAGAATATACGATTTCGTAGACATAATATCATTAGGAGCAGAATCACAATTTGTCCTTTCAATCATGCATATTTGGTTCTTGACAGATGGAGCATAGAGTAATTTGGAGCATATCAGAAACAAAGGAAACATATCGGAGCTTATCAATGGCATACAAAATGTTTCAAAGCATATCAACGGCATATGAAACATTTCGAAGCAAAATCATCAGTGAATGAAGCCTTTCAGAACATATAGGTACACATATCGTACAAGAGCTCAAACGTCGTCCTTGACGTTGCAATCATATCAATCTTATCCAGAGTATGAACAGAAATAACTCACCAAAACTCTGGATGTCATATCAAACATATAGAGGGTGTAGTGGGATCTCAGTCAGAATGTGATTCATCCATTTCTGAATGACCACCTGACAAAAGTCTCCCACGTCTGGGAGCTCCATCCACCCACGTCTAGGTGAAGTCAAAGGGGGCCGGCAGAGCATCGCAGGCTCTAATCACATACCCACAAAGCGGGCAACAAGCGCATACCCTTTACCATTTCTGGCAAAGGTCCAGAATATCCCACATAACGGGACCCCACAAAGCGGGCAAATAGCGCATACCCTTTACCATTTCTGGCAAAGGTCCAGACAATCCCACACACCAGAGTACAAAAAGGGCAGTTTCAACAATAAGTAGCATATATCGGAAGCACACGCGGAACAACGAAGCTTACATGTGCCTTTTTAAAAACAAATGACGCAAGGATACAAATCTCTCACAAATGTAATCATTTTAGAAAGGAAAATGAAAGCAAGAGTGTACAGGGAATCCAATTATAGTTAGCTCAATTCAAATAAAAAGGTTAGACGAATTCAAGTATCCAAAGGAATAGAACAGAATAAGCGAAATCGACCAAAGCTCGATTTCGGACAGAATTCCAGTGGCACATCAAACATATATTTCAGAATAACAATTATGCTCCAATACCCATAATAAGACTATGGTCGAACCATATATCAATCTATATTCGGATGGAACAGATTTCATATGAAACAGGGCTCCCAACACAGAGTTACCTCAGATTTGGTAACACAAGGTCAAAATCACAATCACTGTTTTGCAGAATTTATAGGGTCGGACTCAACAGATAATAGGGTAGGAAATTGAATTCCAAAATTTCCAAACTGTATGTCCAAAGAAATATTTTCAAATCTAGTTTCAAATAAAATCAGTTTGGTTCAAATCAGAATTTTCAACAGGGAGTTATAGGTAATTTAGTATCGATAGGTCAGAAATCTTGAAGTCTGTTTTACAGCATCTATAGTCTCATTTGAAAAAAATGTTTGGGTAAGTATTCGGTGTCCAAATTCTACAAAGTCGGTGTCAAAAGAAAGACATCAGAGTCTAATTACAAACAAAAATAGTTCCTGCCTGAATTCACATTTTATGCTAAAACTTATAGCCGAAACAGTGTATAGGGGTCAGTATACCGAAAATATTTCAGAATCCATGGTTTTAAGTCCAAAGAGAGACATATCAGTTTCTAAATAGAAATCTTCCAATTTATTTTGAATCAACATAAAAACAGAGTCTAATACTCCTGTAGGATAGGGTTAGAACACTTGCCTTTGAGAATTTTGACCCCCAATGAAAAGATTAAAGCAAGAACCCCAAAAGCCCCAATTTTTGTTTCTCTTCTTCTTCTTCTTCTTCTTCTTCTTCTTTCTTTCTTTCTTTCCCTGATCACCCACGAGCTGCCTTCTCTGCTTCCTTAAGAACGAAGGCAGAGAAGCTTAAGCGGTGGGATTTGTCATTTGGTGCATTTTGCAGATTAGTCCTTGTTTTTATCATATTCACGATTAGGTCCTTAGGGTTTACATTTAGGTCCTCAGATTCTTTTTTTTTTTTTTTTTTTTTGAACAGATCTCCCAAATCTTAAAAATAAGTTACCACTAATCCATACTCTATCTCTTTTGTCAATTAAAATAGATGCTTACATTATCACCAAAATTATACGAACATTCGGAAATGAGGGGTGTTACACTCTCTCCCCCTTAAAAGAAAAATTTAGTCCTCTAAATTTATCGTACCTCTATTCGATGAAAAGACGAGGATACACCTTTTTCACTTCCTCTTCTAGCTCCCAAGTTGTCTCCGCTCCAGAATGATGTCTCCAAATTACTTGAACCAGTGGAATGACCCGATTCCTTAGGACTTTTTCTTTCTTATCAATAATCTGAATAGGCTCTTCCACATAGGATAAATCTTTATCGATCTCCACCAGCTCATACTTAATGATGTGAGAAGGGTCATATATATACTTTCTAATCATCGAGACATGAAATATATCATGGACATGGCTCAATGCTGGTGGTAAGGCAATCCTGTAAGCAACAGAACCAACCCTCTCAAGAACCTCAAAAGGTCCAATAAATCTTGGGCTTAATTTTCCTTTCTTCCCAAACCTTATAATGCCTTTGGAAGGGGAGACTTTTAAGAATACAAAATCTCCGATTTCAAACTCAATATCTCACCTTCTATTGTCTGCATAACTCTTTTGACGACTCTGAGCAGTTTTTAGCCTTTTTCTTATAACTTGAATTTTCTCGGTAGTTTCTTGTACCTTGTCCGGTGCTAACAGCTTTCTGTCACCAACTTCCTCCCAACATATAGGTGTTATGCACTTTCGCCCATATAAAGCTTCATAAGGAGCCATCTGAATACTTGAATGATAACTATTATTATACGTGAACTCAACAAGTGAAATATCCTTATCTCATTCACCTTTCCAATCCATAACATAGGCTCTAAGCAAATCCTCAAGTGTTTGAATTGTTCTTTCTGACTGACCATCAGTCTGAGGATGATATGCAGTACTAAACTTAACTTTAGTGCCCATCGACTCCTGCAATCTTCTCCAGAATCTAGAGAGAAATCTGGAGTCTCTATCAGAGATAATCTCCTTTGGAATACCATGAAGTCTTACTATTTCATTAACATATAAATCTGCAAGTCTATCAAGCGAATAAGTCATATTAATCGGTAGGAAATGTGCAGATTTTGTTAACCTATCAATGATAACCCAAATAGCATCATGCTTTTTAGAGGTTCTGGGTAGTCCTGAAACAAAATCCATAGTAATGCATTCCCATTTCCATTTAGGAATATCTAAAGGTTGTAACAACCTTCCAGGTCTTTGGTGTTCTACTTTGATTTGCTGGCAAGTCAAACATTTTGAAACATACATTGCAATTTCTTTCTTCATGCCTTCCCACCAGTAATGACCTTGAAGATCTCTATACATCTTAGTGCTTCCAGGGTGTAGGGTGTACTTTGAAGTATGACTTTCATTTAGGATTTGATTCTTGATATCTGGTTCATTTGGTACACATACTCTCTCCCCAAATCTCAATAGGCCATCCTTTGAAACTTGAAATTGTGGCTTCAATTCCTTTTCTACTTCACTCCTCAAGTAAATTAAATGTGGATCTCATAATTGTCCTTCCTTAATTTGTTGAATAAGATCAGATTGCACTTGAATAGAGGCCATCAATATCATCGAGTCTTGCTCTTTGCTCAAAGCTTTCAAATCAAAACTTTCTTCTAATGACTTCCATTGCTTCACGACCAAACTAGCCATAAAACTTGTAGATTTCCTACTAAGTGCATCAGCTACAACATTGGCTTTGCCCGGGTGATAACGGAAGGCACAATCATAATCCTTCAGAAGTTCTATCCATCTTCGCTACCTCATGTTTAACTCTTTCTGAGTGAAAATATATTTTAAACTCTTGTGATCAGTGAAGATTTCAAACTGTCGACCATACAAATAATGTCTCCAAATCTTCAGGGCAAAAATAATTGCTGCTAATTCCAAATCATGAGTTGGATAATTCAATTCATAACCTTTAAGTTGCCTAGAAGCATAAGCAATTACTCTCCCTTCCTGCATCAAAACACATCCTAGGCCTTTTCTTGAAGCATCAGTATAAACTACAAATCCCTCACTACCACTTGGAATAGTGAGAATAGGGGCACTAGTCAATCTTCTTTTTAACTCTTGAAAACTTTGCTCACAATCATCACCCCATACAAATTTCATATTCTTCTTAGTGAGTTTGGTGAGAGGTTGAGCAATTCGAGAAAATCCCTCCACAAATCTCCTGTAATAACCTGCCATGCCCAAGAAACTTCTAACCTCTGTTACATTTGTTGGTACTTCCCATTCAACTACAGCTTCTATTTTCTTTGGATCAACAGATATACCCTTCCCTGAAATCACATGGCCTAAGAAAGCAACTTCATTCAACCAAAATTCACATTTGCTGAACTTCGCATACAACTTCTTTTCTCTTAGTATGGACAATACATCTCTCAGGTGTTCCTCATGCTCCTGATTACTCTTTGAATACACCAATATGTCATCAATAAATATAATTACACAGATATCCAAGAGCGGTTGAAATATCCTATTCATTAGTTCCATAAAAGCTGCAGGGGCATTTGTCAGACCAAAAGGCATCACTAAGAATTCATAATGACCATATCGAGTTCTGAAAGCTGTTTTTGAAATATCCTCCTCCTTGATCTTCAACTGATAGTAACCTGACCTCAGGTCAATCTTAGAGAATACTTGTGCACCCTGCAATTGATCAAACAAATCATCAATTCTAGGTATGGGATATTTGTTTTTGATGGTCACCTGATTCAACTGTCTATAATCAATACAAAGCCTCAATGTTCCATCCTTCTTCTTCACTAATAGTACCGGAGCACCCCATGGAGATACATTGGGTCGTATGAAACCCTTATCTAATAATTCTTGTATTTGCTTCTTTAACTCTTCTAGCTCGAGTGGTGCCATTCTGTAGGGAGGCTTAGATATTGGGGTTGTACTGGGAACTAGATCAATAGCAAATTCACCCTCCCTATCTAGAGGTAAACCAGGCAAGTCATCTGGAAATACATCAGGGAATTCTTTGACCACTGAAATTTCATCTAGGTGGGTTTCCTGATTTGAATGCTCCTTTACACACACCATATAACAAAAACAACCTTTCTGCATAAGACGATAAACTTGAAGTGCTGATATCAAGCAAGGAGGCAAATCATGCTTAATGCCCTCAAAGAAAAATATAGGCTGATCTGGTATGCAGAAAGTAATTATTTTTTTGTAACAATCAATACTAGCGTGATGAGAAGATAACCAATCCATGCCAAGTATAATATCAAAACCCTGGATCTCTAGGAGAATCAAATCAGCAAGGAGTTCGTGGTCTCCAATAGAGATCAAACAAGATGGGTAGACCAAGTTTGTTGCCAATGAATCTCCAACAGCAGTTGTTACATATAACATATAGTCCAGGGGTTTAGGTAGAATATCCAAGTGACAAGCAAAGTATTGTGAAACAAAAGATAAGTTGGAGCCGGGATCAAACAAAACTTTTGCATTTCTTTTAGAAACATGAAGAATACCTTCCACCACTGATTTAGAAGCTTTAGAATCTTGTTCAGTGATAGCGTACACTCTAGCATGGACTGAGGGTCTAGGAGATAGTGGCTCTTTCTTCCTATTCAGTGGGCAATCTCTTATTTGATGACCTAGCTTTCCACAACCAAAACATGCTCCAGTCACCCTAAAACACCGACTTGTTTCATGATTTAATCCGCATTTTGCACATAACTGAGTCCTCCCCAATGGTTTCCTTTTCTCAAATCCAGATGTCTTAAACCTCTTGTTACTATCTTCATATTCATTTTCTCTCCTGCTTTTGCTAGTAAATTTGCCCCTTTTGTTCTTGCCAATGATTTCTTGAATTTCCTCCATGTCTCTTTCAATTTTCAAGGCTCTTTCTACCGTATTAGCATATGTTTGTAATTTTAAAGCTGACATTCGGCTTCTTATTGCCGGCCGCAATCCCCTTTCAAACCTTCTTGCCTTTCTAGATTCATCATCAGTCATATGTGTGGCAAACCTAGAGAGCTCAGTGAATTTAGATTCATACTTTGTAACCGTCATACTTCCCTGGATAAGATTCAAGAACTCCAGTTCTTTTTGCTCTCTCATGCAATCTGAAAAATATTTGTCGTTAAACTTTTCTTGGAATAACTTCCAAGTCATTGGCTCATGTTTGATTTCAGACATCCTCTTAATCATTCTCCACCAGTGTTCAGCTTCTCCTTCCAGCATAAAGGTGGCAAGAAAAACCTTTCGTTCATCAGAGTAACTTAAGGCATCAAATATTTTCTCTATCTGCATCATCCATCGTTCCGCCACCATTGGATCAGACTCACCACTGAAACTGGGAGGACTAAGCTTCTTAAACGGTCCAATTCCCAACCTCGTCTGGTTTGATGTCTCTGTCCCATCATTATTTCCTTGTTGGACAGGTTGTTGTTGTTGTTGCATCACTTGTGCCATAGTCTCCAAAGTCCGCATAATACCACTCAATTGATCAGCAGTAGATGCAACAGGAGAACCAGATGATCTCGTCATCCTCGCTTCCTAAAACATCAAAAGAACATTTTCTTTGATCAATCTCGAATGACAGTCAATAAACCTCAAATAAAGATACTATTCTTAGTGATTCTCAAATCATGCTCTGATACCACCTCTGTCACGCCCCCACAAAATATATCGATAATATTTAAAATCTTCATCACAACTAACCCAGGATCCAAACACACATTTGAGGTCACTAAGAAAACATTCAGATCAAAATTTTCACTTCTATAATCTACCAATTGATAACCCTGTGCAATTCATATACATAGCACACATCACTCGATAATTCATACAATCTGAACTCAACTCATCAAAATAAAAACCACAGTGTAAATCCACAAGTGGGGAATTCTATGCAGTCACCATAATCATCGATTTACCATAAGTTCATATCATTACACGAATTTAATTTAACATTCCAAAACCCTATACATGAGGGATCCATTAACTTACACAAAATCCACAGGTTTAGATTCATAGTTGCATTTCATTAGATGCAAGGTAGCTCATACACAACTACATATATGCTAACAAAAGTTCTGCCCAACGTCTTCTAAACTTTCCACTGCCTCAGCCCATTCTTAACATTTAAGCAAGCGATACGCTATCCTGAAAAATTTATCAACACACGGGGTGAGCATAAAGAGCTCAACAAGTGACTAACATATCCATATCAAAATGGTACAATTTCCAAATAAATATAGTTTCAAAGCACAAAGCAGAATATACGATTTCGTAGACATAATATCATTAGGAGCAGAATCACAATTTGTCCTTTCAATCATGCATATTTGGTTCCTGACAGATGGAGCATAGAGTAATTTGGAGCATATCAGAAACAAAGGAAACATATCGGAGCTTATCAATGGCATACAAAATGTTTCGAAGCATATCAACGGCATATGGAACATTTCGAAGCAAAATCATCAGTGAATGAAGCCTTTCAGAACATATAGGTACACATATCGTACAAGAGCTCAAACGTCGTCCTTGACGTTGCAATCATATCAATCTTATCCAGAGTATGAACAGAAATAACTCACCAAAACTCTGGATGTCATATCAAACATATAGAGGGTGTAGTGGGATCTCAGTCAGAATGTGATTCATCCATTTCTGAATGACCACCTGACAAAAGTCTCCCACGTCTGGGAGCTCCATCCACCCACGTCTAGGTGAAGTCAAAGGGGGCCAGCAGAGCATCGCAGGCTCTAATCACATACCCACAAAGCGGGCAACAAGCGCATACCCTTTACCATTTCTGGCAAAGGTCCAGAATATCCCACATAACGGGACCCCACAAAGCGGGCAAATAGCGCATACCCTTTACCATTTCTGGCAAAGGTCCAGACAATCCCACACACCAGAGTACAAAAAGGGCAGTTTCAACAATAAGTAGCATATATCGGAAGCACACGCGGAACAACGAAGCTTACATGTGCCTTTTTAAAAACAAATGACGCAAGGATACAAATCTCTCACAAATGTAATCATTTTAGAAAGGAAAATGGAAGCAAGAGTATACAGGGAATCCAATTATAGTTAGCTTAATTCAAATAAAAAGGTTAGACGAATTCAAGTATCCAAAGGAATGGAACAGAATAAGCGAAATCGACCAAAGCTCGATTTCGGACAGAATTCCAGTGGCACATCAAACATATATTTCAGAATAACAATTATGCTCCAATACCCATAATAAGACTATGGTCGAACCATATATCAATCTATATTCGGATGGAACAGATTTCATATGAAACAGGGCTCCCAACACAGAGTTACCTCAGATTTGGTAACACAAGGTCAAAATCACAATCACTGTTTTGCAGAATTTATAGGGTCGGACTCAACAGATAATAGGGTAGGAAATTGAATTCCAAAATTTCCAAACTGTATGTCCAAAGAAATATTTTCAAATCTAGTTTCAAATAAAATCAGTTTGGTACAAATCAGAATTTTCAACAGGGAGTTATAGGTAATTTAGTATCGATAGGTCAGAAATCTTGAAGTCTGTTTTACAGCATCTATAGTCTCATTTGAAAAAAATGTTTGGGTAAGTATTCGGTGTCCAAATTCTAAAAAGTCGGTGTCAAAAGAAAGACATCAGAGTCTAATTACAAACAAAAATAGTTCCTGCCTGAATTCACATTTTGTGCTAAAACTTATAGCCGAAACAGTGTATAGGGGTCAGTATACCGAAAATATTTCAGAATCCATGGTTTTAAGTCCAAAGAGAGACATATCAGTTTCTAAATAGAAATCTTCCAATTTATTTTGAATCAACATAAAAACAGAGTCTAATACTCCTGTAGGATAGGGTTAGAACACTTGCCTTTGAGAATTTTGACCCCCAATGAAAAGATTAAAGCAAGAACCCCAAAAGCCTCAATTTTTGTTTCTCTTCTTCTTCTTCTTCTTCTTCTTCTTCTTTCTTTCTTTCTTTCCCTGATCACCCACGAGCTGCCTTCTCTGCTTCCTTAAGAACGAAGGCAGAGAAGCTTAAGCGGTGGAATTTGTCATTTGGTGCATTTTGCAGATTAGTCCTTGTTTTTATCATATTCACGATTAGGTCCTTAGGGTTTACATTTAGGTCCTCAGATTTTTTTTTTTTTTTTTTTTTGAACAGATCTCCCAAATCTTAAAAATAAGTTACCACTAATTCATACTCTATCTCTTTTGTCAATTAAAATAGATGCTTACATTATCACCAAAATTATACGAACATTCGGAAATGAGGGGTGTTACATAATTCACCGACCCACACCCCACACCCCCCCCTCTTAGTGCTTTTGATCCCAACATGTAAAACCTACCTAACTGACCCCTATTAAAGAGGTGAAGAGGCCGACTATGGTTAGGGTTAGTTAGGAGATTGCTTCTTAGTGTAGGAGTCTTATTATGAGTTGGTTAGAAGTAGGAGTCTTGAGTAGGAGTCCTATTAGGATTTGAGGTTAGAAGCTCTATAAATAGTCATGTATTCATCCTCTTTTGACAAGCAATAGATGTATCTTTTTAGCAGCCTTTGAGCAGCAACTTGGAGGAAGGAACTCCTATAGAGTTCCAAGGAGGCTGATCCCCTAAAGAGAGGTCAACCCCAAGCTTAGAATCCACTAGGGTTCTAATAGATTTGGATCTATAGAGATAGATTCAAGAGGATGCTTGGCTTGTCTCAGTCTAGGTACATAGACACCATTGTCAAAAGGTTTGGCATGAAAAATTCCAAGAGAGGTCTTATACCGATGAGACATGGGATATCGCTTTCTAGGAGTATGTCTCCAAATGACTCTTGAAGAAAGGGCAAACATAGATAGGATACACTATGCCTCAGCGATATGGTCTATCATGTATGTCATGCTTTGTACCAGGCTTGATATAGCATATGCTTTGAGTGTCACAAGCAGGTATCAAGCGAATCTAGGCTTGGGGCATTGAAAAATAGTAAAGTGTATTCTTAAGCACTTGAGAAAGACTAAGGATCTTTTACTAGTATATAGAGATAGTAGCCTTAGGGTTGAAGGCTATACGGACTCGAGATTCTAGTCTGATGTCGATGATAGTAAGTCAAATTCAGGGTATGTGTATACCCTGAATGTAGGTGCAGTATACTAGAAGAGTTCTAAGCAAGATATTACTGCTGACTTGACTATAGAGGCGGAGTACATTATTGCAAAAGAGGCAGCAAAGGAGGAAGTTTGAATGAAGAAGTTTATCATAGATTTAGGAGTCGTGCTAGGTAGCAAGGAATTGATTCCTTTATATTACAATAATAACGGGATGATTGCTCAAATGAGGGAACTCGGGTCTCATCAGAAGTATTCTAAGGAGGTTTTTGTTAGGATCGGGTTGGCACTAAGAAGGGGGGTGATTAGTGCAGCAGATAAAATTATATTGGTTCGAAAATCTTTGGTTTGATTAAAACCGATTTTGGAAAGATATTAACTTGAAACACATCTGTAAAAGTGTGCAGCTAAAGTAATGAGGAAGTATGGGAGTTTGCAATAAATGTAAATAGCAAAGCAGAAATACAAACCAAATTTTATAGTGGTTCGGTCATTGTGACTTACATCTACTCTTGATTCCTCTTTCGTCGAGGCCACCGACATCCACTAACGGTCTTCCTTTAATAGGAGAAGACCAACGACCTTCTTACAATACTTTCTTTTTTTCACGGGTTTAAGAGACAAACCTTACAAGTCACTCTTTTATAAGTATTCCCTCATACACCTCCCTTGGGACTAACTCTAAGCACTAGGAGGAGGTAACTCAAAGGTTTGGCAGAGTTTACTCAGTTTTTTTCTCAAAAATTTTTGCTCATTTCTTGCTGCCTAAGTGGGTAATTTATAGGCCCTAGATGGTTTTAAAATTAGAGCCAAAAATTTAATCTTCCGAGTCTTCTGGATACGGGCAGTACCACCACCTGCATTGGGCGATACCACCGCCTATAGCCTGACACTAGGCGGTACCACCACCTAGTCTGGTGGTACCATCGCTTGACAGCCTTAGAGACTAGGTTTTTTAAGTTTTTCAACTCACAAGCAATTCTACCGCCTGACTCAACTTTTGGGTCACTGAATGAGCCTCCTAATGAGCCTAAATCAGTTCCAATTAAGGCTCAATTGGTCCCTAATTAAGTTAGCATGATTATACTAAAAGCTAACTTAATTAGCCCCCTAAACTACTTCAATCTTAGACAAATGATTATAAAACATAAATCTTTTGTCCGATATGTCATTAGTTCGTCCGGCGCTCGTCCGATCCTTTGGCGTATTGCCCAATCGGCATGTTGACTCTCGTAATTTCTGATCTCCTTGGTGCAATATCTGATCCTTCATCTCAATGCCTGAATTCATGACACAAACCTTCTGCCGACACGTCGACCAATCCTCCAGCCCGATGTCCAATCTTCTGACATGTTCACTCCGGCCCAATGTCTGATTCCTCCTGCTTTAATAAATTTGCCTCTTCTTGATTGAAGCTAGTCCTATGTTATTCAAAACGTAGATTATATCACAAACTCATCAATTGATTTCATCATTAAAATCTAATATTCAACAATCTTCTCCTTTTTTATGATGACAACCAATTGATGACGAAGTTTAAACTAAACTTCCTCTATCAATATGTCATATTGAAACAAGGCATCATTTAAATAAATGATGACCTTTTAGTCCAAGTTGAAACTACTTTAATCATATCATATGCAATACATCATATACATCATCATAATAAAATCATGAGTATTGCATGCATCATTCCAAAACATAATGTATATTTTCAAAATCACCATTACATGCATGATCATCATTCATAATTTCAAATTATCATTTCAAGCATAATATGCATGATTATCATCATATCTTCTCTCCCTTTATCATCAACAAAAAAGAAAACTGCAACTAGCAATTTTTTAGATATGCAAGCTCGTAAGATAGCAAGTTAGGACATGCAAGCTAGGAAGTTTTAGAGACGTGTAAGTTTAGCAATTCTTTGCTTCTTGAGATGGGCAAATTTAAAGATAGGCAAGATAGCACTTTTTGCTTCTCTTTTGAGATATGCAAGCTAGCAATTTTTGCTTCCTTTGCAATGTTTAAGCTAGCAAATTTAGCAAGTTTTATATCATTTTCGAACATACAAGCTAGCAATTTTGCTTTCTCTTGAATTGTGTAAGCTAGCAAATTTTGGTTCTCTTTTGAAATGTGCACACTAGCAATAATTTTGTTTTTTCTTTATGATGCGCAAGTTAGCAAGTTTTTCTTCCCCTTTGTCATTGTCACAAGGAAAGGGAATGATACAATAGTGCAAAATATTTCAATCATTACAAGGCATACAAGTCATAAATACAAAGAAATCATGTCATGAAAGATATAATATCAAAGATCAGAAAGGATTAAGTCATGAATACTAAAGGACATGATTTATTTTGACAAATCTCTCTTTTAGTAAATAATAAAAAGAAATATAGGAGTTCAAAAATAAGATCTTGATTCATGGAAAAATCTTATGTATCAAATATCAAGAAATCAAGATAATGATTTGGATAAAAAATAAATCTTAACCCATAAAGTTTTCTTGTAAGAAATGCCAAGTCATCATCATTATCACATTGGGCATGATACTAAATCAATAAATTTTCAAATAAATATTATTTGGGTATGCATGATACCAAAATATGGTTTCAAGTCTTCAATATATAACATGCATAATTTCAAACCATTACAAACCATTATCAAGGTCATAGTTTGTTTGCATAAGTATCTTCTTTAATAAATGGTAAGAAGAAATCATCAAAGATGGAAAATATTTTAATTCTCATAAAATATAGCTTAAGTAGAAAAATCAAAAGAAAGTTCATGATTCAGTTGAAAAAATTTTATTCAAATTCAAATCATCAAAATCACTTTTTAGAAAATTCAATGAAGGCAACATAAATAGATTCATACGAGAACTTGATTCATTCACAATGTCTCAATTTATCATGAATCATAAAAAAATTTAGAGTATCAAGTGAAGGAATCATGATTCATGTGACAAAAATATTATCGATTCATGCATTCAAACCATTATTACTTCAACTCATCATGCATAGTTTCAAAATATAAAATCATCAAATATGATACAAACATTTACTTTCAAAGTGCATTCCCTTTTAGTTATTTCAATTTAAGAGATTTGATTTCATACAAGCATGTCCTTGTCCTTTTTTTTGCCAAATCAAAACATATATCATCATTTAAAACAAAAGTGCAAGATTTATCACAAAAATCATCAAGATAAATAAATCATAAAAATCATCATGTATAACTTCAAAATCTCATGCATAGAATAAAATCATCAAGCATTGTACCAAAACTTCTAATATTTTCATTACATCATTACATCATTACATTCTTAAATCATCAAAATTGATTTCATCAAACATGAAGCATTTTCAATCAAAATCATTTTGTTTGTTGTAGTTATGCATTTTTCTTTTAAGGTGAATCTAACTTTTTATGCTTAGTCTTATATACAAAAGTCATGCATCATCATTTATAATCGAAAGGTGGAAATCATTAAGATATACATTATTGCTTCTTAAAACATGCATAGAATTAATCTTATTTGGTGTACAAGCATTATTACAAAATATGAAATTGGCATGATCATATGTGTGTGTGTGTATTTAAAACCAATCATGAAAAGCACTAAGTAATTTCATGGTAAGGAAAAAGAGATTCAATTGAGTCACTTACCTTGTTGACAAAACCTGTCAAAGTGCAGTTCGCCACCTTGCCCTTGTTGGTTTGCTCTTCATATTCGGATGAGCTCGATTTGTCCAAAGCCGCCTTGAATACTTTATTCTTCTTTAGCAACTTCTTTTTAAGTTTACTTTTATTTTTTAATTCTTATTTTAAAAAAATTTTAAGCTTTATTACGAGAAGTTCAAGGTCATCATCATTATCACTTGAGTCATCACTCAAGTGGTATTCTATTGTTCGAAATGTCAAATCCTTCATGTTCTTTGGAAAGTAGTTCCCATGTTCAATACAAGTCATTTCATAGGTCATCAAAGATCTGATAAGTTCTTCAATCGAAAAATGGTTAAAATCTTTGGCCTCTTGAACAGCTATTACTTTAGGGTCCCAACTCTTTGGAAGGGATCTCAATATTTTGTTAATGAGTTCAAAGTTAGAAAAAATTTTATCAAGCGCTTTTAGACCGTTGATGACTTCCGTAAACCGGGTGTACATGTCTCCAATGGTCTCACTTGGTTCTATCCGAAATAATTCAAAATTATGCATCAAAAAAATTATTTTTAAAACTTTAACTTTACTAGTGCCTTCGTGTGTGATTTCAAGTGTATGCCAAATCTCAAAAGTCGTTTTGCAAATAGAAACTCGATTGAATTTAGTTTTATCCAAAGCACAAAATAAAGCATTCATAGATTTGACGTTCAAAGAGAAAAGTCTTCTTCTCCAAATCATTCCAATCAATCACTGGAAGAGAAGACTTTTAAAATCTGTTTTCGATAATATTACATAAATCGAGATTCAACGAAAGCAAGAAAACTCTCATCCGAGTTTTCCAATATGTGTAGTCCATCATATTTAACATGGGAGGATGAATGATAGAAAAGACCTCTTGAAAGCCAAAAAAAGTCATTTCTCTTGGGTGTTAAACAAAATGAGAAAGAACATGGTTCTGATACCAAATGTTAGGATCGAGTCGGCACTAAGAGGGGGGGGTGAATTAGTGAAGCGTATAAAATTATGTCGGTTCGAAAATCTTCATTCAATTAAAATTGATTTCGGAAAGATGTTAACTTGAAACACGTTCGTAAGAGTGTGTAGCTAAAGTAATGAGGAAGTATAGGAGTTTACAATAAATGTAAATAGCATAGCAGAAATGCAAACCAGATTTTATAGTGGTTCGGTCATTGTGACCTACATCCACTCTCGATTCCTCTTCCATCGAGGCCATCGGCATCCACTAACGGTCTTCCTTTAATAGGAGAAGACCAATCACCTTCCTACAACACTTTCTTCTTTTCACAAGTTTAGGAGATAACCCTTACAAGTCACTCTTTTATAAGTATTCCCTCACATACCTCTCTTAGGACTAACTCTAAGCACTAGGAGGAGGGAACTCAAAGTTTTGGCATAGTTTACTTAGTTTTTTTCTCAAGAATTCTTACTAATTTTTTGCTATCCAAGTGGGGTATTTATAGGCCCCAAATGATTTAAAAAATGGAGCTAAAAATTCAAACTTTTGGGTCTTCCAGATACAGCTGGTACCACCGCCTACACCCTGACACTAGGTGGTACCACCGCTTGACACACTATCACTATGTGGTACCACCGCACAGTTTGGCGATACCACCGCCTGACAACCTCGGAGATCGGGTTTTTTGAGTTTTCCAACTCATAGGCGGTTCTACCACTTGTTCTGGGGGTGCCACCGCCTGACCCAACTTTTGGGTCACTGAATAGGCTTCCCAATGAGCCCAAATCAGTCCCAATTGAGGCTCAATTAGCCCCTAGCTCAATTAACCCCCTAAACTACTTCGATCTTAGATAAATGATTACAAAGCATGAATAATTTGTCTAGCATGTCATTTGTTCATCTGACACTCTGTCACAGACTTAGCAGGTTTTGCCTAAGTCATGTGGCACCCTTGCGTGTCCGTTTGCAAAGGTCAGCCTCCCAGAAGCCTCCCATGGTCCTTTTGGACCCACAAAAGAGAAATCGGGTTAGAGAAAATGCCTCACTCGGGATCCACAAGCAAATATTTCCAAAAACACTTCATAGACAATAGAAATTACAAACAGACTTTAAAAGCTCGGAATAGTTGCACAACAAAGGGTCAAAACGATCCATTATAGACTGAAAATCTCTCACAAGTGTCCACATGACACAACCTTTATTTGCAAGCCTAAAACAGCCACCAACCCAACTAAAATAAGACTATTAAATCTTCGGCCATCTCTCTACATGATGTACAAAGCATGAACATACCAAAAGATATGAACACACATAAGCATTACATCAAACATCCTATTTAGAAGTTTGTCCATGACATTCTCCCCCACTTATTCCTTCGATGTCCTCGTCGAAGCCTTTGCCGACACTACAACTCCTTGCCTTTGCTGAGTTTTCAATCTTCTGCCCCAACTGCAATGCGCCTCCTGGCTCCCAGTTGCTCTTTGCTGTTGTTTTTGAGTAGTCGAACCTTTGATCCGTCATGCTGCTTCAACTCGTTAATGACTCTGACTCTAGTGTGGGGTTGGCTGAGTTGTGTTAATTATTGAATCTCGTATTTTGATGATGAAACTACTTGATATATGTTTATGATTTAATCTGCGTTTTGAGTGACGCAGGATGCTTCGATCAGGATGAGACAATTAAAGCAGGAAAATCATGTTGTGCCGAAGGAACATGTCAGAAGATTGGACGTCGGGCCGGTGGATCGGTCGACGTATTGACAGAAGGCTTCGGGCCGTGGACTCGGGCATCGGGCCAAGAAGAGCGGGTATTGTGCCAAGGATATCGGAGTTGCGGAGTCAACTGGCCGATTGGGCAATAGGCTGCAGGAGAGGACGATACGCCGAAGAATCGGGCGAAGCGTCGAGGGACCAATGACATGCCGGACAACTTGGTTAAATTGCTTAGGATTAATTGTCTTGATCAAAGTTTTATTTTAATTGTGCAGGATTGACTATGATAACGATGAAGACATAAAGCGAAACAAAGTGTCGGAGTCAAGCGCGAAGGATTTGTTGCGAGTTCGAGAGTTCGACGGAAGTCCGAAGGTTCGTCGGGAATGCTACCGGAGCTCGCCGAGAAAGATCGGAGCTTGCCGAAGAAGCTCATTGGAACTCGCTAAGATCAAATCGTGAAGTCTAGGAGCTTGCCGAGAGTCCGCAGAATGGTTTCCGAGAGTTCATCGGAAGACCGCCGGAAGTTTGCCGGAAGCTCGCTAGAAGAAGTCTTGACTTGCGGACTTTGTAATAGCTTAGAAAATGTCTTTAAATTCATAGTTAGTACGTTAATTAGGGTTAGGATTAGGTGTTAATCCTATAACCCAAGTAGGGGCCAATTAGGCCCAAGTTCGGACTGGTTTGGGCCAAGTTTGGAGCCAAACCAAGTGAGCTGAAATAGTGAAAGAGGTGGCACCGCCAGGGTTGGAGGTAGCACCGCCCAGGAGAGGATCTCCCAGCGAAGCTGGGCGGTGAAACCGCCCCAGGCAGGAGGTGGCACCGCCTGGGCTCAGTCTCCGAGCGAGACTGGGCGGTGCAACCTCCCCTGACAGAGGTAGCACCGCCTGAGCTCGGTCTTCGAGCTCTGGCAGGAGAGGTGCAACCTCCTCAGTCAGGAGGTGGCACCGCCTGGGGCTCAGTCTCCGAGCCAGACTCAGGCGGTGCAACCGCCCCTGACAGAGAGGTGCAACCGCCTGGGCTCAGTCTTCGAGCTCTGTCAGGCGGTGCAACCTCTCCAATCAGGAGGTGCAACCGCCTGATCCCGGAATTCCGGGATTTGATCATTTTGAGCTCTAAATTTGAACTGGGTTGGGGCCTATAAATACCCCACCCATTCAGCACAGAAAAGACACAAACCTACACTGAAATCTTAATCTTTTCTGTGATTCTTAGAGCTCAAAATTGTTGTTAAGGCCAAAAGTTCTCCTCCCTCTGTTCTTCAAGTTTTGAGTTGTAAAGAGATGAGAGAAAGGTTCTGTAAGGGTTGTCTCCAGAGCCCGTCAAAAGGAGTGAAACTGTAAAAGGGCAGTTGGCCTTCGCCTATTGAAGGAAGGCCTTTAGTTGACGTCGGTGGAGGAAGCCAAAAGTGGAGTAGGTCAAGACTGACCGAACCACTCTAAATCTCTGGTTTGCTTTTACTTTGAGCACTTTATCATTACTGCAAACCTCCTACATTGCTACTGCCCTCTGCGCTTTTACAAACGAGTTTCTAAGTTCTGATCTTTCCGAATCTGCATTTAGACGTAAATCGGTGTTTTCGTACGATCATTACATTGCAGTTTACGTTTACGTTTTGATTCCATTTATAACTGCAAACTGTCTTCTGTGCTTTTACGAACGAGTTTCTAAGTTCAGATCTTTCCCAAACTACGTTTAGACGTAAAACTGCGTTTAGACGCAAACTGCGTTTAGACGTAAAACTGCGTTTAGACGTAAACTGCGCAAACTGCATTTAGACGCAAATTGCGTTTAGATGTAAACTACGTTTAGACGTAAAACTGCGTTTAGACGCAAACTGCGTTTAGACATAAAACTGCGTTTAGACGCAAACTGCGTTTAGACGTAAAACTGCGTTTAGACGTAAAACTGCGTTTAGACGTAAACTGCATTTAGACGCAAACTGCATTTAGACGTAAACTGTGTTTTGATGTAAACTGCGCTCAATCTTAAGTAATCTTAGAATCGGCTTTTACATCAAAATCGTTTTTATCGAACAAATGCAGCTTTCGCTTTTAATTGCTAAAAGATTTCCGCTACACTAATTCACCCCCCCCCCCCCCCCCTCTTAGTGCTCTCGATCATAACAATTGGTATCAGAGCCCGGTTTTTCTCATTTCGGATTTACACCTGAGAGAAATGGCTCTTCATGGTTTTCAAGAGGGCTTTTCGGTCTTTCATCCACCGTTGTTTAACGGATTGGACTACACTTATTGGAAAACTCGAATGAGAGTTTTCTTGATTTCTACGAATTTAGATTTATGGAATATCATTGAAAACGGTTTTCATCTTCCCTCCAAACCGATGAATGAATGGTCGGATTTGGAGAAGAAGTATTTTTCTTTAAATGCAAAGGCTATGAATGCCTTATTTTGCGCTTTGGACAAAAATGAGTTCAATCGGATTTCTACGTGCGAAACGACTTTTGACATTTGGTGAACACTTGAAATCACGCACGAGAGAACTAGTAGAGTCAAAGACTCGAAAGTTAACTTTTTATTGCATGATTTTGAGCTTTTTCGAATGCAACCAAGCGAGACTATAGGCGACATGTACACCCGTTTCACGGATGTCGTCAATAGTTTAAGAGCTCTTGGAAAATATTTTTCGGATTTTGAACTCGTAAACAAGATTTTGCGTTCTCTTTCTAAAAAGTGGGATTCCAAAGCAACTGCAATACAAGAAGCTAAAAACCTAAACAACTTACCACTTGAAGAACTAATTGGTTCATTGATGACATATGAAATGGTGCGCAATGCACATGTCGAACACAATCACCTTCCAAAGAATAGGAAGGATTTGGAACTCCTGACAAATGAATGCCACTTGAGCGATGACTCAAGTGATGAGGACAATGATGAACAAAACAACCTTCCAAAGAACAGGAAGGATTTGGGACATAGAACATTTGAAGACCACTCGAGCATAAGCTCAAGTGATGGTGAACTTAAACTACAAATGAAACGAAAATTAAAAAGCAAAAAGAATGGAACTACTTGCTTTAAACGCAAGAAGAAGAACAAAAATTGGGATGAATCGAGCTCCTCCGAAGACGAGAAAGTCAACAAAAGCAAGGCGGCAAACTACGCCTTAACAGCCTACGACGTTGAGGTAATCAAAATGCCTTTGGTTTATTTTGAAATTACTTGATGCTTTCATGATGTAGTTTCTTTTTTAGTTTAGAATTAATTTTCTTGAAAATTACATGTTTAAAAATAAAAATACAAAAATTATGATCATGCTAGTAATTTCGAAAATGATAATATTGTATATTTTATGATAAACAAACAAAATGATTTTGATTGAGAAATCATGGTTAAGAAGTAATAATGTGTATCATATTTGATTAACATTGTTGAATGAAATCACGTTTGATTTAAAGTAATGCATAAAGATGTAATATTAAATGGTTATGATACAATGATTAACAATTTTATGCATGAGATTTTAAGTTATCCATGATCATGAGCTTGTTTGATCTTCATGATTTAATTTCAAGATCTATAGCAAAAATCATGTCTGAATATATGAAAGTGTTAATTTCATTTTTGGATTCACTTAACAATTGGTATCCTAACAATCGGATTTTCTCATACACTTATGAAAAATATTTTTCTAAAATGGATTTGATGAAATGATTCCTGCTTATAAATTCCATCTCGAAATATGAATGATAGTGTTTTTGCTAAAGAAAATAATTATTAAAATCATGATCTTGATAATTATAACATGAAGCTCTTTATAAATCAAGATCGTTCATTATGCTCCCTACATTTATCAAAAAGGAGTTCTTCAAATGAAATGCAACTTGTCTTTTGATTTCTTAGAATTCAATGAAGTGTCATATTGATATCTTGAAACTTGGAATATTTTAAAATGTGATCTTGATATGAATGTTTCAAGTTGCTCTTTGTACTATATCTTTTCAAATGAATCATGAGCCTTGATATCATATATTTCATAATATAGAAATAACAAGATTTCTTCGCCTTGTATGTCTTGTGTGATGATTGTACATCAATTTGCTTTATTAAGAATTATATGAATCTTGATCGTGAACTTGTTAAGAAGAATTGTAATGAACCATGTATCATATCTTTGGTATTCATGAATTGATCCTCATTGATATCTTTCATTGATATGATAAATTATCATCTCATGATATGTCGCATAATTATATCATGCCTTGCGATTGTATCATGTGATCATTGCTGAATTTTCACATTGATATTCTTCATGACATGATTTCTTTGCATTGTTGTCTTGTATGCTTCATGTGATAATATGAATACATGAAACACTTATGATATGATTTTTATGCAATTCCTTGTATTCATGAAATGTTTATCTCATCACCTAATAATTCTTCTTGATATTCCTTTTGTGAAGAGAAGAATACATGAAATATTCATTAATTTGTTTTGATATATACAAATAAGAAGTTTCAATCATGTATGGTAGGATATAATTTGACAAAATTGAAACCATCATGATATATTTATGATGTGCAATTATGCATGCAATACTTGTGCTTTCTAATTATGATGTGATGTATTGCATATGATGTAAATCATGATTTAAAATGCTATGAGTGCTAAGTTACACACTTTGAGAAAAAATTGCTATATTGAAACATTAATGTAATTATGAATGATGATATGAAATTATGCATGTAATACTTCAACCTATGATAACGATGCATGCAATGATATTCATGATGAAAATTTGTCTTGACATTCATGACTTGATTATTCATCCTTTGTCATGATTTTGAAATCATTGTAAAAGGAAAAAGAACTACAAAACTGTATTCTTCCTTTCTTTTTGACAATGACAAAGGGGGAGATAGCTAGTTTGTACAAGTCAAGAATATGCAAAAACTTGATTGCTAGCTTGCCTATCTTAAGTAGCAAAGATTGCTAACTTGCTTATTTCAAGAAGAAAAATTGTCTTCTTGAACATCACTATCTTGAATATCTCAAGAAGCAAAACTTGCAATTTGCACATTGCAATAGGAAGCAAGAATCATGAGCTTACACAAGAAAGCTATCTTGCATTTGCTTTCGAAATTTTTGCTAGCTTATATATTGTGAAACTTGTATATCGTAAAAATTGCTAGCTTGTTAGTCTAAAGAGAAGCAAATAGTTGCTATCTCAAAAGAAGCAAATGTGCTATCTTGCCTATCTCAAGAGGCAAAAATGCTAACTAGCGCATCTAGCAAAGTGAACAAAATTTTCAAGAAGCAAGAGTTGCCTTCTTGAACATCTCTAATTTGCTAGCTTGCATGATATAGAACTTGCTATCTTGAACATTACCAAAAGTGCTATCTTATATGCTATAAAACTTGCATATCTAAAACTTGATAGCATGAATGTTCTAAGCATGATGTAACAATTGCTAAATCTTCTAGCTCCAAGATTGCATGATGATAAAACTTGATACTATATTTTTCATGCAATGAGTTGAATCAATATCACAGACGATTGATTGTGATACTTCTCCTTTTTGTTGATGACAAAGGGGGAGAAGTATGTTGATGAAAGTATGTTGATGACATGACATGTGATGCATAAGTTTATGCATATGTTCATGTTGACGTGTTGCAAGTATTCATGATGAATATTGCAATGACTTGAATTTAGTTTGAATTCAAGGTTCTATCAATATGGCAAATTGATAGGGGGAGTTTGTTTAAACTCCGGGAGTTAAGTTTAACTCCGTCATCAAGTGGTTGTCATCATCAAAAAGGGAGAGATTGTTGAATCTCGTATTTTGATGATGAAACTACTTGATATATGTTTATGATTTCATCTGCGTTTTGAGTGACGCAGGATGCTTCGATCAGGATGAGACAATTAAAGCAGGAAAATCATATTGTGCCGAAGGAACATGTCAGAAGATTGGACGTCGGGCCGGTGGATCGATCGACGTATCGACAGAAGGCTTCGGGCCGTGGACTCGGGCATCGGGCCAAGAAGAGCGGGTATTGTGCCAAGGATATTGGAGTTGCGGAGTCAACTGGCCGATTGGGCAATAGGCTGCAGGAGAGGACGATGCGCCGAAGAATCGGACGAAGCGTCGAGGGACCAATGACATGCCGGACAACTTGGTTAAATTGCTTAGGTTTAATTGTCTTGATCGAAGTTTTGTTTTAATTGTGCAGGATTGACTATGATAACGATGAAGACATAAAGCGAAACAAAGTGTCGGAGTCAAGCGCGAAGGATTTGTTGCGAGTTCGAGAGTTCGACGGAAGTCCGAAGGTTCGTCGGGAATGCTACCGGAGCTCGCCGAGAAAGATCGGAGCTTGCCGAAGAAGCTCATTGGAACTCGCTAAGATCAAATCGTGAAGTCTAGGAGCTTGCCGAGAGTCCGCAGAATGGTTTCCGAGAGTTCATCGGAAGACCGCCGGAAGTTTGCCGGAAGCTCGCCAGAAGAAGTCTTGACTTTCGGACTTTGTAATAGCTTAGAAAATGTCTTTAAATTCATAGTTAGCACATTAATTAGGGTTAGGATTAGGTGTTAATCCTATAACCCAAGTAGGGGCCAATTAGGCCCAAGTTCGGACTGGTTTGGGCCAAGTTTGGAGCCAAACCAAGTGAGCTGAAATAGTGAAAGAGGTGGCACCGCCAGGGTTGGAGGTGGCACCGCCAGGGTTGGAGGTGCCAGCGAAGCTGGGCGGTGCAACCACCCCAGGCAGGAGGTGGCACCGCCTGGGCTCAGTCTCTGAGCGAGACTGGGCGGTGCAACCTCCCCTGACAGAGGTAGCACCGCCTGAGCTCGGTCTTCGAGCTCTGGCAGGAGAGGTGCAACCTCCTCAGTCAGGAGGTGGCACCGCTTGGGGCTCAGTCTCCGAGCCAGACTCAGGCGGTGCAACTGCCCCTAACAGAGAGGTGTAACCGCCTGGGCTCAGTCTTCGAGCTCTGCTAGGCGGTGCAACCTCTCCAGTCAGGAGGTGCAACCGCCTGATCCCGGAATTCTGGGATTTGATCATTTTGAGCTCCAAATTTGAACTGGGTTGGGGCCTATAAATACCCCACCCATTCAGCACAGAAAAGACACAGACCTACACCGAAATCTTGATCTTTTCTGTGATTCTTAGAGCTCAAAATTGTTGTTAAGGCCTAAAGTTCTCCTCCATCTGTTCTTCAAGTTTTGAGTTGTAAAGAGAGGAGAGAAAGGTTCTGTAAGGGTTGTCTCCTGAGCCCGTCAAAAGGAGTGAAAATGTAAAAGGGCAGTTGGCCTTCGCCTATTGAAGGAAGGCCTCTAGTTGACGTCGGTGACCTCGTCGGTGGAGGAAGCCAAAAGTGGAGTATGTCAAGACTGACCGAACCACTCTAAATCTCTGGTTTGCTTTTACTTTGAGCACTTTATCATTACTGCAAACCTTCTACATAGCTACTGCCCTCTGCGCTTTTACGAACGAGTTTCTAAGTTCTGATCTTTCCGAATCTGTATTTAGACGTAAATCGATGTTTTCGTACGATCATTACATTGCAGTTTACGTTTACGTTTTGATTCCATTTATAACTGCAAACTGTCTTCTGTGCTTTTACGAACGAGTTTCTAAGTTCAGATCTTTCCGAAACTATGTTTAGACGTAAAACTGCATTTAGACGCAAACTGCGTTTAGACGTAAAACTGCGTTTAGACGTAAACTGCGCAAACTGCGTTTAGACGCAAATTGCGTTTAGACGTAAAACTGCGTAAACTACATTTAGACGTAAAATTGTGTTTAGACGCAAACTGCGTTTAGACATAAAACTGCGTTTAGACGCAAACTGCATTTAGACGTAAAACTTCGTTTAGACGTAAAACTACGTTTAGACGCAAACTGCATTTAGACGCAAATTGTGTTTAGACGTAAACTGTGTTTTGATGTAAACTGCGCTCAATCTTAAGTAATCTTAGAATCGGCTTTTACATCAAAATCGTTTTTATCGAACGAACGCAGCTTTCGCTTTTAATTGCTAAAAGATTTCCGCTGTAGTAATTCACCCCCCCCCCCCTCTTAGTGCTCTCGATCCTAACATTAATCCCTGTTGGTTCCTACGGATCCTCCAGATGAAGGAAAAGACCATCCTTACTATGCACCAGTCTCTCAAATGCCTTATACTACTTGAACTAGGTGGATGCTTATTAGAGCTTTAACGAGCATCACCTCGTAAACTTCTGATGTTTTGGGTCCTTCCTCCACAAAATTTGTCCATTGACTCTTCTTTCACTTAGTTGTCAATTCCAAATAGATTCGCATCACTTCTACTTTTGATTGGTATTTCGTTGGGAAATAAAGCGGATAATCTACTCTCAATAGCACTGATCACCGTTGGTGATGATTTAACAACTATTATCTTTTATTATCTTCGAAGGGTCTTTGAATCTGTGCAGAGCTCCTCTGTTGGATAGATAAGAGAATTGGGGTACTCGGTTTTTCCCATTCTCTTAAGGGTTGAGAAGGCAATGGTTGCTTGACTTCGCCCACCTCCTTAAGGTTGTACTCCATACATCGAGCTGGTTACTGGCCTTCGCCTACTCTTTGCTCGCACTTCTGAAGCACTTGAAGTGTTTGCACTCATTGCATTGAGTTAGTTACTTTGATTCACATTCTCAATGCCATCGAACTTCTGGAATGCAAGAAGTTTTCACCCAAACTTGGAGTAAGTCTCTAATAGTTTTGGTCGCCTCTAGGATTGTACCGTCTTCTCCATCAATCCGGTCGCCTACTCCATTGAGTAGCAAAGGTACAGCACCACGTACTGCTTGCTTCATTCCTTAGTCATGCACTCTTGCATGACCCGAAGTCCTTCACTTTCGGCTATCTTGATGAGAAGCTTGTTGACACTAGTCTTACGAAGTTCCTTGGCCTTTGCCCTTCAGTCTTGTCTCAGTACTTGGAGTTTGCCTCTGCATGCTCCACCTCCTCGGCCCCTTTCATGACCAAGTGCTCTCCCTCCATGAGAGCAAGGGATCAATGACTTTCATGGAAGTCCCGCTTCTGTAGTACCATGGCATTGTCATACCCATGGCCCTACTATCTGTCGCCTCGCATCTGCATCACTTTTCTTCATAATCAATAGATATGTCTCTGTGGCACTCCTTCAAGTCCACCTTCATTCTAACTCATGCTTGATTTTGGGTAGCTAAGTCCCTTTGGACTCATCATCGCTTCCTCGCCCCTTTCGACCCCTTGCTTCAATACGTTTGTGTTCTCCAAGCAACTCCCTTTGGTCGATAGAAAGATAGACTACAACTCTCATGCATGGCCTCTGCCATCACATTATAGGGTTTACACCGATTCTGTTCTCCTTAGCTTCTTTAGTAGCAATATTTGCTTACTCGACCTTGTCCTTTGACTTGTCGGGCTCCCTTAAGCGAATATAGGTTCTAGAGCAGTCCAACTCTCTAGCTACTTCGATCATACCTCTGCATGATCAAGTCCCTCCCATGGGACTCATTGGTACTTGCATTCAAACTTTTTCCTTGGTGGAACATAGCTCCCATATGCTGATGACCAAGGCTTTCATCCGATGCAAAATTTGATGTACGCACGGAAGACCCGCCTCTACGGTACCATAGCCTTCACTCTTTGAATCCATAGTCCTTCTTGCTGTCATGTTATTCACCAAAGTGGAGCTTCTAGTAGCTCCTGTGTTGAATCTCGTATTTTGATGATGAAACCAATTGATAATTATGTTTATGTTTAACTGCATTTTGAGTGATGCAGGTCTACTCGATCAGGATTAGACAATTAAGGCAGGAGGAATTGACGTTGCGCCGGAGGAGATCACGTTAGGATATTGGATGGCAGAAGGCTTCGGACATCGGGCATCGGGCCAAGAGCGAAATTGCACCAAGGATATCGGCATTGCGAAGGTCAACCGCCGATTAGGCAACAAGCTGCAAGAGAGGACAATGCGCCGAAGAATCGGACGAAGCGCCAACCAATGACGTGCCGGGCAACAGAATGTCAATTCGCTTTATAATAATTGTCTAGATCGGAATAGAGTTTTTGCTTGTGTGTGCAGGATTAACTACGATAACGATGAAGACATAAAGCGAAACAAAGTGCTGGAGTCAAGCGCGAAGGATTCGTTGGGAGTTCGAGAGTTCGACGGAAGTCCGAAGGTTCGTCGGGAATGCTGCCGGAACTAGCCGAGAATGAGTAGGGAGCTTGCCGAAGGGTTTTTCGGAAGCTCGCCGGAAGGTTCGTTGGAAGTTCGCGGAGCTCACCGAGAAAGATCGGAGCTTATCGAAGAAGCTCATTGGAACTCGCCAAGATCAAATCGTGAAGTCTAGGAGCTTGCCAGGAGTCCGCAGAATGGTTTCCGAGAGTTTATCGGAAGACCGTCGGAAGTTCGCCGGAAGCTCGCCGGAAGAAGTCTTGACTTACGGACTTTGTAATAGCTTAGAAAATGTCTTTAAATTCGTAGTTAGTGCATTAATTAGGGTTAGGATTAGGTGTTAATCCTATAACCCAAGTAGGGGCCAATTGGGCCCAAGTTCGGACTGGTTTGGGCCAAGTTTGGAGCCCAACCAGTGAGCTGAATTGGCCTAGGCGGTGGCACCGCCTAGGCTGGGCGGTGACACCTCCTGGGCTGGGCGGTTGCACCGCCCAGCACCCGAGTGCTGGGTGGTGGCACCGCTTGGTTGGGCGGTGGCACCGCCAGCATCGGGAACATAAGAGAATTCAAATTTTTGGAGCCCAAATTTGAATCCTCTTGAGGCCTATAAATACCCCTCAAGTCTCAACTGAGAAGACAACTTTTGAGAAGCATTTTGATTGAGAGAAAAGTCTTAGAAAGTCTTAGCAAGTCTTGTTTTCAATTTGCTAGAGAGTTCTCCTCCTTCTTTCTTATTGAAAATTTGTAAGAGGTTGAACTGCTTGTAAAAGGTTGTAAGAGGGGTATTTACCCTTCCATTTCAAGAGATTTGCTAGTGGAAGGTGGGAGCCTCATCGAAGAGGGGCCTCGCAAGTGGATGTAGGTCATTTGACCGAACCACTCTAAAATCGGCATAATCTCTGGTTTGCTTTTCATTGTCGCTGTTTACATTACTGCAAACCTTCTTACATGCTTTAGTTACTTATTACCTTTGCTGCGCAACTCTAAGAATACGCTTTCAAGTTAAGCTTTTCAAGTTTCGTTCTTATCGTACGAAAGATTTTCTAAAACCGAAGTTTTAATCCGCTGCACTAATTCACCCCCCCCTCTTAGTGCCGCTCCGATCCTAACATCCTGATCATATCTCAGTATAATCTAGTCCCTCATGAGACTATGTCGTGTGTATCGCATTGCCACGAATTGTTCCACCATGATCCGCTGTACCATGTCGCCTCCTGGTGACATCTCTATTATATTCTGATCCTTGTGGGATAAACTCGAATTGTGATCCCTCCATGTGTGGCCTCTGCCAATACATCACAGGGTCTCTTCCACCTTCGATTTTGTTCGCTCCTTTGGCAATCGACCTTCATCCACCCACTCTTGGGTCACACCTAGATGAAGCATCGCTCGAGGATAGTCCATCACCTAGTAGCTCCCGAAGTCTACCGACTTCACTGAAAATGATGCACCATTGTTTGGATCCTAGGCCTCTACCCTTACTAGCACAATCTCTGCTGCACACCGCTTCCTACCTAGCAACTTGACTGGCAACACTATAGCATATTCTTCAAGAGTACCCGCCTCCACATCCTCTTGCCCCATGCCAAGGCCTTCTGAACCCAACTTCGCCTCCGCAAGTTGAGTCGCCTTAGTTCCTCCATCAAATGCTTCTTTGAGATAAGGTGCATGTGCCCAGAAGCTCCCTTCATCTTTGGCACCATGCAAGATGAGTCCGCTCCATCAGAATGAAGGACCCATGGAACAACATAATCCTACTCTTGCCTCTGCAAGAGTTCATGTCCTTGACCTCTGTCCAAAGAAAGCATTGTGCCTCCGCTCCATGTTTCATCCTCTATGCTAGCTCCCTTCATGTAGCTTGGGTACTTCACCAAGTCACACCCAAGTTACTCTGCTCCTCGTTTTTGCATTGAGTTGATGGTGGCCCTCGCGCCCACCATTCCATGGGTCAGCCCTCCCTTGAGTACGATCTCTATATCAACTCCAAATGTGCCTTCATTTGTGTTACTTTGGGTCGCTCCCCCACTTGATCTCACAATGCATCCACCAATGCATTCTCTCAAGCGAGATCATACGATGACTCCTTGTCGCTTACTCGGTCCATTGAGCTTTGTGGAGTTATTGTTGGTTGAGGTACTCCTCCTCAACATATATGGTTCTTCCCATATGATTCTCCCTCTAAAGAGCCGGGACTTATCCCTCTTGGATAACTGTCCCGTTGGAGCAACATCTCTCTTTGTTTCAGAGACCACCATCCTCTTGGACTACTCCAATTTATTGAACAAACTATGTATTGTTCTGCCTCCTGCAAACACACTTGCTAGATTACGACTCCACGTCAATACAGCCCCCGCTGCACCACTCAAGGCCCAGGAACATGCTAAACTCATTGCACACTTCAGCCTCCTATGGACGTATACTTCATATGCCGAAGAGAAAGCTTCAATGCTCCATGGCGTCGAGTTTCGGTCACCTTGGGATAGCCATGAACATTCCATCGTCTGCATACAAGGCCATGCATGAGTACCGAATTCTTTGAGTTAGCAATTTCTCTCACCTCTGTGAGCTTTACATAGCTCTTTCGGTCACTGAGTAACTCATTCCACCTTGCATGGTCTCATTCTTTACCAAGCGCCTCGCTTGCCTTGAGCACCATCAAGTATAGTTGTCAACGTCGAGTCGTAGCTCGAACTCAGCCATCCCACCCTTTGTGCGCTCCATATTCTTCAAAGTTTGCTTATTCTCGTGGTGCCTCTTACGCGAAGGGTTAGTCATTCCTCTGAATACCAATCTCAGATGCCCGCTCCTCCAAGCGACTCCTTTTCCCTGCATCTCCATGCCCATTTTCTCCCAAACGGTCGCGCGTGTGCTGACTGCCTTCAACGCAGCCCCGCTAGGTCCCCCACATTTACATGCCAAGTGTTTCTGTGAGTGCTTGTCTTGCTGTGATACCATCTATCACAGACTTAGCTGGTTTTACCTAAGTCATGCGGTACCCTTGCGTATCCGTCCGCAAAGGTCAACCTCCCCGAAGCCTCCCATGGTCCCTTTGGACCCACAAAAGAGAAAACGAGTTAGAGAAAATGCCTCACTCGGGGTCCACAAGTAAACAATTCTGAAACACTTCAAAAGCAATTCAAATTACAAATAGACTTTATAAGCTATGAACAGTTGCACAACAAAGGGTCAAAATGGTGCACTACAGACCGAAAATCTCTCATAAGTGTCCACATGTCACAACCTTTATTTATAAGCCTAAAGCAGCCATAACCCAACTAAAATGGGATTATTAAGCCTTTGGTCATCCCTCTACATACTGTGTAAAGTATGAACATACCAAAAAACACATACATACATAAGCATTATATCATACATCCTATTTAGAAGTTTGTCCGTGACAGCTCATCCAATCCTTCGGCTTATTGCCCAATCGGCATGTTGACTCCCACAACTTCCGATCTCCTTGGTGCGAGGTTTAATCCTTTAGCCTAATGCTTGAATTCATGACATAAGCCTTCTATTGACACGTCGACCAATCCTCCGGCCTGACGTCCAATCTTCTGATATGTTTACTCCGGCCCAATGTTTGATTCCTCCTATTTTAATCAATTTGCCTCTCCTTGATCAATGCTAGTCCTACATTACTCAAAACACAGATTAGATCACAAACTCATCAATTGATTTCACTATCAAAATTTGAGATTCAACGGTTTCAACTTATTAAAGAGATCATGACCCGAGGAGATGTAGTAGTGGAAAGAGTTCCATCCGATGGTAATATCACAGATCCACTGACAAAGCCATTATCTCATATTGTCTTTGAGCATTATAAGAGTCTGATGGGGATTAGACATATAGGTGATTGACTTTAGGTCAAGTGAGAGATTACTAATCATAGGTGCCCTGCAAGCCAATCACATGAGTGATAGCACATGTGACTTGGACAGGTAGTCTTTTTTCTTATTATTATTATTTAAAATTTTATCACTTTATATTGCATGTTTCTTGAATATATTGTGATGTTCATGGATCTGTGCAATGAGAATCAGATCATGATGAGATCATGATAATAAGACTGATTCGCCTTTAAACATAGATCCTAAATAATCTCGGTCATAGGTTACTCGTGAGGAACATCAAGATAACCGGATAGACTGGTGTGTTGTATACCCATCCATATGATGGATGCAACTGGTCTCATAGTTGCTTGTATGGGGACACTAGGGATACAATACAGGTGCTAATTGGAGAATGAGTTTACTGATTGTTCTGCTTACGGAATGTTGGATGGTTGATGATACCTTATTGTCAGATAGTGATTCTATAGTCTTAGTGGTGCATCTGATCCTTCGACTTAAGACACTAAGGATGTTCTGTATTAGTATTTCATTCTTTGATACCAGACTTATAGGTCTGGAGGTTCCAGATCTAGTACAATCGGTCATCGGGAGTGGTAGCCAATCATACGAGTACTATTAAGTGTCGATAGAGGATTATCCACTCTTGGTGTCATTAAAGGAATATCTCATGTGTTCTTACTCACACAAATCCTTGGTCAAGGTTATTTAGATTGAGGGAGAAAGTGTTCTCTGAGAAAATCTAATTAGAGTGAGACTTGAGTGGAAATTGTATGGGTTTGACAGCACCATGTCGGATATACGGTCTTCAAGATATCAGATAGATGAGGGACTATAGGTATATGATAACTGAGGATAGACATATCTAATGGATTGGATTCTCTTGTATCGTCTAGGGACTACAGCGTAGTGGCCTAGTACGTCCGTAGTTGATGAGTCGAATGAATTATTATAGAAATAATAATTCACTAAGCTAGAAGGAGTTCTGATAGGTATGACTCACGGTCAGCTCGATATTGGGCCTAGAGGGTCACATACATATGGTAGGCATTGCGATGAGTAGAGGTTTGAATATGAGATATCTATCGGAGCCCCTATCTTATTGGATATCCAATAAGCCCTTGAATTATTAGATCCTATGGATGAGATCTAATAAGAGTCAATGAGAGATTATTAGATAGAAATCTACTAATTTAAGAGGCTTAGGTAGTTGGATGGAGATCCAATACCCAATTGGGCTGAATCCATTATGGTTATGATGATAAGGCACCTCTATAAATAGGAGGGAATCAATAGTTCATAAGCTATAGCCTTTTTAGGTTGCCTCTCTTATTCTCCTCCCCTTCTCCTCCTCCTCCTCAAATAGCAGGCTTGGAGTTTTAAAGAGCATCGTCGTAGCTTTGTTGTGTGGATCACCGCTAGAGTGGAGGGCGCTTGACTTCCTTCATTATCTTCTAGAGATTTACAGGGATTCAAGGATATACGATCTCCCTAGGTAACATAATATTTAATATACGTAGTTTTCTATTTTACGAATTTTATACACCAATCTTCGCACGACGACAAACACATCTTTGTGAAATTAGGGATTTTATTTTTAATATTCTTCCATTGTGCATGTGATGTTGCCCCATAGATTTCCCAATAGATAATTCTTTAGAATTTATTGATACAAAGCATCAATTAGTAAATATTTTTATAAAACTATTGAATGAGGAGCAAATTGATTTTATTAGAAGAGAAATAGGCATGTTAAATCTTCCAAATACATGAATTGTTTTCATGACTTGTGTTTTCTTTTTTAATCGAGAAATGACTCATAATCTTTCGATATTCTTGACTTAAGTCTTCTTTTTGAATCAAGATCATTTCCTATGATTCTCTCTTTTCACTATTTATAAAAAAAGACTTGTCAAAATGATTCATGATATTTCGTATTTATCTTTCATTCATTCATATGATGATTGAAATTTTTGCACTATTGAATCCTTCCCCTCTTCTTCATTTTTTTTATAACAAAGGGGAGAAAGAGAAGTGCTATCTTGCACATCTCAAGAGAAGCAATATTGTTATCTTGTGCATCTCAAAGAGAAGCAAAAGTATTACCTAGCCCATCTCAAAAACATGCTAGCTTGCATGTTCTAAAATGATGTAAAACTTACTAATTTACTAGATTGCATATTCTAAAGTGATGATATATGTAATGATGTTTTTAAAAAAAACTTAAAATTATATTTATAATGCAATGATATATGCAATGATTTAAAATTATGTTTCAAAAAATTTACTAATTACACTTTTCTCCTTTTTGTTGATGACAAAGGAGGAGAAGTAACTATAAATGAGTTGAAAATAATAATGAAGAAAATATGTATGTTTTGAAAATATAAATGTTTTGGTATCATGCATGTTATGTCCAAAGTGATGATGATTTGTGATGATGATTTGTAATGTTTTGGAATTATGTATGTTATATCATAATGATTTAAAATATTTATGATTTGAAATGATGCATGCAAAACTTTAACTTATGATGATGACGCATGCAATGATATGCATATAATGTAAGTAATGATATTATGATAATGCATATGATGTATGTAATATTATTTTAACTATGCATATGAAATATGAAATGATGATCTTTGCAAAGAAAGTGATTAAACTTATTTCGACTTAAATTCTAAAGTTATCATTTCTGAATTCAAAGTTTCTTTCAATATGATATATAGATAGGGGGAGTTTAATTTAAACTCCATCATCAATTGGTTGTCATCATAAAAATGGGGAGATTGCTGAACCCTAGATTTTGATGATGAAATCAATTGATGAGTTTATGATCTAATCTATGATTTGAGAAAAGCGATACAAGACTAACTTTGATCACAAAAGGTAAAATGATTAAAGTAAAAAAGAATTAGATATTGGGTTATAGTCAGAAATCGGGTATCAAGCCGGAGAATCGAATATTACATCAAGATCGAGTATTGCGAAAGTCAACATGCTGAAGGATCGAGCAATACACCAAAGGTTCGAACGATGTGTCGGAAGTTTGCTAGGAGTTTAAATGGACCAATGACATACCAAACAACTTTATTTTCTTATCTTATAATTGTTTAGGTCTTAATTATCGTAGTTAGGATGTAAATTGAGTTAGTTTTGGAAGAAACCCTAGTAATATAATTTGGGACCTATTGGGCCTGATTTGGGACTAAGTTGGGTTCATTAAGAGGTCCTCTAGTGGTCCAAAAGTATGTCAAGAGGTGGCATCGTTAAAACTAGCGATGGAACCACTTATGAGCTAGAAGAGTACAAAATGTACTTCTTTTGGAAGACTTGGTGGTGGTACCATTGGTGTTAGATGGTGATACCGCCCGACATAGTCTCCTAAACTATGTTAGACGATGGTACTATTAGATTGGGTGATAATACTATCCAGTGTCAATCTAGCAAGCGATAGTACTGCTTAAACTAGGCAATAGTACCATTAGTTGTCATGGGTGTAGGTGATAGTACCGTTTAGTACTAGCAGTGGTACCGCTAGTAACTTAAAATCATGGATGTGATACTTTTTTGCTTTATTTTTAATACTATTTGGACCCTATAAATATCCCACTCTTTACTGCTTGAGGAAGTACGAAAAGTAAACAAAAGCCTTGAGATTTTAAGTTGTAAAAGTCTTTAAAAAGTGCTAAGTATTCTCCTCCTCCTTAATATTTGTGATCATTCTAGGAGAGATGTGAGACTTGTAAAGGTTGTCTCCTAAACCCGTGAAAAGGAGAAAGAGTTGTAAGATGATAGTTGGTCTTCGCCTATTGAAAGAAGACTGTTAGTGAACGCTAGTGGCCTTAACGAAAGAGAAATCGGGAGTGGACGTAGGTCACGACGATCGAACTATTATAAATCTGGTGCACTCTCTTCTTTATTGTTTATCTTTATTACTTACTAATTTTGTTGCTCACTCCACCTGCATTTAATTTAAGTCAAGTGTACTCGATATTGGTTTTCATCGAACGAGATTTTCTAAATCGATGAAAGTTTTCCAAAAGCACTAATTCACCCCCTCTTAGTATCGATTTTGATCCTAACAAAGGCACTAGAGATAATCCATTAGTATTAAAATAGATTTTTATAATATATGATTCAAAACATATATATATATATATATATATATATATATATATATATATATATATATATATATATGTGTGTGTGTGTGTGTGTGTGTGTGAGAGGCTTATACTTTTCCCTTTAGATCCAAACCTTATAGTCCTTTTTCACGTTACCTTTCTTGCAACTAGCACTATATTATCAAAACTTTTCGTTTATAAGTTTATATAGTATTTATAAGCTCAACTAATTTATTTTATAAATTATACTTCAACTTTTTTCCATTGTTATCCACTCCATAAGTAATAATCAGATTATTATGAGTCATTTTCTATATTAATATTAATTCTTCTTAAATGCATATTAGTCAGCTCATTTAAATTTTATTTACTTTTATTTTATTATATTTAATTTTAATAAAAAATTAAGAATAAATTATGCGAGAAATGACTCAATTGCATTCATACCCAATATTTTTTAACTTTATAATTTTGTCTACCAAATTAAGGACATGATCTTAAATTTCTCAAATGCTATCATGATGAGCTATAGTCAACTCTTTATTAAGGTGTCCATCATTAATTTGTTAGTAGATTTAAACTAGTCTTTAATTATTTCAATGCTTAAAGTATATACTATAAAGAAATCTAAATATTATTAGCATGTATAATAAAACTAAGCCCTTTCTCAATTACTTATTTTAATTATTTGTTTCATTGAATTTTGAACAGTTAATTAAGGATCCTTCCAATAAGTCGAAATAAGATTTAACATACCTAGTATAAATTATATAGGGTTAAGGTCTATTTTAGCTCTTGTAGTTTTGGTCATAAACTACTTAAGCCCTTATGGTTTACTTATATAAAAAATAACTTGTATATTTTTAAAACGTAGTATATAAGTCTCTTTTGTCAAGTCTGAGTTAATAGATATTAAAGTCTATACGATAAACTAAATAATAATAAACTATTAATATAATGATATGTGCAATTTAAGTTTAAAAAAATATTAAAGTCCATCTTGTCGATGAAGAGGAAGCGACGGAGGTCGTAGCGATAGACAAAGGCAGAGAGGTAGAGGTAAGAGAGGCCACAGATGAAAGTGAGAGAGAGCTGGACCACCATATCACAAGAGTGAAGGGTAAGGGCACAGGAGATGACGAAGTGGGAGGCACTAGGGACGAAGATGCCCAAGAGTAGGAAGAGGGACTAGGGGACCATTGCGTGCATAGCGTCGGACTGGTCGACGCACATCCAACTGAGGTAGAACCAAAAGCTCTTGAGCTCGTCGTTAGTGCCGGAGAGGCTGCATGCGTATGACACTCTACTAGGCAACAGCGGCTCGGTGCTGCTGGTGGTGGTCGCTTCCATGATGATGCCTCCACTCGCCATTAATGATGATCTCAATTTTTTATTTAAATTATATATCATTATATTAATGGTTTATTATAAGTCAGCATATCATGTAAGTAAACTCTAACATCTCTTAACTTAAACTTAATGGAAGGGGCTTATATGCTATATTTTTTAAAATATAATGATTATTTTAGACGTAAAAAAAATCATAAATGGTTAAATAATCCATAGCTAAAACCATAAGGGCTAAAATAGATCTTAATCTTTTTTTAAACTTAAATTAAATATATCATTATATTAATAATTTATTATGAGTCAGCATGTCATGTAAATAGACTATAATGTTTGTTAATACAGACTTGATGGGAGGGGCTTATATATTATATTTTTTAAAATATAAGGGTCATTTTAGATATGAACAAACCACAAGGGCTTAAGTGGTCCATACAAAAACCAAAGGCATTAAAATAGACCTTAACCTAATTATATATGCTCAAATTATTTATAATAATTTAATCTAAAAAATATAAGGACACTAGAAGCGAATGCAATAATGGAAGTATGATTGTAATAATAAAAGTAGTATAATATTATTACTTTAATTTTTTTAAGAAATAATAAACTATTGATATTATCTTTATTTTATTTTTGGGTAAGATATTGACATATATGGTGCTCTCCTAAGATTTTATAATTATATTAGACTAATATCATTCTTATAACTTAGTTGTGTTACCTTTCAGTATATAAAACCAAACTACAATAATATCTAAAATAATATTATAATATACCATCATATAATTATTCAAAGTAGATTCACCCTTAAAATTATCTAAATATCATAATTATGCATGTCATTATGAATATTATTTTTTTCTAATACCATTTAAGACTATTTTTAATATAATTTTATAAATTTATTAATCCATGCTACTTTTATAGCTACAAGACCAATACAATAATATAAAATATATCTTAAATATTATATTAATGATAAATATTTATTATATTTATACCTCATAAGTCTATCATTTTAAACTACTTTGATAACTAGAAGCCATATAAAACTTAGCAATATAAGTGACAAATAATATTCACTATATATTTTAATATAATTTAGATAAAAATAATTTAATAATAATAAAATAATAATTATAATAATCATTAAACATTTAATCAGTATAAAAGAAAGCTTATATAATGACAATAATCATGATAAAATAAAATTCATATCTTTATGTAAATTATAAATATTATTTTATAATTTATCATTATTTTTTAATATACATTTGAATAACTACATAAATATCCAAAAGTAATAATTAAATTTGAAGGAACACAAGTAAATAAAAATAATAATAATAATTTACTAATATTTCATATAAGAGAACTATAAAAAAAATCTATAATTTATATTATTTAAAATTCTATATATGACCCTAAATTGGGCTAATTAATCCTATTTAATTAGGTAAGTCTTGAATTGGACCATTCAAATTGGGCTTATGGACTTGGGTCAAACATAAGCCCAATTAGATTAGTCAAAATTATAATTGACCAAGGTTTAAATTGATTAAAATTAAGATTTGATCAAAATAAACGTTGCCCGAGATCAAAATCAATAAAAAAATGAATTCTGACTAGGTCTAAATCAAACTACAATCAACATCTAGTCAAATTGTAGTCAAAATTTAGGTTTGGTCAAAGTTTTGGATTGACCAAGGTCAACACTAGTCAAACTTAAATTCAGACCAAGTCATAATCGAGGCTCAATTAAAATTGGCTCAAAATTGATTTTACCAAATTAGGTCAAAATCATAGAGGAGAAGGTCAAAATAGAACTTTACCGATTAAGTTTGGTCAAAAAGGGTCAAAATCAAAATTTGACTAATTAGGTTAAAATTGTAATAACTCCCTTTGTGGCCTTCCCTTCTTCTTCGTGAACCCATCCTTGCCACAACTTTCTTTCGTTGCTGTATTGTCGATCGCAACCAAGGTCAATCCTTTACTAGTATAGTCATATGTTTCTTATAGTCCTCTTCGTTCGAGTCTATTACACCTTTCATCTGTCATGACATCTAGCGATGCCTTTGCCCACTTGCATGATTCTTCTAGTAAAGTTGTCATTCATATGCATAGTGCCTATTACGTATCGTTGGTGAAGCCCTTCATTATTATGAAGTCATAGCACATGATAGTGACATCACTTAAGGTAGTTGCTGCCAATGGTAATGATCACCACTTATAGTGCCATTACTATAAGTGGCACTATAAATGGTGATCATTGCTATATCCTAAGCAATGATATATCCAAGCAATCATTGGATATATCCTACTATTACCCAGGATAGGACTTGTGACCAAGGTTATCATTCTTCACACCACTATCTCTCCCTATTGTAGGATTAGCGATGCAATTGATGCCTTTAATAAGGTAATCACACTTCACAATGCTGCTGTCGATAACAAGATATGCATTGTAGCTTGTCGATCAAAATCGAGTAGCACATTTCCATCAGTGGTTCCACCCATGTGAGTGAGGATACCTTCGTCGCCTACATGAAGAAGGCAAATGGGTTAAGTGAATACATCATATTATCTTTCTGCATTTGAAGGGCGATAACATAAACAAATCTAATATCTTTATAATCTAGGGTATTTGATTTCAAAATAATATACTCTAATACCAATTGTAAAAACAAAAACTATAATTATGCCACTGTTATTTAGAAAAACTTTAATTTTAAAATTAAAATTAAATATTGATTTATCAAGATCAGGATTATATATCTTTAAATACTAATTAAAAATATATTTATGTTTTTATCTGAGAATGTGTCGTAAGAGAGAAGTAATAACGTAAGTTTATACAAATATTTTTTTTTTCTTTTCTCTTTCTACCTTTTAGAATCACGATGAATGATAAAGTACAGACTAATAAGAAGATAAAAATATATTTATGATCTCTTAGTGAATAATCCCTAAGAGATCTTGTTCAGAGAATCATTCTCATCAAGATCCCTAAGATATCTTAATTAGACTTTGTTTCTATTGATCGATAATTCTAATTAAAATTTAATCAAATCTATAATATATCTTATCCAATTAAATACAACGTAATGTTATCACTATATCTTAAACTCTAGCTTCTTATTGACTAGTAACAAAGCCATTGAAGTAGGAAAGTTGATGAAATGCAATCCACTATAAATGGATCAACACCCACACGAGGAAATGTCCAAATTGGCTCATCATCATCTCCACTGCCACCTACCATTTCTCGTGTGTTAGGGTTTGGCAGCATTGATAATCAAAATTCGATAATGACTCTTTTAGTTATGTCGTGTAATCTATCTTGAAAAGTAAAATAAAAAAGTGATAAAAAGTCAAACATCACTCAAACAACTAGAACAACTCAAAAAATAAACCTAATTAAGCCCCTCTTTGGATAGTCTTAGTTCATCTGCTGTCTTCTCTTAATCTAAGTTGATGCTCTCATAAGGGGAGACTTTAATTCTATTTATAGTTTAGACTCATAATACTTACATAAATTATGACATCATAATTATCTCTAGAATATGACTCATAAATTAGTTAAATTAGGACTAGCATTATCCTTAACAATCTTATCCTAATTAGACTCTTATTAGCATTATCTTAATACTCGTATGATATTAATATTTTTAATCTTAAGTTTACCCCTTCAAAATAAAGAAATCTCCAATAAAAAAGGTGTAGTAAAGATATTCACAAGTCTTTCTGGGTTGAACTTATCATATTTTGAACATCTATGATAGACTAAGTTATTGAGAGTGATAATTATAATCTTGTTAGGAATAATCATATAACTCATCATCATCAACATCATCTAGTGTGATTATATCAGCATATTCATCAACACAAGTAAGAATAATATTAACTTCTAGACTGAACTTGAAAGGGTCAACAATCTTATTTCCTAATTTGGTCATGTTATAATTAACTCTTTATAGGCATTGAGCCACTTAACTGTATCACCGTATTTTATCTTGATCATAAAATCTCACTTGTTAGGTGCATTATTTACTAATATATTGATATGTACAAAATAAATTTTCATATTTGTCAGCTACCCTAATAAAAGTAGCTTGTTGATATTGCTTTTTTAAATAGCAAAACTTTTCAATATGATCATACCTTTTACAATGATAACATTTTTTTAAGAAGTTTGATGGTTGCTCTTAGTGTTTCTTTTAGTCTGTTTATCAAATTCATAGTGCTCGGATTGTCTCATCTACCGCTTGCACTACCATCGCAAGCTCAACCTTGGTAATTGAAATTTATCCGCTGGTTTCTTTTGCATCACTATTTTCTTTTTTTTGAAAATATTTAATTTATTTTTCACGGCATGCTCCATATTAGAAATTATAATTTATTTAAAATAGGATTAACATTATCTATAACACTCATATACTAATTAAACTCTTATTAGCATTATTATAATAATCTGATGCTGCAATTATTGTTGTTGATACACGACATTTTTTTGTGGCTGCCCATGTCCACATCGAATGACGGGTCGAGCCCAATGTTATCCAAATTGAAGTCGAGGAGCATGAATGCTGACAATGCTACTGATAAACCCTTCAGCAAGAAACGAGAGCCACCATTGTGGTCCTACTTGTTACGTATTAGTGATGCAACAATGATGTCGAAGTAATTCAGGGTCGGGAGATGGGAAGGAGCGGAGATGCTCGAGCGGGATGTCGAGGAATGTGAGGTTTGAAGGGATTCTGCTGGCCGCGACCATCGTTGACTGAGTTTGTTACAGGAGCTACTCCATGGTCTCGCCATCAGACTTGTGGTCGAGTTCTAGCGTCAGCTGGGACACGCACACTGCACAGAGTGCCGACATCTAGATGTGATGACCACAACCATCGACCTTGGTGTGTCGATCCTTCGTGGACCTCCGCTTTAAGTACTACTTGCTTCATCCGGGGGCTTTCCGTCTACCTCGTGACCACGGTTGGCTGCTATAGGGCCGGAGGTAGTGGCGAGCGAAGAATAGATCCCGCTGAAGCAGGAGTCCTCTTCCTGCTTCTCCAGGATCTAGAGTGGGAAACTCGACCGTCAAACTACGCGCTACATGTTTAGGGTACACTTTTGCTGTACCCTAAAAATCGAAGCAGATGAAAGAGGAATCCAAGGGGACAGAAAAAAGAGAGAGAAGAAGAAGAAAGAAGAGAGGATGTTGTTCCCTTCTCTACTTGCATAGAGAAAAGAAAGCAAGAGAAGAAGACGATAAAAAGGAGAGGTTAAGTTTGATATTTTAAACTTGATATGAGTTTAGATGAAATTATATATTTTAGTTGAAGCAAAATAATAGTTATTTGATGAAAAAAAGGAAAAGTATGACATACGAGGATATCAGATGTTATATATAGGAATCCTAGAATGTTATTACTAATTATATTGACTTATATTATCTGAATGATCTAGGAAAAATTATAAGAATTATATGTTTCTATTTAGAATATATAATCAAAGTATCCGATGACTTCCTTTAACCTGTTTCCTAAAGCAATAGTGCACATAATTTGTATGATTTATGAGACATTTTATATATAACAAGTGTTGCAAAAAAGTTTTATGTTTGTAATTTGAAAAAGCATATGATTTGCACAACAATTTATTAGTTTATTAGGATCTCATTATTCAAAAGTATTGCAACATTATATATATGATTAAAAAATATATTATTTTGTATTTATTAAATAAAAATGTTTACTGGTCTTTGAAAATATTTATTTCAATATTGTATTTGAAAAGGATGAAAAAAATAAATGTATGATTAATGTTAGTTTCAGATGATATATAATGTCATTAGATTTGAGATGACATGTAAATAATTTATTTAATTTTTTAGTTTTCTAAAAGTATTTAATATATTATTTTGCATGACATTTCGATTGTTTAACTATACTATGATCTGTGAACTACTAATGTGTATTATACATTAGTTATATGTTAAGAAAATAAAATCTTATGAGCCATAACATAGTGATAAGTATGTACTTGTATTATAAGAATTAAATATGGTTCCGAAATTTATCGCAAGATAAAATGTGATTGTAACAATTAGTACTATTAAGAATTTTTTTATACATATTGAGTCTATAAATCTTCAATAAATTTTTTATTTATAATAAGTAATATTATGATTCGAGGAGTAATTCATGGATATGATTGGAAAAGTAATTTAAGAATATTTAACATTTTTCTAATATATGCTATCCGAATATAGATATTGTGAAATATTGAAAATATTTCTGAATCTAATTAAACAATATGATTTATGAATTGTTTGACTATGAATTCATTTCATGGCCTTCCATTCAAATTCGTACGACTTTGGTGCCTTAAAAATGTTTGCGGTGACAAATGAATCATCAATTCAAACAATGACAAGCCTTGGTGTGAATTGGGCATCGAGAGATGGATAGTGAGATATTGGTTTTTGGTGATCTTATTTTATTGAGTTGGGTGAAACAAACAACTTTTTATATGCTTATTTTCCTAAGTTCAAGGAAGTATTTTTTTTGAATTTAAAGGAAACTGTACTTCCACACAATAGAGCGCATAGTTTTTCTTCCTTTTAAAAATGGAATACATAGATGTACATCTCTCCAAATATCACCAAGAAAAAGGAAATCCAGATTAATCACTTCTGGCTATATATTAGCTGAATTTAGTTTAAAAAAAACATATAGATTAAGGTACTAAAGTAGCCCTAACATTTTTAAATTATCTTAATGCTTATTATAATTTCATAGAATATATATAATAGTAAAATTTTAGAATCTGAAGTATATATTTGCTAAAATGAAATTTAGAGGATTAATTAAAGACAAATAATAAAAAATTTAGAGAATATTTTGCAATTTTGCCAGTAAATAAGGCCGCCTATATATGTAACTTCCGCCCATATCTCTCTCCTTCCCTCGTTCCCCCCTTCTCTCTCTTCCGGTTCCTTCTAACCCCTCCCAATCTTTACGGTTGAAGCCCTAACTCGCGATCGGGGCGGTGCCTTTTCGGTTTCCACTTGGTTTCTACGCCGGTGACCGATCGATTCGTCTGCCGATTCCGTCGCTGGATTTGGGGAAAAGGGTCGGTGCTTCCGGCCGGCTGCGGCGGCGAGGATGAGCGCCCAGAAGAAGCGCAACTTCAAGATCGAGGCGTTCAAGCACCGGGTCGAGCTCGACCCCAACTACGCCGAGAGGACATGGAGGGTGTTGGAGCATGCGATCCACGAGATTTACAACCACAACGCCAGCGGCCTCTCCTTCGAGGAGCTCTATAGGTGCAACCCATCGCCTCGCTCCCTGATTCATCTCCGTTTTATTTTAAACTTTTTTTGTTTTAATGCCTTTTTTTTGTGTAAATTGAATCTTTGATTGTAGTTGGATTTTAATTTTGTTCTTCCCAAGACTTTACATTCTGTTATTGTAGTCTCTCTCTCTCTCTCTCTCTCTCTCTCTCTCTCTCTCTCTCTCGTCAAAGAGATTGTTGTGAGATATTGAAACTGGATGTTCCTCAGATATATGAGTTAAAAGGAATTGTAGGTATTTCTATCTCATTTTTAATTTATTATCTTTTTGTATACCTTACCCATGAATATACAAGATGAATAATTCACTTAACGTAATAGAGATGAACAAAAAATTTCTGTTCTCAAATTCATCCCTCTTAGGTCCATGGCTTGTAGACCTATCCCGAGACTGGCAGGGGTGTCGATTAATTTATTACTTGGACATGTTAGTCCATGTTAGATGATTGAATTTGTCAAAGGTTTTTTTAGTAAGGCAACAAATATATGGTGCCTGCACAATCTATAATTTCTTACACTTCATGTAGTATGATTTTACATCCTAGCTCTGACCACAGTTAGCTCTTGATTCTGATTCACTGATGTAGAAAAGTATTTACCAAATTTAGATAAGGATTAGGTTTATTCAAGTTGAGTCGAGCTAGTTTTGGTCTAGTATTAAACACATATTAGGTGCAGGTCTAGTTTAGGTGTAGGTTTGAGCCGTATTAGGTTCTGGTGAAGCTTTTTGTAATCCATGTAGACTTTTCAAGTTATTGTTGCTTCCCGTTAGTATCACTGAAGTTGGATCTTATTTTATGCTATAGTAAGAGTCTTCCTGTTGACTGGTTTCTTTGAGTCAATTAAGCAGGCCAAGCCTTTTATTGCTTTGCATCTTGAATAACAGAACGAAGTTTTATTGAAGCTGTCAAGTTCTGTGTTCATATCTTGGATCATTTGAAAATTGGCTAATCTTAATCCCTGATGCTGGACCTGCTTCCAAAATCCTTTAGAACCTATGATATTTTATTCTTGTCATTTGGGGTCCATTGGATGGCTGATCCTAGCATGGATGCAGATTGGTAAGTGCTAGGTGATTGCAGAACTAAAAATGATTCTGATGGATTTGGATTTTTGACAGCCAGAGGAAGATACAACAATAGCACTATAGCACAGTTATTGGGATAGTTATACCCCTTTGCAACACTACTCTCTGGATTTCATGAACCAACTGTCTATATAATTGTGTCTTAGGTCAAAATGGGAGATTTAATGTTATTAATGTTGTTCATTTTCATGGATATATATATAAAGAATCAAATGGACGTACAAGAGGTGCTGTGGAGCCTTATCCGAGGCATGTTCACCATGCCTCATGCGGTCAATAGGCTACATGAGGAAGCCCTTCTCAAGAACTGACTGTGTGAGAAGAAGCCCCATCAGTCGGTCTTGAGCTTTGCATCAATCAACTGCATGACAAAAAAGTGGAATTTTCCTGGCACAAGCCTTCCTAGCCTTTGGTCAACAAAATTCACATCAAACATCTGTATTCTATAATTCATTCATGAAAAGCTCAAATCAACAATGTTGACAACCAAAACCATATCAGCAATTGTAGAACTTTCATGTCTTTGAACATGAAACTTTTTATCTCGGTAAATAAATAGCTAATAATTTAGCAAGCAAAGATTCCTTACCTATTTTAGTTTATAACTAGTGACTTTAGTGTTTCAATGCTTATAATGAATCTATGATCTAACATGACAAACAACTAGCCCTACCTCCCCCACTCTATTTCTATTTCAATCTTCTGACCAAAACCAAACTAATTGGTGTACCTTACCTAGTGATTTCAATAGGCGCTCGGGCGCTTGCCTAGGCGCTCGAGCGAGGCCCGAACACCTCGCTTCATTTTCAGGCGGTACGCTTCAAAGAGGCACTGCTTGGGCGCTCGCCCGAGCCCAGGCATCGGGCGCTTCGGCGCTTGGGTTAACTTAGGTGCTTTAGTTAGTTCAATCGAACCATCTAAAGCACCGATATCAGCCTTCCTCTCGTGACTTCCCAA